>NC_064857.1:9117252-9446538 GCF_024139225.1 Suncus etruscus | reverse complement strand
ATCAAAGTGATGTTGGCTTCATAAAAGCTATTTGGAAGTGTTTCCGTTTGTTCAATTTCATGAAAGAGTCTTGCCAGGATTGGTCGTAGTTCCTCTTGGAAAGTTTGAGAGAATTCATTAGTGAATCCATCTGGGCCTGGGCTTTTGTTTTTGGGCAGACATTTGATTACCATGTTAATTTCATCAATGGAGATGGGTGTGTTTAGATATGCTACATCCTCTACCTTCAACTGTGGAAGATTATAAGAGTCCAAGAATTTATCCATTTTTTCCAGGTTCTCATTTTTAATGGAGTAGAGTTTCTCAAAGTAGTTTCTGATCAGCCTTTGAATCTCTGTCATATCAGTAGTGATCTCTCCTTTTTCATTCCTAATACGAGTTATCAAGTTTCTCTCTCTCTCTTTCTTTGTTAGGTTTGCCAGGGGTCTATCAATCTTGTTTATTTTTTCAAAGAACCAACTTCTGCTTTCGTTGATCTTTCGGATTGTTTTTTGGGTTTCCACTTCATTGATTTCTGCTCTCAGCTTTGTTATTTCCTTCTGTCTCCCTATTTTTGGGTCCTTTTGTTGAGCATTTTCTAATTCTATTAGCTGTGTCATTAAGCTATTCAGGTAAGCTCCTTCTTCCTTCCTGATGTGTGTTTGCTATATATTTTCCTCTCAGTACTGCTTTTGCTGTGTCCCATAAGTTCTGATCGTTTGTGTCTTTATTGTCATTTGTTTCCAGGAACCTTTTGATTTCCTCCTTGATTTCATCTCGGACCCGCTGGTTATTCAGTATGAGGCTGTTTAACTTTCAGGTGTTAAAGTTTTTCTTCTGAGTCCCTTTGGAATTCACAAATAATTTCAGAGCCTTGTAGTCAGCGAAGGTAGTTTGCAAAATTTCTATCCTCTTGATATTATGGAGGTATGTTTTATGTGCCAGCATGTAATCTATCCTGGAGAATGTCCCATGTACATTGGAGAAGAATGTGTACCCAAGTTTCTGGGGATGGAGTGTCCTATATATATCCACTAGGCCTCTTTCTTCCATTTCTCTCCTCAGGTCTAGGATATTCTTGTTGGGTTTCAGTCTGGTTGACCTATCTAGTGTTGACAAAGCCGTGTTGAGGTCCCCCACGATTATTGTGTTGTTATTGATATTAATTTTCAGATTTGTCAACAGTTGTATTAAATATTTTGCTGGCCCCTCATTTGGTGCATATATGTTTAGGAGAGTTATTTCTTCCTGCTCTACATACCCCTTGATTAATATAAAATGTCCATCTTTGTCCCTTACCACCTTCCTGAGTATAAAGTTTGCATTGTCTGATATTAGTATGGCCACTCCAGCTTTTTTATGGGTGTTGTTTGCTTGGATAATTTTTCTCCAGCCTTTTATTTTGAGTCTATGTTTGTTCTGGCTATTCAGGTGTGTTTCTTGTAGGCAGCAGAAGGTTGGATTGAGTTTTTTGATCCATTTAGCCACTCTGTGTCTCTTGACTGGTGCATTTAGTCCATTGACGTTGAAAGAAGAATTGTCCTGGGATTTAATGCCATCTTTATATCGAAATTTGGTGTGTCTTTTGGTTAGTCTTGTCTTAAATTAGGTCTTTCAGTTTTTCTCTTAAGACTGGTTTTGTGTCTGTGAAGTGTCTGAGCTGTTTTTTGTCTGTGAAACCATGTATTCTTCCGTCAAACTGGAAAGTGAGTTTTGCTGGGTACAGTAATCTAGGTGAAGCATTCATTTCATTCAGTCTTGTCACAATGTCCCACCACTGCTTTCTGGCGTTGAGTGTTTCTGGTGACAGGTCTGCTGTAAATCTCAAGGATGCTTGCTTGAACGTAATTTCCCCTTTTGATCTTGCTGTTTTCAGAATTCTGTCTCTATCTGTAGGATTTGTCATTGTGACTAGGATGTGTCTTGGGGTGCTTTTTCTGGGGTCTCTTTTGGTTGGTACTCTTCGAGCATGCAGGATTTGATCACATATATTCTTTCGCTCTGGAAGTTTCTTTTTAATTATGTTTTTGACCATTGATTCTTCCTGGAAATTTTCTTCCTGGGTCTCTGGGACTCCAATGATTCTTAAGTTGTTTCTATTGATCTTATCATAGACTTCTATTTTCATTTGTTCCCATTCTTTGACTAATTTTTCCATTGTCTGTTCATTTGCTTTAAGTTTTTTTTCCAATCTCTCCTGCTGTATGGAATTATTATATATCTCATCTTCCACAACACCAAGTCTATTCTCAGCTTCTGATACCCTGTCCCAGAACTTATCCATTTTGTCATTCACTTCGTTCACTGACTTTTTCAGACCTGTTAGTTGACATGTTATTTCAGTTTGGAGTTTTGTGATTTCTCTCTTCATATTTTCTTGGTTCTTATTAGTGTTCTGTTCAACTCGATCCATGGTTTCTTTGAGTTCTTTGAGCATCTTCCATATTGCTAGTCTAAAGTCCTTATCTGAGAGGTTGATTAGTTGGTTGGTCATTATCTGGTCCTTAGAATTGTCATCTTCATTCTCTATGTCTGATGCTGGCCTGCGTTGTTTCCCCATTGTCACACTTGTATTGTGGGTTTTTCTACGTGTTGTGGTGGAATTCAATTCATTGGCTATATGATGCAGGCACCACTCTCCTCTGGCTCCGCCCTTTCTGGATGGGCCGACTTGCCTCTAAGAGAGGGGAGTCCTCTGTGGATGAAGCCTCACACAGGATCAAATCTTAGGCCCGAGCACGCAGCAGAGAAGACAGCCCAGAGAGAAATGCTTGCTTCTGTTATCCAGCAGGGTTCTTAGTGTGATTTTTTTTCCTCTTTTTGCAATGGTGTTCTTTTTTGCTTGCTCGCTGGGTAGCTTCAGAATGCAGTTTTTTGGGGGTTCACTTCCCAGGGCTCTGAGGAGAGCCGCTCGCTGGGTAGCTTCTGAATGCAGTTTTTGGGGGCTCACTTCCCAGGGCTCTGAGGAAAGTTTCAGGAGTCAGAAAAGACAGATAAGAACAGACAGGGCTCCCTTCAGTTCCTCAGTTTCCTCAGAAGAAGCACAGCCAGGCAGGGACTCCGCAAGTGAGTCAATCAGCACTTCACCTGGCAGTCCCCGAGGTCAGCCACCTCTTACTCACCCGCTCTCTGGGTAGCTTCCGAATGCAGTTTTTAGGGGTTCGCTTCCCAGGACTCTGAGGAGAGCTCCAAGGTTTCAGAAAAGACAGAGAAGCACAGGGCAAGGCTCCCTTCAGGTCCTCAGTTTCCTCAGAAGAAGCACAGCCAGGCAGGGACTCCACAAGTGAGTTAATCAGCACTTCACCTGGCAGTCCCCATGGTCAGCCATTTTTTACTCACTCCGTCTTTTCAGATTCTAACAATATATAGGTATAAATTAAACTTAAGCAATAAGATTGGGTTGGAGCAATAGCACAGTAAGTAGAGTGTTTGCCTTACATGCAGTCAACCTGGGTTTGATCCAGGCATCCCATATGGTTCCCCAAGCCTGCCAGTAGTAATTTCTGAGCTCAGAGCCAGGAATATCCTGGGAGCATCACTGGGTGTGTCCCCTCCCCTCAAAATAGAAAAGAAATGACTGGAAGAAAATCAAGTAAGCTAATGAATAAATGTTAGTTAATGAATAAATCATAAAAAATAAAAGAATTTTTAGAGATTCAAGGCTATTTAATGGCTTCCAATTTTCCCTCATCACCTGGTTCCTATATATTTGCATGAATAGAAAGCAAGCCAAACAATCCCACACCACTTTTGAATATGTACAAGCACTGCTCCATGGTATTTTTTTTCTCTCCTCCCCAAATCATAAGTCCTTTTCATGACAAAAGAAGCCCTAGATAAAACAAAAAGACGTCCTACTAACTGTTAAAAATTTGCACACAATATATCAAATAAAGAACTAATATCTAACAGTTATAACACACACAAAGATCAACAACAAAAACATCTAATTGCTTCATCAAAAAATGGGGAGAGGAGATGAACAAATACTTTCCAAAAGAAGACATACAGGTCATTATTAGGCTTAAGAAAGAGGGTTCATTGTCACATATTATAAATAAAACAAATCAACACAACAGTGAGACATAATCTCATACCAGCTAGAATAGCACAGATCAAAAAGACTAAAAACTGTTGGCATTGACAGGGATAAGGTGAGAAAGGAACCTTCATTCACTGTTGGCAAGGACATTATCTGACCCAATCTCTGTGGGGAAAAAAGAATCCTCATTTTATTCTTATTGAAAACATAAACTACAGAAATACAGTACAGTGGGTATGGCACTTGTCAGGTATGGAGTCAACCTGAGTTTGATCCTAGGCAATGCATATTGTTACCAAGCACTGTCAGAAGTAATCCCTGAGTATAGTCAAGTTGGAAGAAAAGAAGAAAAAAAGAGGAAGGAAGAGAGGGAAAAGGGGGAAAGGAAGGAAAGAAGGAAGGAAGGAAGGGAGAGAGGGAGGGACTCAGGGAGGGAGGAAAGAAGGAAGGAAGGAAGGGAGAGAGGGAGGGACGCAGGGAGGGAGGAAAGAAGGAATGAAGGAAGGGAGGAAGAAAGGGAGAAAAAAGGAGGGGGAGGGAGGAGGAGAGGGGGAAGGAAAGGTAGAAGGAAAGGAGGGAGGAAAGTAGGAAGAAAGGAGGGAGGGAAGGAAGGAGGGATGTAAGAAGGAAGGGAGGGAAGGAAAGAGGAAGGAAAAGCAGGAAGGAAGGGATGGAGGGAAGGAGGGAGGAAAGGAAGGAAATAAGGAAGAAATGGGGAGGGAATAAGGGAGAGAGGAAAGAGGAAGGAGGGAAGGAAGGACAGAAGGTAGGGAGAAGGGAGAAAAGGAAAGATTGAAGGAAGAGATTGAGGGAGGAAAGGAGGGAGGGAAGGAAGGAGGGGGAGGATAGAAAGGAAGGAGGGAAGAAGGGAGGGGAGGGAGGGAAGGGAGGAAAGGAATGAGGGCAGGGAGGGAGGGAAAGAAGGAGAAAGGGAAGGAATGATGGTTTACCCTGGTGCAATGACAACATTGCATTTAGCTCCCCAGTACTTGCTGGAGCAATCTTGCTGGCACAGTGCCTGGGATATATCTCAGTACCACCTGATATGCCCCAAAAATCTAAACATGAAAATGAATAAAGCAAAATAACATGTCTATAATTATACTATATAAAAGAATAACATTATATTCTCATGCTCCATGTGTTTAATGTTTTTACAAATACCAAAGGGCAAGTACATTATATTCAAATGTATGAATCTATTACAACTAAAACCTATAAAACTATGCCCTAATTTTAGAGATAAAAAATATAGGTGCTAGACCTAGCGCTGTTGAGGCTGTTTTTGTCATCAAGCTACATACAGCGGAAAGAATGTCTGTATACTTGCAAAAGTTGCAGATCTAATTATAGCATGAAGGTCAAACTGCAGACCTGAAATAGAAACTGAGATTTGAAGAAAGTGCTTATATCTTCAACTAATGCATAGTCCATGAGAGGAAGAAGTGTTACAGTAGAATTAGCTAAAACTTTATAAATTTCACATGCAACGGTTTGTAACACAGACCCTGTCTCATGCCCTAATCTCTACAAAATGATAGGGTTGTGTGAGAGCAAAGATACAGAAGTACTGTTTAAACTAAGAGATGACAATTCAAGAGGCCTAATGAGCATATATATTTTCCCCCATTGGGAGATATTAAGGAATAGGAATGTATTTCAAAAGTTCAGAGATTACTGCATTAGGTCTTTTAGTCATGTTCTTCTGTATTCTGGACATTACTGCCTGATACATTTCAATTCTTCTGTACCAAGCATTAGAACTGCACATAATTGTGAAAATTGTCATAGCTGATTATATGCCCACATATTTCTTATAACATGCTATAATGTCTCAAATTAGCATTATGAAAACTTGGCATTTTTTGTTTCTACCTTTTTTACACATATCTATGAAAAATGATGATATGTGTGACTTTCTAGATGCATGTATATTTGCCCCCCCCTGAACCTCTGTCTCAGTTAACACTAGTTAACAACCAGGTGTGTTTCACTGGAGACCTTCATTAAATATAAGTATTTGAACTGAATACAATAGAAATGTGACCACTTTGAAATTAGTCATTATAAAGTACCTCATTCCTTGAGAAGATCCCCTTGGGAAAATGAGTACAACCCTCAGCCAGACTCTACCTAATTCATATTAATTAAATACACACTTTATGGGTTTGAACCCTGACATCAAGTTATACATAATTTAGTGTTAAAACTCATTTACTGTTTCTTCTAGTAACAAAACATAAAAGAGCTACTATGTATAAACAAAAAAGCAGTTATTTAACCTAAAAGTCACAAATAAATTTGTCATCACTTTAAATATTTAGAAAGTAGCTTCACTTTTACAAGGCTAATTACTAACATTGAATAAGGACATAAATTAGAAACACCAGTACTAAGGTTTTTTTATTTGAAACCTATAACACAGTAACTCATAAACACTATAATTTAATTCTCAATTTTGAATCAGTATATATAATATAGTAGTGATACAAAAATGAAAAAGATAGTATTCCAACTCCCCTAGTTATTTTTAATTTAAAGATAAATAGAAGTAATGTATATTGTTAAGCTCAGAAAATAGATTAGGTGATGTTATGGAAGGCAGAGAGTAATGACTTCATAAATACATAGATGAGCTGAGATCTAAAATATATTTCTGTAAAACAGTTATACCGATCTGGAGAAGTATAAGAAAGAACAATGAAGATAAATCATCCTTTAAAGAGAATGAATCCGTTCATTTTTTTCTTTTCTTTTTTTTTTCCAACAGAATACATAAATTGAATCATCATATTCTACCTCATAAATTGAGGGGGAAAATGGATGGTACCAGAATCAAACACGTATAAATATTGAGTAGAAATAGAAAATGATCAGACTTAAACACCAAACCCAAAGTCAACGACAAAAGAATCGATACCCAATCTTCAACAAGCTATTGACAGAGGGAACCAGTTATACTAGCAGTCCGGGGGACAAAGGAGGGTTATGCTGGGAATAGGGTTGGAGGGAGGACAACACTGGTGGTGGGAATACCCCTGATTCAATGTCACTATGTACCTTAAATATTACTGTGAAATACTTGTAATTCACATTGGTCACAATAAAATTATTTTTTTTTAAAAAAAAAGGAAAAGAAAAGGGTCAGAATACATAGGACTCCTAAGAATTTGAAAAGTTTTTCTTAGGGCAAATGAAAAATCAATGGAGAGTTCTAAATAATTGAGTTAATATGATCAGAAGAATATTTTGTTGTTATTGTTGTTTTTGTTTGTTTTGGTTTTGGGGCCACACCCTGGCAGGCACAGGGGACCATATGGTATGATGGGATTCGAACCAGCATCCCTTCTTGATCGGCTGCTTGCAAGGCAAATGAGCTACAGCTACCTATCTCTCTGGCCCCTGATCAGAAGAATGTTTTAAAGAAAATATCACACTGAGGCTGGAGAGATAGTATAGCAGGTAGGATGTTTACCTTTTATTCAGAACAATCAGGTTTGTTTTCTGGCGTATCTATCATATAATACCCCAGCAACACCAGGATTAATTCCTTAGTGCAGAGTCAGGAGTAAACCCTGAGCATTGCTGAATTTGCCCCCTCACAAAATAAAAAATCTAAAAATAAATAAATAAAATATTCATCACAGAATCATGATGGATGGGGCCAGGAATGTGACTATATATAGGAAAAATATATGAAATAAAAAGAAAATTTTATAAACTAATTTGTATATTTCAAAGAAAAGAATCAAGTTTATATGTTCTATCGCTAGCAGTTAAATTGGAGGCTGACACTGACCAACTCTTATATTTAGTAAGTTGCTCTCTATATATCATTTAATTTTATCATCATAATTCTCAGAAGTAGACAATTGATAATGTTTAAAATGAACACTCAAGTAATGCAACTTGCTTAAAAGTAGGTCAAACACAGAAGCACATTTAATAAAAGTCGGTACTAGCAGTCAACCAAGTTAGCTTATTTAAGCAAATGTCAACATTTACAGAGTTCTTAGGGAGTGTCAGGTCATTCTAAGTGCTTTTGCTATATTATTGTAGTCTTCATAAAAATTCTGCGGATGTACAAAATAGCATATTCATCTTTCATATTATGTAAAAATAAATAAAAGAACTAAATTGTCTTAGGTCATCCAACCATCAATAGCACTACTGATACTCACACCTAGAACATAGAACTACAATAGTTATAATATTCAAACCCTGCTATACAGACCACATAAACTTCAATTGTACCACTCTATGTCCAAAGAAAATTAATCATTCAGTAATCTAAAATCAATAATACTTTAATTATTCTAACCACACTAATGATTTTGGCATTCCTTCCTAAATATCTACCTAAAATTTAAAATATTTCAATCATTAATATATATTATGAGCACAATACCACATCTTGTCCCTTTTCTATAGAAAGAATATTCATACAATGATTTCCAACTTCCTTTCTTCATATCCAATTAATAAGCAAAGTGATAGCAGGTTTATCTTAGACAGTTTACACATTAATACCTTTTAAAATACCATATAATTTTGATAGTATTTGTCTTACTACAGAGGTTAAAATAAAACATGTATCAGAGCCAAACACTTAAAAATATATTTACATAAAATATGAAAAGTTAGTCAAATAAATATATTTTAGACATTGGCAATGATGTTGAGTTTTTATAGGACTAAATATAGAGAAGTCAATAGAAACTTGTCACTTACCTACTTTCTAAAAGTTTATTGTGTGCAGGGAAATGAAAACCTAAATTCTATTTAATGGATATTTTAGCTACTATTACAGAAAAAATATGACAGTAGGATGATCAAATTTCACTGAAAATTAAGACATATACCTCACACTATTGAATTATTATTAACTAGGCTTAATATATTTTGGGGGGGTTGGTTTTTTTGTTTTTTTTTTTTTTTGGCTTTTGGGCCATACCTGGCAGTACTCAGGGGTTACTCCTGGCTTCTGCTCAGAAATAGCTCCTGGCAGGCACGGGGGGACCATATGGGACACCGGGATTCAAACCAACCACCTTTGGTCCTGGATTGGCTGCTTGCAAGGCAAACACCACTGCGCTGTATCTCCGGGCCCCTAGGCTTAATATTTTAAGAGAAAGGAAATAAGAGAGTATTTTCATTTATTTAGAGTCTAAATGCTTGTCAAGTACAGTAAAAATACAGGAAGAAGTGAAGGTCACAACTATGCTAAAATCAAAAGTAAGTATTTGGGTAAAAGGTTTTGATGTCTAATTTAAAGTATAGTGTAAAGGAAAGCAATAATTTTAATCCCCTGAATGAGCCATCCCCCACTTAAAATACATAAGCTAGTAATGTGTGAAGACCCAGGAGAAGGAAAGAAATCATTGGAAAATAAATAAAAATTTTGGCTTTACATAAATTATGAAATATAAGATAAAATATTTCCCAAATGAAAACAAATGTTGGATTTATGTGGTTAATAAATATTTATGCTGTATGAATGAATGTATAATGCTAACAAAAATGAAATTAGAATGCTCATCAAAATGAGTGACTTCCTTTTTGAAAAATTTATGCAAGAGGAACAACAAAGCATTTATGAAAAACTGAGCATGAATCTTTTTATTCTCCCTATGACTAACCATGTTAAGTACCTTCTTATTTTATACTTTTATATACTTATTTAGTTTTGTAAAATTCACAAATTTTTTTGCTAGTTATAGGTATTGAGACAGAGGTTGAATTATCCTTGAGTATGCCAAAAGTTAATGACTAACTTAACCTGTTTTAAATATAACCTGCCTGCTTGGAACCATGGCAGAAAAAAAAGATGGTCTTCTAGATAAACTCCAGTGCTAGGTGATTGCTAGATGATTATTCAAATAATGTATAAATTGTAGTTTCTTTATTTAAGCTTAGGATATCACGAACTTTGTAAAAAGAGGATATCATGATATAACATTATTAAACAAGATAGAAAAATACATTAAAAGGAAATTTGAGAAACCAAAAAGTCAGGCATTTGGGGCCAGAATGGTAGCACCGTGGTATGAAGTTTTCCATGCATATGGCTAACCCAGCACAAATGCGGGTTTAATTCCTTGCATCCCATATGATTGCCCAAGCCAGGACTAATTTTTGAGCTCAGAGCCAGGAGTAATCCCTGAGCATGGCTGATGTGGTTCATAAAAACCCAAAACAAAACAAAACAAACAAACAAAAAAAGGGTTAGGAGTCTGATCAAGCATAATCCAAAACAATTGGGATAGAGTGGCATTAGGGTCTACTTTGTGAGTCAGGAGTGCTATTTTACCCACATTTCAAGAAGCCCAAGAAAAGTTAAACTGGTATGTAAAACTCCATGTCCACAAATTTCTTCACATCTTCATACTTCACTAAACATATGTACAACATAAGACAAACTAATCAACTCTGAAAAAGTCACAATGGGAAAGCAATGCAGAGCCCCACCACACTTAGGAGAGTGAAAATGATAGCTTCAACAACAAAACCAGTGCTAACATGCTATATAACGTCTATGACAAGGACTTTAGAGATGAAACACTTAGAATGTTCAACGAACTCAAAGAACAATGGAAAAGTCAATAAAGTATAAGAATATATGAGAATAGAAATGAGAAAACAGTATCAGAAATGACCAAATTGAAAAACTTTGTAGACACAAAAATTCACTTGAGGACTTCATCAACAGCTAGTAAGGACAAAATTAGTGATTTCAATAATGGAAGAAAAAAAAACCTTAAACACTTCAAATGGAAAAAAACCTTAAAATAAATGAATAGCCAAGAGAACTTTGGGATTTACAGCTTTGCCAAAGGAAATTTACTAGCCTGAAGACAATAAAACAGTAAAATATTCAAGGAAATGAATGCCTCAACAAGAATATTTTACCCAGTCAGGTTCAAATTCAGATTTGAAAAAATATAAACCACATTACAGATAAACAACAGCTCAGGAACTTTATAGACTCAAAATAATCTTTATAATATAAATTAAAGGGGCTACTTTCTTATCCCACAATGTATTATAAACTACTATAAGAAAATAACATAAAGATCCCTGACAGCAGTCCTTCACAATATCAATTGGCAAAAATGCACCACTTAAGAAACATTTAATAGCAAGATAAATTTAAAAATTGAATTTAACTTTTTATTACTTGCAAGAAAACATTTAGTCAGAGTAAACACAGATTAAAAGTCAAAAATTTGAAGACAACTTTTCAGGTAGACAACTCTCGTAAAAAGGCTAGAGCAACCATACTACTATCAGATGACATAGACTTTGACTCAAAAGATTATAGGAGAAAGCGAGTATCATTTCTTAATGATAAAAGGTAAGATTTTGAAGAATTTGCATTCTACACAGATATGCACCTAATAAGGGGCCAGCAAAATATTTAAAACAGCTGCTATTAGACATAAAAACATTAATAGCAACACATTACGAATTGAAGACCTCAACACTTCTCTTTCACATCTTTATAAACTATACCAAACTAAGGAAATACTTGTTTTGAAGGAAAAAAAATAGTAAAGATTTAGTGTATATATAATACTTAAATGTCCATAGATTTTATATATGCAAATAATAATGCCATTCACAACTTTGCTACAGAAAATCAAGTACCTCTGATTTATATTATATAGGTGAAAACCCTATATAAATAAAATATAAAACATTAGTTTCATAAATAGGAAGACAAGATTAAATAAATTACATTCCTGGCTCATGGACTGGGTGATTCATTATCATAAGAAAGAGACTACTCAAAAAATTTATACAGACTTGTTGCAGTCTCTAAAATTTACCCATGATATTTTTCAAATACATAGATCAAAGATTCTTGAAATTTATATGGAAAAATGTCACCACCCCAACAGTTAAAAATAAAGAATATCAATTTACTTTGTGCTGCAGAGCTAGTATTTAAAACAACATGACACTGTAATAATGACAAACCCTCAAATCAATGGAATAGAGCGAGATATCCTAAAGCAGACGTTGGTTATATGGTCTCTTAATCTTTATAAGGGAGAAACAAATATGAATGTAGCAAGAAAAACCTCTTTAAGAAGAGATGTTGGAAAAAACTGGTCAAGAAAACATGCAATAAAAATGAATTCAACCTCTTTCTAAAAGCATGCAAAAGTTTAGACTAAAATGGATTAAATACCTGGGTATTGGACTTGAATTCATAAGTTAATAGAAGAAAATGTAAGCAGAAGTCCCTATGACATTAAAGTTAAAAGTGTCTTCAAGAACTAAACTGACTATACACGTGAAAGCAGAGATAAACAAGTGGGACTATATTAAACTAAGAAGCATCTTTTTGCACCTCAACAGAACAATGAACAAGAAATGATTAAAAACTATCAAAGAAAGCTCACAGATTGGGAAAAAAATTATTAGGTGGCTAATATTAAAAATATATGTCATGGGTAAAACTTTATAAAAAATACTCCATCAAAAATAGAAATAAATGAAAATATTCTTCTTCAAGGAAAAGATAAAAATTAGTCTAAAGGCACAAAGGAAAATGCTACATTTTTATTAGAGATTAAAATTTTTTGTGTGTGTGTGTGTGTGTATTGTTGTGGTATTTTAATTACTTTTTTCACATCCTCTCTCAAACTGAGGTTGGAAGCCTCTAGACAGGACTCTGCCTATTTTCAGTATATTTGATTTTTGATTGAGAAGAGGACATATTAGGTGATGGGTATTCCCCTGATTCAATGTGAATATGTACCCAAAATACTACAGTGAAAGATATGTAAGCCATTATGGAAAAAAAAATTTGTGTTTTTAATCAGAAACTTTCTTTGACTTACATGTATTATTATTATATCAATTATATTATATGTTATGTTATGTCACTATATTATGTTATATGAGTTTACCTCATTATGTTAATCAATTTTGTCCTTTAAATGAATTCTTACTTAAAAAAAAAAACAACTTTAGTTTGCCCTGAAGAAAAAAAAATAATAAAATAAATAAAAGATAAAATAAGGCCTCCCAATTCTTACCACAGGCTGTGTTCTTTACACTGGCTGTATAGAAAGAGGAGGTACAGTAAAGGCACCCCATATACACCTCAACACAGGACCCTTGCCGGGTATGTATTGTGAATTGGGGGACAAAAAAAATCAAAACAAGGATATATCTCAGGGCCGGAGTGGTGGCACGAGCGATTAGGTGTTTGCTTTGCCAGCGCTAGCTGAGGACGACCACAGTTCAATCCCCCAGCGTCCCATATGGTTCCCCAAGCTAGGAGCGATTTCTGAGTGCATACCCAGGTGTAACACCTGAACGTCAGAAGAAGAAGAAGGAGGAGGAGGAGGAGGAGGAAGAGGAGGAGGAGGAAGAAGGAAGAAGAAGAAGAAAAGAAAAGAAAAAAGAAAAGAAAAGAAACCAGTGATGGCATGAAAGCAGGAAGTAAAGAACTCACTCACTTCTGGTAGGAATAGCAAGATTCTTTCTGGAAATAGATATTGATATTCCTAAAAAACAAAACTAGGAATTGAACTTCCATTTCACTCATAAATTCCATTTCTTGGAATATATCCCAGCACCCAAAAACAGAATGGAGAAAATATTATTTACATTTTGATGTTTCTTGAAGCTCTATCTATAACAGCCAAAATATGGAACAACTCAGTGTCAAAGGATAGATGTCTAGATACAGAAACTATCATGTATATACACAATGGAATACTAGTTAATCATAGAAAAACTGAAGTCATACAATTTTCTGCTACACAGAGGAAAGTATACTAGGAGAGTATCATATTGAGGGAAGTTAGTCAGAGGAAGAGAAACAGACACACAAGGACTCTCTCATGTGTGGAATAAAAAATAAACATAATAGTGGAATAGATCAGAGCTGCTATTTAGTAGAAGGCAATCCCCTTTGGGGGGTGGTGGATGGAATACTGATGATAGTAGAGGGGGGTGGGAAATGCCTCTAGAGGAAGAAAGTTTCAACTACGAGGAAGGGATGGTGTTGAAAGGGGGTAAAGTGTTATGTATAAAACCCTATCAGCAACATTATTGTAAATAATGCTGTAAAAATGTATATATTAAGAAAGCTCCTCTTCTAGAACAAATTTCTGACAGACAAATGGGAATAGAAGTGGGCATTGGAAGAGGAAAATTGACAAGGATAAATGAATTTCTGTTGGAAATATTGCCTGAAAAACAATCATAGGTAATTTTGTAATTTCACAGTGAATATATTAAAAACTAAACAAAAAAGACTAACAGAAGAACAAAAAAGAGAAGAAATCAAAAAGAAAAAATAATAATATCAGGATCTAGTGGGAGTCAGGAAGACTCTATTCTCTGGATTGAACACTAAATATTGTAATTAGAGATTACAGAGATAGGACTAAATCTCTGAACACATCTATATTTGGTCTATCTCTTGCCCCCAAACTCATCACACACACAAAAAAAAAAACCTGCAAAAAATGCACATGGTATATGGTACATTCCATTCCAGGTGTTACTTCTTTTTGAATAGTTTGTACTCATTTTCATCTAAGTATTTGTTAATGATATCAGCTTGTAAAAATAATGTGTGAAAATGTATTGTTTTAGTATTCCTTCTATTTAAATTGTTTCTAATAAAAGATAAAATTTAAATCTTAATATATGTAAGGAAGAGAAAAAATAAAGGGACGATAAAAATTATTTACATTTATGTGTTCTTTTAGATTTGTTGTTCTTTTGGGGACAAACCTGAAAGTTCTCAAGGCTTACTTTTGGCTCTCTGTTAAAGTATCACATTTCGTGGGCATCAGGAGTCAATATGGGGTATCAGGAATATAATCTAGGAGGGCCATATGTAAGTTGAACACCCTTCCTCTGTATTATTGCTCAAGCCCCAAAGATCAGTCATTTTTAAGATAAAAAATAATGAGGTAATTATACATTGACATTAATGTATTTATTTTGAGTCAGAGAAACTTGAAAAACTATCATATTTTAAGTTATAATTACTATGTAATTAGCAGGAAAATGTCGATAACAATAGGATAAACTATTTGAAATTTTATACCCTTACAGAAAACACTTATTTAAAGAAAACCAAATGGTATGCTAGAGAAAGAAAGCTGATCTAAATTTGATGGTGTCAGAACAAAAAATATGTATAATATGAATATTTAAAACTAATCACATCTGTTTAAAAATAGAATTAAAAATTCTAAATCTCTGTGGAAATTTTGACTAAACTATAAAAAAGATTTTTTAAGAAAGGGCAGTTCTCTCTTGAAGGAAGAGTATGTCTGCCATAGAGGCAGGCAGGGGAGAGTGCGGGAGTAGGGCAGGAGGGAAATTGGGGACATTAGTGCTGGAAAATGTACACTGGTGAAGGGTGCCTGACATTGTATGACTGAAACACAATCATGAACAACTTTGTAAATGTAATTTTTATTATTAATATTTTTATTTAAACACCTTGATTACAAATATGATTGTAGTTGGGTTTTAGTCATGTAAAGAACACCCCCCCTTTACCAGTGCAACATTCCCACCACCAATCTCCCAATTCTCCCTCCTCCCCACCCCCGCCCCCCACTTGTACTCTATACAGGCTTTCTATTCCCTCGTTCATTAGCATTGTTATGATAGTTCTCAGTGTAGTTATTTCTAACAACTATCATGACAAAGTTAGTGAGAGCAGTAGAATGCCTGTCTCAAATACAGACAGAAGTGGGGGAGGAGGGAAATGGGGAGCATTAGCAGTAAAAATGTTGCACTGATGAAGGGAGGTGTTCTTTTTTGGACTGAAACCTAACTATAAACATGTTTATAATCATGGTGCTTAAATAAAGATATTATTTTTAAATATTCTGTTATGAACAACCTTATGTAAACTACAGCTATTAAATAAAGCAAAATTTTAGATTTATTAATTAGGGATATCTTCAGAATTCAAGATTGCCAGATGAATGATAGACTCATCAAAAATTTGTTTCAAAAACAAGCCAACAATGATGACAAGTAGGCCAAGTAATAAATTTTCAGAAGATGCTTCACCCTAGAAACTTACCATTTTCTGGAAGCCCCTCTTCCTGACTCACTGGCTGTAGTTTATAATAAAGCCTGAGAGAAAGGGCAGATGAGTAATGCTGTGAGTCAGAGGTTATTAACAGTTATTTTTAAGAAAGGTGAGACTAGATTTTAAATACTTTGTGACCTTTAATATTTTATACTTAGCTATTTTAAATTATTCTGAGAATATTACCAAGGTTTACAGAAAAGTTGGCTGCTTCATACCCAGTACACTACCATTAAGAAGTAAAATTTGGTAAAAAGTAGTTTGGATGTCTTGAGAGGATTGGGAAAGTACTTAAAGTCTTATGTATTCCTGGTATAATTTTGGTGAGTCATAACATTTATTTTCTCAGTAAATGTGTTGCTTTTTAAATGTACTATGAACATTAGATTTCGGCTAACAACCATACTGAACAATCATATTGACCAATCATGTATAGTTCTCTTTTCCTAAGCCAGGTACTTTGTATTCTATACATTAAAAATCTCCCAGGACTTTTGAGTGCTATAATAAAATGTACAAGCAAATGAGTTCTAAGTCTAAACTTAATTGAAGTTTGTTAACAATATTTGTTTATGTCACTTAGGAGAGAATTCAGTTGTTAGGATATTTATACATTTAAAATATTCTTATCAAAAAAAATCAAGGGAGGCAATGGATGTTTAAAAGTTTATAATGGCCTGGTCTATTGGATAGTTTTAGAAGTGCATGCAGGTTTACCACAGCACTAGTTTGATATACAGCAATATTTGATATCCAGTGATATTCGGTTGAATAATAAGTAATTCCAAGCAATGGTGGGAGTGACACATGTCCCTGAACAATGCTTATTGTGTACCCAAAATATTAAAACAAAACAAAACAAAACAAATTTGTACTCCCCCCCCCTTTGTGGCAATCTTCCTTCCATGGACCAGACCTCCTGGCTTTGCTTTTGATTGTTTTTGGTTATTAATACCATACTCTCTCTTTTTTTTGGTAATATATCAGAAATGAATGCAATCATTCTCTATCTATCGATCTTGTTTGAACTCATTTCACTCTGCATAATACTCTCCAGATCCTCCTATGTAAAAGTAAGTTTGATTATTTCATTTTTCCTAACACATGTATAATATTTCACTGTGTAGATGTAGCATAGTTTCTTTATCCTCTTATCTGTTCTCAGCTACTTGGGTTGTGTTTAGAAACCGGTTACTGTGAATAGTGCTGTAATGAACATAGAAGTGCAAAGGGCTTTTGTACATGGTATTTTGGGACCCTTCTGGTAAATTCCCAGAAGTTTTATCACTGAATCATGTGGGATCTCAATTTCTTTTTTTTTTCCCTCAGGACTATTCATTGTTTGTATAAAGGCTGTAAAGGGAAACAGATTTTACAGCCCCTGGCCAGCCATACACGGGCACTGTCCTTTTATGGGTAAAGACAGCAGTTACCAGAAGCCCACCCCTTGTAGGATGACAGTTTGCCTGGGAGAATGTAAAGTCCAGGGCTGAAGAGTGAAAGGGGAGGCCTAGGAGACTGCTGATGCCAACTTTGCCAGATTGTTCCTGCTGGATGGTCCCTACCAAATTGCTCGAGAAGCTGTTTACTGGAGTCCTGGCTCCAGCATCCTTTTGCTGAGCATCTCAAACTGCTCTGGGCCTAACACTAACAGGCTGAACCAGTCTACAATCCTACCAGCAGTGAATGAGTCCCTTTTCCCCACATCCACACCAACACTGGTTGTTCTTGTTCTCTGTGATGTGTGCCAGTCTCTGTGGTGTGAGATGATATCTCATTGTTTTGATTGGCATCTTTCTGATAATTAATGGTGTGAAGCATTTTTTGCATATGCCCTTTGACCATCTGTATTCCTTCTTTGAGGAAGTTTCTATTTATCTCTCTCCTGGTATTTAATAGAGTTGGATTATTTTTTCTTAAGAGCTACCAATGTCTTATATATCTTAAATATTAAATGTTTATTGGTTGAGCATTGAGTAAAAATTTACTCCTAATCCATGAGCAATCCTGTATCTTGGTCACCATTTCCTTTGAAGTGCAAAAGTTTCTTAGTTTAATGTAGTCCCACTTATTTCTCTTTGTACTTGTTTGGTCAGTGGTGTTTCCTCCTTGAAGATGCCTTTAGCTTCAATGTCATGAAATATTCTGCCCACATTTTGCTTTCTGGTTCAAGTATTATTATTATAATGGTCTTTAATCCATCTATTTGACTTTTGTACATGACATTATAAAAAGAAATATGAATTCAATTTTTCCCATATGGCTGAATAGTTTTACCAAAAAAAACTTGTTAAAGAAGCTTTCATTGTTCCACTTTATATTTCTTTCCCTTTGTCAAAGATTCATTGATAGTATACTTGAGGGTCTATCTCAGGATATGCAAGTCTACTCCACTAATCAGAGAGTCTGTCTTTATTCCAATACCATGCTGTTTTCTAAAGTATTACTTTAGCTATTCATGGAATATATATGGAACTTATTGTTCCATATAAATTTGAGAAACATTAGATCTAATTCTTTAAAAATTGCCATGGGTATACTTATGTGTATTGTATTAAATATGCATATGCTTTGTGGAGTATTGTAATTTTAATGATGTCAAACATCCAATCCATGTACTCATGGATTAAATCCGTTTCCACTTCATCTTAGCCAAAAGGCTGAGAAGCAAGGTTTGTTTCTATTTTCTTATGTCCTATTTTATTTCTTGTTGTGGTGTCCTGTAGTTTTCTTTGTACAAGTCTTTCACCTCTTTAGGTAAGTTGATTCTGGGTAGTCTACTCTCTGAGGCACAATTTTGAGTGCAATTGTTTTTCTTTAATGCCTCTCTCACTACTTACATGTAGGAAAGTCATGATTTTTGTGTATTGTTTGTAGCCTGACACTTTAGGATACAAATTATTGTTTCTTGAAGTTTTTTGTAGCCCTTAAGATTTTCTAAATAGATTAGCATGACATCTGCAAATAGTGAGATCTCCAACATGAGCCAGTTCTAATATGATATCTTGACAACGAGGAAATTGGGAACAAATGGACATAAGAACAGGTTATCCTACCCTACCAACCAATGATAAAACAAAATCAAAAGACATACCACACTATGGGCTGTGCAAAAGCCAAGAACGTGATCTACAGATGACCGGCTGATAGAACCATGACCGGGCAGTATGTTTTTGGGACCAACAAGGAAGCCCTAGTCTATTGTTTGGTCTACGTTCTGCATAACAATCATGACCTCCAATTCCAGAGTCCTGACTGAGGCAATTGCAACTGAAAGGGTCTTCTGGAAACATAATGAAAGATGATATCCCAGGCTCCATCTGAGTTTCAGCACAAGGGCCAAGACCACTAACCACATATAACATACATATTCTATCTCAGTCCTCACAACAATATTCTGTACTGGGGGTTACAGTAATGATATAGAAATTGAAAAGGATATTCATAGGCATTCTCAAAATCAGTCCAGGTAGTAAGCAGTGTAGCCTCCAAATAAACTCACATATCTGTTGTTTTACATGTATTTGCATGAAATATTGTCATAGGAGTTGAAAAGAGTATACAGATTTAAAAGATAATTGGAAGTTGAAATTTTAATACATAATGATGAACTACTTCTGGAAAGTGAACTAATGATTGATATTGCTTAAGCTGAGTAAGAAGTATCAATGATATTACCTAAGGGTCTGACTTATATAATTGAATGGATGAAATGAAAAATATTGAAAGTAAAGCATATTTACGGCAATAGAGGTACATAAAAATCTGTACTATGTATGCCTGAGAAGCAGCAATATTTTTGAGTTTTCTCCAGTTAAAATCACTAGAAGATATCATCTTAGAAAAGCTATGAGTTCAATTAATATTAGCATTGGTAAGTTCCCATACTGTAATATTTCATCCATACCAATAAGCCCTATTGGCTAGTTTTTATGAACATTTTATCATTCCTCCAAAGTACTCACTTGTCAAACTGCAATCCCAGTTTTAGCAAGAAATTCCACCCCATAGTTATTAGTAAGAAAGCCAGCCTACATACCACAAAAGAGAATAAAAAGGAGCATTAAAAATCCAACAGGGACTGGTGAGGTGGTGCTAGAGGTTAGGTGTCTGCCTTGCAAGCGCTAGCCAAGGAAGGATCATGGTTCGATCCCCCAGCATTCTATATGGTCCCCCCAAGCCAGGGGCAATTTCTAAATGCTTAACCAGGAATAACCCCTGAGCATCAAACAGGTGTGGCCCAAAACAAAAAAATAATAATAATATTCCAACAGATTCAAGGTAAAATAAAGGAGAAATAGAAAGACATAGAATACATACCGTTATGACAGAAAACAATTAACAAAATGACAAATATTATTACCTTAAATATAAAAGTAATAAATGTTTTAATCAATACACATAGGATGACTGCATGATTAAAAAATAAAACAAAAACACTTAGGGTACAAATTAGTGGTAGTTCAGATCCCTCATATGTGAGAACCAAGAGCAGGAATCTCAAACTCAATTTACCTGGGGGCCACAGGAGGCAAAGTTGGGGTGAGGCAGGGCCGCATAAGGGATTTCACCAAAAAAGTCCTCAAACGTCATTATTAACAGTTTTAATTATTTCTTCTGAACATGAATAGAACATTGAATGAAGATCATGAACAGTTCTTCTGAACATGGCATCTTTTGCCTATTCCTTGCTGCCAGAGACTTGACCGTGCTTCTTCTCACAAATCTGAACCACATTTGGCTTTAGAGGGGAAGCAGTTAAGACTTTCAGTATGGTTTGAAGATGATTATCATTAAGTCTAGACCTGTACTTTGACTTATTAAAGTTTAATGTGGAGAATAACTTTTCACACAAAGATGTGCTCCCAAAAAGGCACATAGTGCACTTGAACATTCAGGAAAGCTCAGGGAAGCTGGGGGCAATTCTTTCAAAAATTGCCCATGCATGTCTGCTTTTCCACTAATCTCCCTGAACTTGGCTTTGAGATCAGAGTTGCACTGCAGGTCAATGGGCTCAATTTGAAGCACAGGAGGGGCATCTTGCACAACAAAGGAAAAGGGGGTCCACAAAAAATTGGAAAGTGGCTCTGTGCTTTTTTGAAGTCTGCAAATCTGTGATCAAATTCCTTCTCTAGCTTAAAAATAGCATCAACATATTTCTCACCACTCCAACAAACCTCTTCCATGGCAAACCTGCATTCTCAATGGCATTACACAGATGCCAAAATATTTCATTAGCAGTGGTCTGGCCATGCATTGGAATTATTGTGAGCAGCTCCTCTGTCAATTCAAAATTGCAATCAACACCACGGACATGAATTGTGAGCTGCGCAGTGTCTGTTATATCTGTGCCCTAGTCAAGAGCAACTGAGTATGCATCAAAACATTTGGTTTCCTCACACAGTTGATGATAAATGTCACTTGACATGTCAGAAATGCGCTCTGCCACAACGTTGGCAGAAAGGCTGATTTTGATAAACTAACCTTTCTTTTCCAGACAGTTAATACTTGTAGCCTCTAACATGTATTTTTTAAACAAATTCTCCTTCTTTGAATGGTTTCCCTGCCTTAGCAATCATCTCACTAACCAGCTTTGACTGATGCAACATTCTCTTTGGTTGCTTTCTTGAAGAAATTGTGTTGCCTCATTAGACATGCTTTAAGACTGGCAACCCACTTGGTTATCTCATTTCCTTGATATTTTGCACATTCCTCAGCATGTTTAGTTGAATAATGGCGTTTCAAGTTGTATTCCTTGTGCACTGCAACTTTCTCTGAGCAAATAAGACATGTGTGGATGCCCCTGTGCTCAACAAAGAAATATTGCATCTCCCACTTTTCCTGAAATTGTCTGTGCTCGTCATCAATCTTTCTCTTCACTGCAGGCTTTAATGAAGTCATGATAAAGGTATGACAAAATTTAATTCTGTAATAAACTTCTCTCCCTCCTCTCCCTTAGACCTCTGATAATGCAAGGGACAGTGGGCAGGAGCAGCGGAAATGACATCTGCGCTAGGCACAAAGTATTTGTGATTATTTGCTTTCTGAATATTCACAATAAAAGATCTCATTAGTAAAAAAAATGCAAAAAATCGCATTAAACATTTGCATACCCCAAACAGAACTGCTCGGGGTATGCGAATGTTTAATGCGATTTTTTTTTCTTACTAATGTGATTTTTATTGCGATTATTCGGTAAGCGAATAATCGCAAATACTGTGATATTTGAAGGCTGGCCACGGGCCACAAAATGTTGTACGGAGGGCCGCAAACAGCCCTCGGGCTGTGAGTTTGAGACCCCTGACCTAGAGTGATGTTTTCAAATAATTAACTGAAAAGAATCTCCAAACAAGAATCACATTTTACAGATGACATGATAATTCACACATAAAATCACTAAAGACATCACTACAAAAATACTGTTACAGAACCAATATATAACCAATACATAAAAATATGTATTATTCTCTGTATGAGAATGATAGATTAGAAATGAAAGATAACAATAGTTCAGCATTTAAAACAGAACCTTAAAATGTTAAATATCTAGAATACAACTTAACAGAGGAGTTAAAACACTTATTCATAAAAAAAACCTGTAAATCCATAAGAGAGATAATACAGAGGTTAAGGAGATTTCTTTGCACAAGGCTCACCTAAATCTAATTCCCAGCACAACATATTATCCTCATTCAATATTTCACAAATGTTATATGGTTTGGGTTCTATGTACAATGGTATGGAGATGTAACACAAAAATGCAAGGATAGGAGCTGGCGAGATGGTTCAGCATATAGGGTACTTGCTTCCAAGCCAACCTAGATTTGATCTACAGCACTACATATCACCTTCAAGCACTGCCTGAAATAATGCATGGGCAAAGTCAGATAAGTCATGAGTACCACTAGAAATGCCCTCATAGAAACAACAACAAAACACATTTATAATCAAATGCACTATTGCTTAACCATTTTCTACTTCTAAGTTGAAGATCTGCAAAAGTTATTAATGCATCCTTTACAACAAAGTAATGCTACACTCTGAGTATCAGTGAATAAAACATATAGAACATTTTTTGAAGACCATAGTGATAATACAGCAGGTAGAAAGTTTGCTTTGCAAGTGACTGACCTGGGAAGATCCCCAATGTCCCATATGATCTCTGAGCACTTCCAGGAATAAATCCTGAATACAGAACTAGGAATAACCCCTGAACACTGCTAGATGTAACCCCAAACCATAGCAAAATAAAAATAACACTCTTGACATTAGTATAAATGACAATGCTATTTCAATTTAAGCTATATTAGCTATATTATATACTTATGGTGATAAATGTTTAATATATATACTTATCTATATAAGAATTTTCTAACAGGAGAGGGGAAATACTACTCTTCACCTTTTTCAAGACTTCTAGCTTACTATTCATCTCTGGGATAGATTGATGAGTTGGAGAGGAGAAAGTGACTATGTGGCTTTTTTAATGCTTTTCTTCATAGTGGCCAGCTGCATGCTGTTCATTCAAGCTGTAACTGATTAGAAAAACATTCTGCATTGCCAGAGATATATAATATTGAAATGAGGAAGTAAGATTAAATCAGTAAAATCAATGTAACCTTATCAAGACTTAAAGGGATATTATGATCTCTGAATAATCCTTGCTTTACTTCTCAACAGTCTTAGAAATTTAAGAGTTTAGGAAACATTTCTACTTTCACCACTTTCAAAGAGTTCTTTTACTTTTTGTTGTTTTATTTAAATACCATGTTAGCAAGGTTGCTCATACTACAGGTTTTTCCCCACAGATAAAGTTGTTCATGATGATTGAGTTACAGATGTACATTCAATGGATAACTGTTGCAAGTCAGCCCCTCAAGAGGTTGACTGATGGAGGGATGGAGGATGAGGTCTTTCCCCTCCAGCTTGGAGCACGGGTATGCCACCTGTTCAGCCAGCGGTTCTGAGGTGAAGCGGTGGGTAAACAGCTCGCAGACAGTCAGGCTTGTGGAAATATTAGCTTTATTCGGTGGACAAGACTGAAGTCCAAAGCCTCAGCATCAGTTCAGCCAAAAACCCCTCACCTTCCACAGACCCTTGTTTTTATCCCCCAGAATCAGGTACCACCCAATGGTGGAAGCAGAATCAGGTACCACCCTAGGGTGGGGACAGAATGCCAGGTCACACCCTAGGGTAGGTAGGACACAATCACCGATCAGGGAAGGGTCAGTAACATAATAATCCCATAAAATGTTTACATACACAACAGATAACAACCAACCCCGCTAGCAATGTCAACAATTTCACTCTCACCCTCCCTGATTCCCTATTTCCTCCATCACCCTCTCTCCCACATGCATCTGGGGGCAGGCATTGTATTTCTCTCTCTCTCTCTCTCTCTCTCTCTCTCTCTCTCTCTCTCTCTCTCTCGCTCACTCGCTCGCTTTCTCTCTCTCTCCATTTTTGTGGTTTGCTCTACTGCTATTGAAGGGGTATATGAATATCCCTTTCATATTAGAACCTTCTCTAATTGCACTCTCCACACTTTGTGGCAATCATCCTACTGATCCACCTAATCCTCATTTCCTTTGTCTCTGGATATCATCCCTACACTGTATTTTGTTTTCCTTATATTTCACAGATGAGTGAGATTATTCTATATTTATCCCTCTCTCTCTGACTCATTTTACTCAGCATAATATTCTTCATCATGTATAAATTACTAAAAAATATTATCCATCATGTATGAGCAAATTTCATAATTTTATTTTTTCTAACAGCTGCATACTATCCACAGTTTCTTTAGCCACTCATCTGTTGTTGGGAATCTGGGTTGTTTCCAGATTCTGGCTATTGTACATAGTACTGAGAATAACATAGGAGTGCAGAGGGCATTTTTGTATTGTGTTATTGGGTTCCTAGAGTATTTCCCTAGGTGTGGTATTGCTGAAATTTTTTTCTATTTCTACCACTATAATGGAGAACCTAGCTTTAAGGAGAAAAAAAGATCAAGCACTGATTGCTGTATAATGCCTCTATAACCATTTAGACAATTATACCACTGCAATGAATTTCTTAAGATATCATATCACCATTCTATCCCTCAATAGATAATTAGATCAGTGCTTTTCTGATGAAGGAATAATAACTATTTTTGCAATTCTTAATTTGTCACTATGGTATGTGGAAAAGCAAGGTAGATAGGTAAAACTTAAATTATGTTGATAGCAAAATTGTTTTTAATGGCAAAGACTAAATCATATTCAAAGTAAATGTCTATTTCTCTAAAAATCAGATAGCTGGCTGGTGCCACTTGGAAATAAGAGTCCTAATAGAAACAGTACTATTTTTCACTTTGGCAGGCTGATTAATAAACACTGGTATTTGTAAGGTTAAACTGCTGAAAGAAAGTCTCCAGTTTGAAGACTGGCAAAGAAAGCATATATATCTGACATACCATTTGTTTTTAACACAGAATTACTGAGTAGTCACTAAGGTGGTTAGAGAAAGAAGCTAATTTTGTATCTGTATAGCTGACTATTGTTAATCTTTTAAGCAATATTTTATTGTGTATAATTAGACACAGAACCTAAAATTTATAACCATACTGACTAATCTTTATAACTTCTATCAAACAATTCTGTTCCTCAGTTTTATGCCTTCTAAATTATTGAAATTTTTAGTAATGAAATGATGTAAACAAACCAAGCTGTCACTTTAACGCAAAGTGAAAATCCAGGAGATTGAACTCCTGCATCTTAGTTTTCTCTTTGCCTTCTCTCCATGGTTATCTAAAATGTGTCCCAAAAAGTCAGCATACTTGGTGCATTATTCATTTCCCATGCTATCATGATATTAAAGAAAAAGGCTTTTAATTGCCTCTAAGTCACCTGCCCAAGACCTCGAACTTTTATCTTAGCTCCTATTAAGTTGATTGATGGCATAATTCGTATGTATTCATCGGATTTTTTTGGTATGATAGATTAACTAATTGTAATTTTATAATTAGCATCCATGTGCTCAAAACCTGGTGCTTTCATTAAAGTTCTTATACCTGAGTTATCCTATACATATATAGCATAGTTATTTAAACACTGCTGGATTTGTTAGGTCATAGGCCCAAGAAATTGGTTGACTGATTATAAAGTACTGTTTTGTTTCACAATTAAAAGCTTACTGGTTTTTTAAGAAATGGACACTAACTGCACTCCAATATGTATTGATCTACAATCCAGTGGTTCTGACAGTAATGTCAAAATCAAAGAGAAAGTGTGAGCACATAATTCCAAGATTGTATTCTTTCTGAAGTCTATAAATAATGCATATATTCATCATAGAAATCCAGAAAAGTTGGCTACTTCTTGACATCCTCTGAGAGACCAAAATGAATTTAAAATACCTCACTTTATCTTTTAATAGAAAAGCAGAATACTACTACAATTTCCAGCAGAATACACAGAATTAATTGGCATCATCTTCTTCTTTCTCTTCCTGAGGCTCTTAGTATAAAGTTAAGCTACACTGGGGCAATCTATAATTAATTTTGTTGTTTCCTGATCTTAAATTAGAAATAACAAGAACAGAAACCTTAACACAAAAAATACTTTGAAATATTCATGTCTTGATTATAAGTACTTACATTTTCTTTTTTTTTTTTTTTTTTTTTTTTTTTGGTTTTTGGGCCACACCCGGCAGTGCTCAGGGGTTACTCCTGGCTGTCTGCTCAGGAATAGCTCCTGGCAGGCACGGGGGACCATATGGGACACCGGGATTTGAACCAACCACCTTTGGTCCTGGATCGGCTGCTTGCAAGGCAAACACCGCTGTGCTATCTCTCCGGGCCCAAGTACTTACATTTTCATGTATTCAAGGTGATCATAGATTTCAGTGAATACTTCAATGCCTAAAATCTATTGTTCTAGTTCTAATATAATTCTCTGATAACTGGTTCAATATGGCAGCATTAATGATCCAATTAAATAATGCCATGGAACTATAACCATTCCTCTTGGGCACATTAACTGGATTTTTCATACATAAGGTCTTTATCTTGAAAATCAGTCTAGTTCAGGAAACCACTCATTAAGAAAGTATAAAATGCCAATGTTGCATAATATTAGGTTCTTAAATCAACTATTCAATTCATTTCCTAGCAATTGCCTTTGACTACAAAAAATAGTTAATAGGCAATGTTGTTTTTATCATGAGATAAAATCTCCAAGAACAAATCATCTTGGAATTAAGCCAGTGATGTGGAATTAGGTTTTGATGATATCCAAGTGAAAAAAATATTAACAATTAGAATAATTACTTTTGAAAAGTAACACTCAAATATTACACCTATTTTATATATACATTTGAGAAATTTGTTTTTTGCCCCTAAGGATATCTGAAAGTAGTCATTTTTATCCCAGCCTATCAACTACTGATTATTTAATAATGAATACTGATCAGCTTAGTAAGTAAAGAAAGAATTTCCTAAATTAAATGACTCTGACTAGCTGAATCATATTTTGGGTGGGACATCAATCACAATTTGACCTTCTCCAACAGTGCTGTTTATAGATTATAGCTACCTTTCAAATAAGCATATAAAATAACTCATTCTTAAATTGCCTCATATCAGTGAAGTATGAGCAATGCATTTTTGCAGAGAGGGTAAATTTTTAAAGAACCCATGATGGATTGGTGAGTTATAATGCCTATCTTTACAAATGAAAAAGATATTTCAAAAATGACTGGGTCATTAAGATAAATGTTATAATAGTTCACTTCTTCTAGATTATTGAACCTAATAATATATCGTACTCTTCATTCTTTAAAATTCATTTCACTATGTAAAATTCCAGTTATATAGAAAGAGGTTGACACAAACCACCAATAAACATTAGAAGAAATACAGCCAATTAACATCTAGCATGAGAAAAATAATGAATTGTTACAACAAATTAAAATCAGAAGCCAATCATTTTAGGTTTCATCCCTGTTAGGTTAAAATTTAAATTAATGAGATTATAGTGAAAGTACCTATTTGCAGATAATTGTCTATTGACTCAATTTTATTTTATTTTTTCATTATGTTATTTTTACTAAGAAAAGGGGAATGTAAAAGACATTGTATAACACAGAACTATATGCATATTTATACATAAAATAATTTAATTGTATCTTACAATAATTGCTAAAGAAAATGAGCATAGTATAAATGATTTTCAAAAATTAAATTCAGATCAAATTTCAATAGCCTTATATTCATCATTCACTTTCTGCATATTCACTACACATCAAAGGAAATGTCTCATTGTAATGTCTTTTTCTTTGGGGAAACTATACCCAGTGTGTTATGGAGCAATTACCTGGTGCAGTGCCAGAGAGCTTCTATCTTTGGTGCTTGGGAGACATTATGTGTCAAAAATCAACCCAGAGGGTCAGATGTTAAATCTCGATATTCCTTGTGGTACCCTGTGTCTTCCAGGAGTGTTTCCTCAGTGTAGAGCCAGGAACAACTCTTCAAAACTGCTAGAGGTGGCAGAAAACAAACTCACGAACAATGTTAAATCCATAGCTCACATAAGCACACATGTGCTCTAGACCTTCTGAGCTATCACTCCAACCCAAGATCTGAGGTTTTAAGATAAAGTTCAGTTTTAGTTTTTTATAATTAAATAATAAAACTGCATCCACTATTTATGAATAGATGACCAATAGGATGACCAAATTTATGAATAAGGTGACTGATAAATCGACGTTTTCTTAAGAGTTCTAGAAATGTCCTAAATATGGTAGAAACTCACATTAGAGTCCCCAAGTTTATATTTAGTCAGAAATCACGAAAGCCAACTTAAAACCAACTCTAGTTTTACTATTTTTCCTGTTTCTTTACTTTCAATCTGTCTATAGGTATATATTGTGATGAGTCTTCTATAGAGTGCATTAAATTGAGTTCTTGTTAAACGACCTTGCCAGTCTCTCACTTTTAATTGTAAATAGATTAGGCTGAAGAAATAGTATAGAAGAGAAGATACTTGTCTTGCATGTGGTTGACCTGGATTTGATCTTCACATCTCCATATGGTCTCCTGAACTTGCCAGAGAGATCACTCAGCATAAAAACAGAAATAAGCCTTGATCGCAGTTGGGCATGGCCCCCAAACAAAGACAAAATTAAAAAAAAAACTAATACACGTTAGCAGGCTGTTCACATATAAATTAATGGTTTATGAAATATTAAATTAGTAATTTATGCTTCCTATTTTTTTCTTTACATTTTATTTTTATATTTTCCTGTAATCTTTGTTTACTTTTAAATTTTAGAATTAAATTTTAATTCTAGTTTTATTTATATGCAGTATTTATGGCATAATTGTGTATAATAATTAATCAAAGTAGTAATTATATACATATCACTTATAAAAACCTACAAATACTTAATATTTTACCAGTTTAGACGAAATATAGGAATTTAACCTCTGCTAATTTAAAACATAATTTGGAGGGCCAGAAGTAAAGATATGTATCCTTGGAAGGCATAGGGCCCAGATTTAAATGTAATCATCTCCAATAACCACTGTACCCACATTTAAAATCACTTCAAATATAGCTATATTTTTTTGTTTTTAACAAATCTAGTATTTTGTAAAGTTCTAATCAGATGACTGCGATTAATGAGAGGAGCCTAGATTCAAGCATCTACACTAAAAATAAAAGCAAAAGAAACTAGTAATGGGAATTAATTTATTTTACCTGAGATAAGGAAAGCAGAGTAGTCCAGAAAAATCTGTCTCAGATCCATCTGCAGTCAGCAGCAACTGATCTAAGTGGAGATTACAAAGAAATATCAGGCAATCTATGAAAAAAAAAACATGTGAGTTAAAAAATGTCACACATTTTTTTTAGCTGCTTTGATAAGAAACTGTATATTCTATGCTAACGGCAAATAAAAAAATATACCTTATATAGTCTCCTCTATATAGTTTCCTACACTGGTGAGGCCTTAGAATATTTGGATTATTTTCCAAAATTATTTGTAAGGTGTATGTAATTTAATCTCCAGAAATTCCAAAATGGAATATATAAGGAAAACTTCCATTAATTTTTTTTTATTTTTTGGTAATGGAGGTTGACACTGATGGTGGGGTTGGTGTTGGAATATTATATTTCTAAATTTTAATTATCAGTGGCTTTGCAATCCAAAGTTCTCAATTTTTTTAAACTTTTATTTGCAGTGTAGTTACCTCATGTTGTGTCACATTTGTAATTTCATTTCAAGTGATGGTCCCTTGATGCAAAGAAATTCATATTCATAGATTTATTATCCATGAAATATGGGTATGATCATACTGTTCTGAATAATCTAAGAGTATAATATAAGAGTAAATTTAGCTTACTCTCATAAATACCTTACATATCCTGACATTGTGTAGATATAAGCATTTAGGAAAAATGTGGAACCTATAGCTATTCTACTTCAGGAACTTTTATGAGACCCCTAAAGTAATAGACACATATCTTAAGGACATATGTCTTATGTCAGAGTGTCATGTCTAAAATTTGGTACAAATATCTACAGGTCATGAATGCTAAAATTAGTAGGAAAAATGTTGCTAATAAAAATTTGTAACACTTCTATATCCAAAGCAAAATATTTTTATTTTCTCTTGAGAGACACTATCTTCTTCATCCTGAGAAAATCACTTAACAAGTCCCTCAGTTACTTGATGTGAAAAGCTGGAGGGACCCCATATATATAGGGAAAATTAAAAAAAAAACTAACAATGTGAAAGAAGTGTTTCACAAAGGGAGCCTTTGTTTGGTAATAGTTGTTTGGATCAAAGTGCTATGCCTAGACCCTGCAACCTTTACCTTTCTGTAAGTTTTGGAGAAGAGGGAAAATATGTTATTTTTTTTCCTACAGGCCTTGTGATGACCTAAGAATGGTAGGAAAAGGGAGGTAGTAAATCGTGGTGTTGTTTTTTTTTTTTTAATTTTCCATAGATATTGGATAGTCACATGCTGGAATTTGCTTAGGAGAACTATTATGTAAACACAATTAAGTCTTTAAGCAAAGATTCAAGTTAGCCAGTGGTGACAGCTTCTGTCTAGTGAATAAAAAAAATGTTCTCTTCCAAAGCTGTGTGAGAGTCATAATATGGAAGTCACACTATTCACTAAGAACAGTGAATGCCAAGATATGTCACTTACTGGTAGAGGTCTGCAGCTTAATGTAGAAACCAAACACCAAAAGGAAACATGCTATTCAACGCAAGGCAGTTCTGCCCATGAGAAAATATCTTTCAAGAGAAGGAAAACCCCAAGAAAAAAAGAGACTCAGCAGAAAAGTTAAAGGTCCTGGATTCCGTGACTTCTGGAAATGGGAGCTAACATAGGTAAGAGTAAATTTTCTGTTTTATAAAACTCTTCATTTCCAGGGCAATCAACACTAGGTTCACTTTCCTGGAGGTCAAACAATTATGTTCCTTATGCTTTGGGATACATGACAATTTCCCAAGTGCTTGTTAAAAGGTAAATCCCAAAGTTCCAGTTCAGAAAGCATGATTTATGTTTTCCATTTAAAATGTTTTCAGATAACGCTGATACAATGGTCTCAGCCAACACTTTAAGAAACAATGCAGAAAGAATTAAAACACTTTTATTGAGTGTTAATTATGTGCAAACTATTTTCTTTTATTTTTCCTAATACCTATTTTCTTTTCTTTTTAAATTTTTTACATAAAATAATTTTAAAAACTTCAGTGTTTTAATTATTATATATGACTACAAAATACAAGAGAGAATAGTAAGGACCACAAACTTTGGGGCCAGAATATTGGCACGGTATTTGGTAATATATATAAATTTAGCTGATTACTTGCAATAAACCAACTTAATTCAATCTCCAGCACCACAATTGATTCCCAAAGCACTGCAAGGAGGGATTTCTTATCATGGAAATAGACTTAGATCCCGGTACATCTGGATGGGTACCTAAAACAAAAATGAATAAATAAAAGAACCACATTTTGGAATACAGACCAGAAGCAATTATCTTAAATACTTCTTCCAGTATATTTTTCCACTAATAAGAACTTTATTGTGTTCAAATTTTATATGCTGAATGCTTACTCAGCATGAGACATAAAACATTACATAGATCATAAAGATAATTTTCATGAATGCACCTTTATATACATAGACCCACAATTTATGATGGGGTTATATCTTGCTAACTCATTATAAGTTAAAAATATTGTAAATTAAAATTGTATTTAATACCTTTAAATGACAAAATATTATAATTCATCATAGTTTATCCTAAATTTTTCATAGCACTTTGAATAGAATGAATAACTTAGAGAGGAAATAAAATTAAAATGATTTCACTCATAACTAGAAGATAAATAAAATTAATTATGAAACAAAGAAAACTCAAGCTAAAAGAAAAATGGCTGTTACAAAAGAGAATGCTAAAAGCATTAGGGTAAACTAGGTAAAATAGGTGAACTCTGTGTGGTGATGGATAGAATCTAGACTTCTGATGCAAATCACTATATAACATGAACATATATCAAATTATAATCTCTGGGCATCCTAAATGTACACAATAAACCAATGTGATGTCAATGGAAAGTAAGACATATTACCCTAAACTAGGAAAATTATATAATCAAAATCTACTTTATAATAAACTGTTGAACATTTGATGCAATTTACTGAATACTGTACTGAAAACAAACCATGTAATGTTAACAAAATACAATATCCAGAAATGTTTGCAGCATATTACATTGTAGAGGATCAGCTGTTTATCTTCATAAACGTGTAGTAGACTGCCAAGTATCACCAGAGTGTGTTGTACAACATATTGCCAGCCAGGAAAAAGTCCAGACCAAAATTCAAAATCTGAAATATAGCTTATACTAAATGTTTATCACCATATCATCATAAAGTAAAAACATTATACCCAAGCCATAATAAGTCAGAGATTGCCTTTAAAAACGTCAGTAAAAATTTAGTAAAACGAGCACATCTCTTGATGTTCTTACAAAAAAGTCTGATTTCAAAGAATTTAGAAATAAATATTCTTAAATGGTAACAAATAATATTTTCTCTTACCTATTGTAATTAGACTTTAAGTTATTTGTTGAGACTTTTCTGTATTTTCCACTAAATATTTTATTAATCTTTCTTTAAGATTTTTGTATTATCCTATTTACCACATATAAATTCAAATTTTATTTTATTTACTGTAATTCACTGCATTTTAATATAATATATAATGTTCAAAATTATCTTTTATTTTATTAACTTAGTTAAGCCAACTTAATTTAAGGGGAAAATGATTTCTTGTGAGATGTGATTTTTTGATTCTTTGATAAAATATATAAATGTGCTCAAGTAGTAAGAACTAGTTTTCTTTAATTAATTAAAAAAATTCCACAAACAGAATATTTTAGATAGCTCTAGTCTGTTTTTTAATACAGAAGTAGAAGTATTTCAAGGAATAATTAGTCTATCATCTTAGAGTTCTCGATTATAATTAAAATTACAAAATAATTTCTGAAATAAGCTGTTCTATTCCGATTCAACGTGAGATGATTATTTATGAGCCACCCTGGAATTAGAGGATTTCTTAGCTGTGAATCCTAGTTCACTATTTAAAGGGAGCATTTACCTAAACTTTCAAATAAGTGGTTCACAAAATTACTTAATACATGCTTGAAAGATCTATTTCCTTTCATTTTAACTAATTGCACTACAAATTGCAAAATTCTGCCCCTATCATTAAAGTGATTACTAGATGATCAGATCATCTAAGTCATGTCGAATTGTGAGGAACAGAGGATCGTAATAAAGTATTTGACTGGCCATGGAAAAGCTAAATAGAAAGACACAGTAGGTCATCCAACCATTCTTGAGAAAAAGAATGTATTTAGAGACTGCTGGGAGAGCCCAGCTAGTGAAAACCAGAGCTCAAAGCTTGAGAAGAAAATATTTAGCAAAATGCTGTATCGTGTTGATATCAACCTCTCTAGAAGGCTTTTCTAAAAACCATTGTCTTTCAACTATCCTTACCTTCAAAGACTTTTCTGAATAAAAGTACTATCAGAAATTATTTGCCTTTCTTGTTAGAGTTTCCTGAATTTTCAGCTGGGCTTCATTCAAAGGAATCAGAAGATATAAAAATGACTGGAGTCATAGTACAGTGGGGAAGGCACTTGTCTACCTTTGGCACTGCAGGGGAAAAAAGTAATTTTATGATTTTGGTTTTGAGCCTCAGCTAGTGATGCTCAGAATGTGTGCCAGAAATATATTTTTCTTTTCTTTTGCCTTTCATCTTTTAAATTGATAGCTCTCCTCAAATTGAGGGGAGAGAAAAGTGGATGGTGGGCCCTGAGTGGAGACGCAGCGATAGGCTGCCTAGGACGGACTGCGGTTTGATTCCCCCAGCATCCCATATGGTCCCAGAGCCAGGAGCGATTTCTGAAAGCATAGCCAGGAGTAACCCCCTGGGTATCACTGGGTGTATCTAAACACCCCCCCAAAAGAAAAAGTTAATGGTATCAGGAGCAGTCACATGAACATTGAGTGGAAAAAAAAATGATAAGACCTAAATACCAAACCCAAATTGAAGGAAAATAGAATGAGATACCCAATCTACAACAACCTATACACAAAGGGGACCTTTTACACTAGCAGTTCAGGGGGCTAACGGTGGGGGTTATAGGATGTATGCTGGGAACAGGGGTGAAGGGAGGACAACACTGGTGGTGGGAATGGCCCTAATTTACTGTCACTATGTATTATTAAATATAACTGTGAAAGACTTGAAATTCATATTGGTCACAATAAAATTAAAAATAACAATAATAATAGAGGCCAAAGTGGTGGTGCAAGCAGTAAGACATCTGCCTTGCATGCACTAGCTTAGGATCGACCACAATTCGATCCCCAGGCATTCCATATGGTCCCCCAAGCCAGGAGCAACTTCTGAGCACATAGCCAGGAGTAACCACTGAGCATCACTGGGTGTGGCCCAAAAATTAATAATAATAATAAAAACAAGTTTAGTTATATACATACAAAGCAAGTGTCTTAAACCAGTACTATTGTTATGGGTGTCAGGGTTTTTTTTTTGTTTGTTTTTCATTAGTTTATTTTATTTTTTATATGTTTATTATTTTTTTTATTTCAACAACTTTATTACATACATGATTGTGTTTGGGTTTCAGTCATGTAAAGAACACCCCCCATCACCAGTGCAACATTCCCATCACCAATGTCCCAAATCTCCCTCCTCCCCACCAACCCCCACCTGTACTCTAGCCAGGCTTTCTATTTCCCTCATACATTCTCATTATTAGGATAGTTCAAAACGTAGTTTTTTCTCTAACTAAACTCATCCCTGTTTGTCGTGAGCTTCATGAGGCGATCTGTTACTTCCAGCTCCTTTCCTTTCGTGTCTGAACGTTGTTATTGCAAGAATGTCTTTCATTTTTCTTAAAACCCATAGATGAGTGAGACCATTCTACGTCTTTCTCTCTCTCTGACTTATTTCACTCAGCATAATATATTTCATGTACATCTATGTATAGTAAAATTTCATGACTTCATCTCTCCTGACAGCTGCATAATATTCCATTGTGTATATGTACCACAGTTTCTTTAGCCATTCATCTGTTGAAGGGTATCTTGGCTGTTTCCAGAGTCTTGCTATGGTAAATAGTGCTACAATGAATATAGGTGTAAGTAAGGGATTTTTGTATTGTATTTTTTGTGTTCCTAGGGTATATTCTTAGGAGTGGTATAGCTGGGTCATATGGGAGATTGATTTCCAGTTTTTGGAGGAATCTCCATATTGCTTTCCATAAAGATTGAACTAGACGGCATTCCCACCAGCAGTGGATAAGAGTTCCTTTCTCTCCACATCCCCGCCAACACTACTTGTTCTCATTCTTTGTGATGTGTGCCGATCTCTGGGGTGTGAGATGGTACCTCATAGTTGTTTTGATTTGCATCTCCCTGATGATTAGTGGTGTGGGGCATTTTGTCATGTGTCTTTTGGCCATTTGTATTTCTTCTTTGTCAAAGTGTCTGTCCATTTCTTCTCCCCATTTTTGATGGAATTAGATGTTTTTTTCTTGTAAATTTCTGTCAGTGCCTTGTATATTTTGAAGCTTAGCCCTTTGTCTGATGGGTATTGGGTGAATAGTTTCTCCCACTCAGTGGGTGGTTCTTGTATCCTGGCTGCTATTTCTTTTGAGGTGCAGAAGCTTCTCAGTTTAATATATTCCCATCTGTTAATATCTGCTTTCACTTGCTTGGAGAGTGAAGTTTCCTCTTTGAAGATGCCTTTAGTCTCAATGTCCTGGAGTGTTTTACCTATGTGTTGTTTTATGTATCTTATGGTTTCGGGTCTGATATCAAGGTCTTTCATCCATTTGAATTTAACCTTTGTACATGATGTTAGCTGGGGGTCTAAGTTCAATTTTTTACAAATGACTAGCCAGTTATGCCAACACCACTTATTGTGTCAGGTTTTAATTCTCAGGCAGTCATGGTTGAAATGAGAGAACTCAAGATGATATGACCAAATTTAGTAGAAAATTTATTTGAGAAAAGGAGAGGAAAGGTAGGGAAACTTGATTCTGGGATATCATTAAGTAGAAAGTCTAGGAAACTATGGAAAACTATGGAAAAAATCTGTTTATGTTCTGTTTATTGTGGGTATGAGTGGGCATTCTGTAATAAGTTTAAGACATGTAAGAAAGTAAAACAAAGGTGTTGGGAAAACAGGATGTTTGAAACCTAATCTTTTTTATAACCTGGGTGCATATCCTGGGCCCATCTAAACCCTCAGGAATTTTCCCCCTGTAGCCATTCTTCTCAATCTAATCCTGTGTATTTTGTTCATGTCTCTATCTTTCCAGCCCAAGTATATGTTTCTATAAATACTTTTTATATTGTTGAAGTCATGCTACACATGTTAATAAAAAAACAAGTCATAACATTTACTTATACATGGATGGATATCAAGACTATCATGCTGAGTGAAATGAGTTAGAGGGAGAATGATACACATAGAATAATCTCACTAATTTGTGGGATATAACAGAAATAAAATATAGTATGGTAATTATATCTGGAGACAATTGAGATGAGGGCCAGGAGGACCACTTTATGGTAGAAAGCTTGCCACAAACTGCAAGGGAGTGTGGTTAGAGCAGAAAAGGGACCACTTTGGGGCTGGAGCAGTGGCACAAGTGGTAAGGCAACTGCCTTGCCCCATGCTAGCCTAGAATGGACTGCAGTTTGATCCCCTGGAGTCCCGTATGGTCCCCCAAGCCAGGAGTGATTTCTGAGGACATAGCCAGGAGTAACCCCTGAGCGTCACCCAGTGTGACCCAAAAACCAAAGAAAGGACAAAAGGAAAAAGAAAAGGGACCACTATGACAATGATAGTTGGAATGATTTACTCTAGATAATAACTGGATGCTGAACGGGGGTAAAGTGATATGCATGATACCTCTTCATTTACAATATTGCAAACCACACTGTTTAAAATGGAAAAATAAGGGAAGAGAGGAATAGAAGAAAATCTCTGTCATAGAGGCTACAGCATGAAGGCTCGGTGAGAAGGAAACTGAACATTGGTGGTGGGAAACGTGCACTAGTGAAGGGGTGCATGTTGGACATTGAATGCCTGAAACTCAATTATTAAAAACTTGGTTAGTGTATATCATGGTGATTCACTTAAAGAATTTATTCAATCTAGAAAGGAGGAGATTTAGAATTTTTGTTTCAAAGCATTCCAAGCCAATCATAAACCAAGCCTGTATGATGATCTCTGTAACTATATTATTTTATCACAAAGGACAAAACTTTGGGGGTGGAGACATTATACCAGAGGTTGGAGTTTGCCGTGCAAATGACCAAACTAGATTCAATGTCTAGTATTCCATACACTCTATGAGCACCACCAACCGTGATTCCTGAATAAAGAGCCAGGAGTAAATCCCTCAACCTCTCTGGGTCTGGCCAAAACCAAAAACAAATCTGTATACTCATACTCAAACAGAAATTATCATATGAGTATTTTAAAATACACATATTATAAGCATAGTTAATATATATTTGGATTATTCAAGTATACCTATGTACACATCATGCACCAAGGCCCCATCTTTACTTCTGCCTGAAAACAATTGAATCATTAGCTAATATGGCTCTTAATTTATTCTGGTTTGTGGTTGGTGAGTAGAGCAGGAGGTACAGAAGCCTGGAGAGTTTGGGAGGGCCATGTGGGATGCTGGAGACATAACCTAGGTTGTCCATGTGCAAGGCACACACTCTACCCACTCTAATATCACTATGCCCCTAAACTTATTCTTCTAACTTATCCCTGTTTTATAAAACCTCCTATCTTTTCCATTCTTTGCCAACTTTTCTGGTTCTTCTATAATTTTATCGTCTGTACCTTGAAGCCTAGATCATTTCTCCCTTGTTTCTTTTCTAACATAAATTCTCTGTAGGATACGCATATGCTTAGTTCAAAATGTCATCTCAGTACTCCTATATAACTAGTGGTGTGCATATATGCACTTCTGGACAATGAGATCTAACCTTATTTTCGGTTGAGTCTGAGAAAACCTGTCATTTTGATCTAAAAGCTGGAAACCAATTGTATTAATTTGCCTCCCTTATTAAAAAAAAAACCTAAGATGCAACGTTTAAAAGTTAACTATTCATCTGTTGAAGATAAAAGACCAGTCTACCAAGAATTATATTAAGAAATGTTCATCGAGGGATTTTAGAGAGAGTTTAGGAGATAAAGTACGTATGTATATCATGAGAAAAAGTATTATTTTTATATAAGTTATATATTATAGCTATGTATAATAGCATTATCATAGTAGTAGATATATAACTATAGACTACTTATGGTCTTATAAATAATTGTAAAAAACAATACATAAAAATGATGCAAAATACATTAAATTTAATATGGGTGGTTACATGTAAAACTTTGGTTTAATTCATTCATGGTTAGGAATATTAGGCATGGAAGACTAGGAATGAAAAATTAAATTAAACCATAAACTTATTCAAATATAAAGATTTTGGAACTACAAAAATATAATTAAACTAGCTCACCCCCAAAAGAATATATTGCTTTAAATCATAAATATTTGTCAGAGTTGAAATAGAGAAATATATCAATGTCTATTTTAACTGACTGAATAAAGTTCATGTTTAAAGAATAAATCAGTGAAACAGAAAAAAAGACCTCAGGAATTGCTTTCAAGACATATTAGAATCCAAAGATGTTAACACACATTTCTAGTCAATAAAGAAAATGACACTTGGCATGAGCCACCCCAAGGCTGGAAGTTATTTTTGGTGCTAGAATGAAGGTCAGATAGTCCCACAATTAAGTTACAACTTAATTACAACCATATACAACTCTCTTCATGTTCATGTTAAATAGGAGCCACTACAAAGTATTATGAGGTCTGTTACAAAATAATGAATGATTTTGGGAGCCCCCTGATCCCCAGGGGTGGCAATGAATAGTAACTTATGGCACCCACCCCACTGACCAGACAGACAGGACCCATTGAGATGTGCAGAGGAGTGTGGTGAACTACCCCTACCCCAGAGTTGGAGTGAGCAGGAGCCAATGGCGCCCATCCTGCCCCAGAAGAACCAAGAAAGAGGTGCAAAGTAGCATGATGAGCGGTCCCCATTTCCCCTGAGGTAGTAGTGTTAGACAGGACCCAACAGGACCTGTGCAACAAGAAAAGTATGGCTTCTCTGCTTCTTGGCTACTTCATATCCTCTTATCAATGAACCCCAGAATCACATGAAGGAAACATCATACAGCAAAGGACAAAATGGGGAAACAATGCAGAACATCACCAGGCTTAGAGATTAATGATTGTAGCTGTGCAGACCCAACAAGAACTGGCCACCTAAATAGCCTCTATTAAAAAGACTTTAGAGAGGAAATCTAGAATATTCTAAGAACTCAAAGTAACCCTGGAATAACCAAGCAAACCAAATAAGAATCAAGAGAACATAAAGGAGAAATGAATCAAAAATAGCCAGACAGAGAAAATAATAAAGTTTAGAACATAAAATAATGAAATGAAAATCCAAGAATGTTCAAAATATCAATGTAAGTGAGAGTGGGTTCTTTGAAAAAAATTAACAAGATCGATAACTATTAGCAAAACTCACAAAGAAATGGCAGAGAGAGAAACTTAATAAACCAAATGAGAAATGAAAAGAGGGAGGTTCGTACAGATATGACAGATATTCAAAGGGTAATCAAAGATAACTTTGAGAAACTCTAGGACACAAAACAAGAGAACCTGAAAAAAATGTATAAATTCTTGAGCTCTTATAATCACTCAAGCTTGAACCAGCATAATCAAAGATATTAGAACAAACCTATCACTATTGAGGAAATATGAAATGGTAATCAAAAGGTTATCAAAACACTTCTCAAAAACAAAAGCCCACTTCTATTGATTCATTAGTGAATTTTTTCAAGCTTTTAAAAAGGAAGAGCTTTCAATCATTTTCAGGTTCTTCCAGGAAATTAAAGAAACACTCCCAAATAGTCTTATGAAGCTAACATCACCCTGATAACAAAAGCAGACAGAGATGACATAGAAAAAGAAACTTAAAGCCAATAATCTTGATGAACACAGATGCAGAGATCCTCAACAAAATTCTAACAAATAGGATCCACCATCTCATCAAGAAGGTCATGCATACATCATGATCAAGTAGGATTAATACCAGAGACTTAAGGATAAATTAGCATATGCAAGTCAATCAGTGTAATACACCATATCAACAAAAGAAAAAAATAAAAATCATATGATATCAATAGATGCAAGGAAAACTCTTGATAAGGTCCGATTCCAATTAATGATAAAAAATACCAACAAGTCAAGAATGGAACAAATTTTGTTCAATATACTCAAGGCCATTTACCACAAACCTGTGGCAAATATACAAAATGGAGTAAAACTTAAAGAATCCTCTAAAATCTGGCACTAGACAAGGATGTCCCCTCTTGGCACTTCCATTTAATATAGTACTGGGAGTATTTGCCATAGCAATTAGGCAAGAAAATGATACCAAGGGCATCCAGATAAGAAAGGCAGAAGTCAAAGTCTCATTGTTTGCAGATGACATGATATTATGTTTAGAAAATTATAAAAGTTCTACCAAAAAGATTCTAGAATCAGTAGATTTGTATAGCAAAGCAGCAGGCTACAAAATTAACATGCAAAAATCAATGCCTTCTTATATACAAATAATGATAGACAATAAATAGACATTAAAAATAATCTAATTCACATTAGTGCCACAGAAACTCAAGTCCCTGGAGTCAAATTAAATAAAGAAGTGAAAGACCTATACAAAGAAGATTAAAATACCTTACTTCAAAAAAATAAAAGAGGACACAAGTTAATGGAGGCATATACTCTGTTTGTTGATTGGGAGAATTTTTGTTAAACTTTATTTATTGATTAATTGATTGATTGGTTGTTGGGTCACACCCAGTTGTGCACAGGGGTTACTCCTGGCTCCATAATCAGAAATCGCCCCTTGCAGGCTGGGAGACTGTATGGGTGCTAGAATTCGAACTGGTTTCCTCCCAGGTCCTCAGCATGCAAGTCAAACCACTTCTTAGGAAAAAGAAGATGGAAAGCATCACTTTCTTCAGCTTTAAATTCTACTGCAAAGATAAAGTCATTAAGACAGCATGGTATTGGAATACAGATAGCCCTTCAGATCAGTGAAATAGACGAGTATACAGAAAATAACCCCAGACATGCAATCAATTAATCTTTGTTAAAAGTTGCAAGAAACAAGAAGTGGAGCAAAGAAAGCCTATTCAACAGATATTAGAACAGCAGGTTAGCCACATGCAAAAAAGCAAACTCAGTTCCTCTTTAACACTAGACAAAAAGTTCATATAAAAATGAATTAAAAACTTTGATATCAGACCTGAAACTATGAGGTTCACAGAAGAAAATGTAGGCAAAAGGTATCTTTAAGGAGGAAACACCACTGTCCAAACAAGTGGAAACAAAGATAAACAAATGGGATTATATCAAACTGAGATGCTTTTGCATTGCAAAGAAAACAGTGCCTAGGATACAAAGGCCACCCATAGTATGGGAGAAACTATTCACCCAATACCCATCTGATAAGGGACTAATATCTATGATATACAAGACACTGACAGAACTCAACAAGAAAAATATCTAACCCATCAAAAAGTAGGGAAAACAAATGAACAGACATTTCCTCAAAGAAGAAATAACAATGACCCAGAGGCAAATAACAAATGTTCCACATAACTAGTCATTAGGGAGATGCACATCAATGAGAAATGATCTCATGCCACAGAAACTGGCACGCACCACAAAGAACAAGAACAACCAGTGCTAGCATGGATATGAGTAAAAAGGAACTGTAATTCATTGCTAGTGGAAATACCATCTATTCCTGCCTTTTGGAAAAACAATATGAATGTTCCTCAAAAAATATGGAAATTGAGCTCCCATATGATCCAGCAATACCATTCCTAGGGATATACCATACTAATACAAAAACAATACAAAAAATTACTCTGCACTCCTATGTTCATCCCAGCACTACTTACAATAGCCAGAATATGGAAACAACCCAGGTGCCTGACAATAGATGAGTTGCTAAAGGAACTGTAATAACTCTACACATGGAATATTATGAAGCCATTAGGAAAAATTAAGTCATGAAATTTGCCTATACATTGAAGGGCATGGAGATTATTGTGCTGAGTGTAACTGAGTAGATAGATGGGAAAGGGATAGACAGAATATTCTCATTCATCAGTGAGATATAAGAAAAAATTAAAAACAGTATGGTAATAATATCCAGAGACAACAGAGTTGAGGGTTGGGAGGACTAGCCAATAATATTAAGTTACCCACAAAGAGCAATTAATACATGTATAGAATTAACTGCACTGAAAACTACTATAACAATGATATTTGGAACTGATCACTTTGGACAGGAACTGGGTCTGAAAGGAGATAAAATGATAATGCATGGCACCATCCTTGACAATATTGCAAAACACAATCTCAAAAAAAAAAGAGAGAAAGAAACAGAATGCCTGTGCCAGAGGCAGGCAGGGCATGGGAGGTTAGAGGGAAATGAGGGACATTGGTGATGAGAATGTTGTACAGATGAAGGGCAGTGTACATTCTATGATTGAAACCCAAGTATGAACATTTCTGTGACTATGGTATTTTAAAAAATAAATTATTATTAAAAGTAATATATTGTATATTGACAAATGACTAGTAATGTGACATGAGGCAATAAAAACAAGATATGAGTGACCTCTATCATATTACTATGCATATTAATATTTATGCTGGAACTTGTAATCATACATATTAAAATTGTTAAGTTCAAGCAGAAACTAGCATTTCACATAAAACTTTAAAATATGCACAAGTTATTCAGGAAAGTTTTGTTTGGTTTGTTTCTGTTATTTGTTACATTCTATCTTAAGGATTTTCTCTAGTCAAACAAATTTTCATATTTTATCAATAAAATATTTTAATTCCTGTATTTTTAAGTAAATGAGTATTAATTTTTAATACTTTCTCATTCAATCCCCTTGTATCTAAGCATTCTTGTATATTGCCTTTAACTAATAGAAATCAGCCAAAAATGATTTTGTACTCTGGTTCATCAAGGGTAGTAAAATGTTTATTTGCCTAAGTATTTGCACTTCGGCCCATAAGAATTTAATTTCTCAGAGGCAGTTAGATAGCACAGCAAGTAAAGCACTTGCCTTGCACAATTGCATAAATTATAATGAAATACTGTAAAAAGCTATCACTTTTTAAAAATATAAAAGTGAAAAGTTTATAAAAATTAACTTAGTAACATTTTATAATAAAAAAATGTATCCATGGGACTAGAGAGATAGTACAAGAGTAAGGTTTTAGTCTTGACCATGGCAGAATTAGGTTCAATCCCTGGCACCACTTATGGTCCTGCCAAGATCACTGAGCCTGCAGTCAGGGGTAACACCTGAGCTCAAGTGTGTATGACTCAAAAACAAAAACAAAACAAAAAAATTGTAGTCAACAGAATTATAACAGCAATCCAATACTTTACATATTTATCATGCCTTTGTGTCCCTAGCATCAGAGATTCCCCACAAATTTAATTTTTTTTGTTTGATTTTTGGGTCATACCCAGCAGTGCTCAGGGGTTACTCCTGGCACTATGCTCAGCAAATCACCCCTGGCAGGCACAGGGGACCATGTGGGATGTCGGGATTCGAACCACTGTCCTTCTGCATGAAAGGCAAATGCCTTACCTCCATGCTATCTCTCCGGCCCCACAAATTGAATTTTTATTTTAATCAGCTTCAATAACTCACCTGGTTTTAGAAAACTAAATTATATCTTTACAATTTTTACAACAAAGGCTAGTCTGTGACATGTACCAAAGAGGCTGAAAACATAACTTCAAGCATAAATGCTGATTATGACAGGAAGTTGATCGAACAGCACTAGCGCATCATCAGAATTTAGATTGCATATGTTTTGCTGAACTCGTATCTATATGTTCTTCCCAGATTGCAGAAAGCATTACAAGTGTTCTGATAATATGTTCAAGAATGTGGCTGAAATGTTACCAGATATGATGTTTTGCTATTCATTAGAGTAATTTGAAGTCTAGGTGATGTCATAACAGTTCATGTTACCTTATATTAATTTTTGGCAAGAAAAAGTCAATGTGTGAGTATTTCCAGGCTTTCAACATATTCAGATAGATTATATTATAATATTAAACATAATATTATAGTATTCAGATGTTAGGAGATTTCTAAATAGCCCATCTGATCTCTTTTCCCTACCCACTCTAATTCAAATATCAACTCTTTCTGGCTTTGCATACACAAACCAGGTAGAAAGTAACTCTATACTTACTGGTGATGGGACATTTGAGGAACTTGGGAGTTATTGTACATAAATGTATAAGGATAAATCATAAAAATATAACAATAAAATACTTTTTATTTTCTTTCTTATTTTTTTCTCTTTGGGACACATCCAGAGGTGCTCAGGAATTACTTCTGACTCTACACTCAGAAATTACTCTTGTCAGGCTCTGGACACCAAATGGTATGCTAGGGATTAAACCCAGGTCATCTTCTGAAAGGCAAACAACACTGAAAAGATATTGTTCCAGCCCTCTCTTTTTAAGTATTATAATATGCTTAATATTCGCACTCTTGGTCCCATCATCTTTACAAAATCAAGTAAAGCACTCTGCAGAATCTGGATACTTGATAAATCTATTCTTAAGATTGTATTGCATAATAATAAATTCCAGATTTATCCAAATTAATCTTCAATATTAAGCAAGATTCCTTAGGATACAATAGATCCTGCAAGGCGTCTGAAGAGACAGCAATACATAATGAAAAGAAATCCATGACAGAAATTAGAAAAGCTTAACTATGACAGCTAGTGTTTTGCTTAGTAAATACTATTGCCATCCTCCTCTGATTATTATACTGACAAAGTAGAATTTTACAGGATTTCAATATATTCTAAAGTGGTTTTTCTTAAATGTATGTTAATTCTTTACAATTTTATCATTAAAGTTTGTATACAACTAATGTTGTCTTTGAGACTATGATTAATAATTGACCATATAACATGTAAAGCTTATAAAGTATTTTGTATAAATCTTTATATTATTAATGCAAATGTTGATGTTGTTAATGATTAGTATATACTAAAATGTTTGTTAAATATATTTAAATAATCTTTATTTATGATTTAAGTATATTTATTGCACCACACTCATTATCCAAGTTTCAAAATCTTTCCACCACCATCCAAAGGTCCCATCCATCCATTTTCTCCCTCACCACCCCTTATGTTCACTTAGAACCTCAATTTTGTTGTCAGAATTGAAGGATTTGCTTTCATTGATTATCAGTTTCTTTATATACTATGAATGAAATCATCCAGTGTTTAATTTTCTACTTTAGAATTGTTCAATCTATTCACTTTCTAGTCCTATTCATATCTAAGCAAAAAGCAAGATTTCAAGTTTTCTTATAGTAGAGTAGTATACCACTGTGGAGAATCCTCACACTTTTCTATTATATTCATCTGTTGCTAGACATTTGAGTTGTTTTCAGGTCTTGGCCACATTAACATATGTGAGAACATATATATATATATATATATGGTTTTTCCTTGGTATTGATAGCTAGCACTAGAATTGATTGATCTTACTCTCATTCTATTGTTAAAATATTGAAAATTCTCCATACAATTTTTCCCATAAATAGGACCTGTTTGCATCCCCAGCAACACTAATAAGCACTCTCTCTCCCATCCTTACTTATTTGATTTCACTGATAGGTGGTGGTTTTGTGTTGATTGACTTATATTCCCATGATAATAATCAGTCTTTTTCTTGTGTGTGTGTGTGTGTGTGTGTGTGTGTGTGTGTGTGTGTGTGTGTGTGTGTGTGTGTGTTTTGGGTCACACCCGGCAGTGCTTAGGGTTACTCCTGGCTCCATGCTCAGAAATTACTCCTGGCAGGCACGGGGGACCATATGGGATGCTGGGATTCGAACCGATGACCTTCTGCATAAAAGACAAACGCCTTACCTCCATGCTATCTCTCCGGCCCCTAATCAGTCTTTTTCATGTGCCTGTTGCACACCTCTAAGTCAATTCCCTTAGATTTTTTTGAAGGGTTGCTTTTTGTTGTTATAGTTATTGAGTTTTGTGAGTTTATCGTATAATTTGCATATTAGTGCTTTAACAGATACCAATATTTTATGTCTCTCTGTAAGACATCTCTTTTGTATTTTAGCAGTAACACTTTATACAATTTAAAATTTTATAGTCTGATATATTCCCAATTGTTTATTTTTGTCTTTTATTTTGTCACTAGTGTTGAGTCACTGAATACACCTATAAAGCCAAAATCATGTAGTGATTTTTCCACTTTATATTAAGTTCTGCTCTATTATATAATGTTTCAATCTATTTTGAGTTAATTTTTTTGTTTGGTGTGTGGTTAATGTGTTTTCTCAACACTATTTGTGTTAAAACAAAGTTTTCCTCCACTTTTAAGTCTTTCTTCATTTGCTGTAAAGTATATGCCCTTGAATCTATGGCTTTACTTTTGGTATCTCAATTTTATCCCATTAGACTCTTCACAGTCCGAGTCGCTTTTGCTCCCAGGGCAGTTTCTATTTGTATAACTCTATAGTGTAATTTAAAGTTAGAAACTGCATTATCTCCCATGTTTTATTTCCTCTGAATTATTTTGCTTCTATAAAGTATTTTACAGTTCCATACAGAATTTAAAAATATTTTATCTATGTCTGAAAAGTGACATTTTGTATTTTGATAAAGACTGTATTGAATTCATCCTACTTTGAGTAGGATGGCCATTTTCATTCTAATTCTTCCCATCTAGAAACAAAATATTTTTCTGTTTCCTGTGTATTGATTTATTTTAATAATAACATAATATAAGTAATATATCTTATTATCTTTATTGTTTTAGGAGGTGTTAAATCACTCCATGCACTACAATTCCAACCCTGAGTGAACGTGTCTGAAGTAGGGTAGCCACAAGAATTAATAAATCAAGCCAGTCAGGAGAGAATCATAGAGTTGAGATTTCTCCTCTCTCTCTCTCTCTCTCTCTCTCTCTCTCTCTCTCTCTCTCTCTCTCTCTGTGTGTGTGTGTGTGTGTCTCTGTGTCTCTGTCTCTGTCTCTCTCTATCTCTCTGTCTCTCTCTGTCTCTCACTCTGTCTCTCTCTGTCTCTCTCTCTGTCTCTCTCTCTCTGTCTCTCTCTCTGTCTCTCTCTCTCTGTCTCTCTCTCTCTCTCTCCTCACCAAGCAAATTGAACTGGGAGACGGAAAGTCAAGTGAGAAACAAAAGTACCAGGTATACTTTTACAAGTCAAAAAGACTGGGTGAAAAGAAAAAGAAGTTGGGAACACCTTTGTTTTGGGTAAAGGCAGGAAGCGTCCTAACCAGGGTGACACTCTCAGAAGTGCCCAGGACTTACTCTAAATCTTTAATCAGGGTTCATTCCATGCAGTGCTTGGGGGAACCATATGTGGCATTGGGAACCAAACACAAGTAAGCTGTGTGAAAGGCAAGTGCCCTGCCCATTTTACTGCCTCTCTAGCCCCAATACTTGTTATACTTTTAATAAAATGCTCATCACAGCTCTTAACTGCTTGACATATCTCAGAATTAATATCAAAATTAGATAAACCAAGATTTAAAGTAAAGAACTTTGTACAAAGCCAGACAGGCAGACATCGAGTGATAGAGTTGAGGCTTGAATTCTATCACCTGAACCTAATTTGTACTATGCCTCCAATGCTACAATGAGGCTATTTCATCTGAAATGCCATAAAGAAGAAGCTGAGCCATATAGAACCTATAAGCAAAAAATTTTCAAATCAAATCAAATCAATGAGCTCCCACTATAAAAAAGTCTTAGCCATGATCTTTATGATATCCACAAGGGCAAAAGCAATGTCGTTTACTCTGCACTGAGAAAATATAAAACTTCACAGGACTGAAGTTTTGGCTTTAAGGAAGTAAATTAGAAAAAACTGCTTTACTCAGGTCTGCATCTGTACTCCAGACTGATACCTCATCTGTCTAGTTAATTCATTTTTATAGGAAACGTTCCCTTATTCTCATTCCCACCCTCAGTGAGTTTGTGGTCTCACCTTTATATTCCCACAATTTATTTTTCATGTCTTCATCAAAACCTTTTGATATACCAGAATAATAACTAAAGGAGGGGATTCTGTGTCCTTTGTTATCATTGTTCTCGGACTTTCAACACTGCTAGACATTTTTAAAAGGGTACTAAAATTAATAACTATTATTAATTAATAATAATTAATAAATTTTTGAATTGCTTTTGACTTGTTCTAAATATGGAACACCTTAAGAACAGATATTCTTCAGACCTATGGGTTCATACCTTGTTATATATATTCTGGTTTGACTAACATGTCCTATAGACTTTTTGAATAATTTAAGACCAAGAAATAAGTTATTTATGGCTACTCATTCATATTTTCCTAATCATACTCCATTCATTATTCTTTTGGGGGGCTATACCCAGAAGTTCTCAGGGATTATACTTGGCTCTGTGCTCAGAAATTGCTCCTGGCAGGCTCGGGGGACCATATGGGATGTCCAGGATAGACCTGAGTCTACCCAGGTTGGCTACATGCAAGGCATCTGATGGGTATTCTTACCTGCTTATTTCTTTTTTTTTTCTGATTAAAACACAATTTTTTTTCATAATGGCTTACATATCTTTCACAGTAGTATTTTAGGTACATATTAACATTGAATCAGGGGAATACCCATCACCAAATATGCCCTCCCCCCATCCCAGTTCCCTTTCTACAACCCATATACCCCACCATCACTCCCCGGGCTGCTAGAGTAGGTGGACCCCTCTTTGTCTGGCTTACTGTTAGTGATCATATATCTGTTTGGTCCTGGAACCCTCCCTTGTTTCCCCCTTTATTTAAGAGGCAGAGCTAGATAAATCGAGGTATGTGGTTTTGTTTGAAGGAAAGAAAAGCAATAGATTGGGTTACAAAATAAGAAAAAAAAAGAAGAAGCCACATATGCTGAAAATGGGCAGAGTCCCTCTAGAGGCTTCCAACCTCTGTTTGAGAGAGGATATGAAAAAGGTAATTGAAACACCAATACAATACAAAAAGAATTACAAATTAAATAACCAATGAGCACTACAGCAATAAAGACAAGCACCACACAATAGTCTCGGTTCTGAAATCAAATCATGCTCGAGTGCAAAAAGGAAAAGAAAGATAAGATAAAATAAAATAAAATAAAATAATGTTGGAGACATCAACTTCCATCTCTATACCAAAATAAAGACGTCAAAAAAATCGATCAATCGATAAATAAATATGTGGAAAAATGATTGTTTTGTGCTTTTTTTTTCTTTTCTTTTTCCCCCTACATAGGCACAGTAACTATTGGGGATAATATAAAGATAATTTTCTTGGCCTAGGAGATATAGGGTTTCTCCACCCCTGAAGTATACTGTCATGGGATTAACTATAGACTCCTTGCATAATCATTTACTCTCCCCTTGTTGCTTTCGTAGTGTATGGAAGACTTCTGCTTTGTCTTGGATGGTAAGTTCAGACCTCTGTATCTAGAGATCTTGGTGGCTGTGCAGCTCAAGGAATGGAGTTTATAAAGTCTTTCTTTGTGGTTCTAGCAGTTATGCCTCTTCGGTGTCATTTTAACCAATTTTCTGTAGTTGGTGGTCTTGGTCATTATGTTGCTTCTAGGATGGAGACTGGGATAAAGTATTTCGTTATGTTTCCGGAAGACCCATTCATTTGCGGTTGTCTCAGTCAGACCTCTGGAATTGGAGATCTTGTTTGTTGAACAGATCATAGACCAAAAGCTAGGCTAGAGCTTTTTGTTGCTGTTGTTGTTGGTCCCTGGATGCGTACTGTCCAGTCTTGGTTGCAACAACCAGTCATCTCTATATAGCAATCTTGGCTTTTGCACAGATCAAAGGGTGACATGTTTTCTGATTTTGTCTTATCGATAGCTGATGAGGAAGGACAACTTGCTCTTAGATCAAGTTGTTCGCATTTCCTCATTGTCAGGTTATCAATTTAGCACTGGCGCATGTTGGTGTCAGAGCAGCATTGTAAATGCCCTGGAGGGGATTTTGTTCCTGGAGCTGTTGTGGAGAACTCTTGTCATTTCTATGTCTAGGATCTAGGAGTCAAGACTGAATGGTCAGTGTCTAGTTCCCTGGAGCCAAAGTTGTTTACACATGACATACATTCAGGGTGGGAGATGTTCCTGTGTTGTAAACAAGTATGAGTTCTTATCCCTAGTAGATAAGAGCAGCTTGCTTTTATATGTACAATTTCCCCTTTTTTTAATATGTCTTTGCAGGAGGAAGTGGTGCTACATTATATTGCTGGTGGACTTGGGGGGTGGAGAGAAAAGAAAACAGAATCCCGACAAAACTAAGAATATATATGCTCACACATATCTAAAGGGAAAAAGTTTCTTTAAAAAAGTATTAAAGAAAAGATGTAATTAAAGGGATAAAGTGGGGCCGGGAGAGATAGCATGGAGACCAGGCGTCTGTCCTTCCTGTAGAAGGACATTGGCTCAGAACCCGGCATCCCATATAGTCCCCCGTGCCCACCAGGGATGTTCTCCAAGCATAGAGCCAGGATCACCCTCCGAGTGCCACCAGGAGTGACCCAAAGGAAGCAAAAGCACATCAAATCAAATAATGAAAACCAAACTAAAACAAAACAAACAACCAAAAGAAACTAACAAGAATAAAAAAAAAGAAAAAAGAGAAAAAAGACAAAGAAAAAGGGAGATGTGATACAGGAGATCACTTTACATTTGAGGAGAAATAGGATAAGAGGTAGTGTTATATAGGTCTATTCTTATGATGAAAGTATAGGCTTCCCCAATGTCTTTTGAGGTGTGGGGTCCAGGCAGGGAGGCCTTGGGTAGAGTTCTTGCAGTGGGGGTCCTTTGGAGCTAGTTCCGGTATCAAGCCACAGTCCACATTAGGAAGAGGCGATTAGGAGGGCCACACTGCATGAGTCTATCTGGGTGTTGGTTGTATTTTTTTTTGCCAGGAACGAGGTGAGAGCTTGAGAGGGTGTCTCTTCACTTGGGTAGTGGGTACTGGCTCGGTGGGGTAGAAGGTCTGTCTTGATGCTTAATGGATTAAGAACTGAGAGTGAAGAGTTATAGTGTGGTGGGGATATTGGGGGTGGGATTGAGCGGTGAAGGAATAGTCGAATTTCTGGATGAGGGAGAGGGGATAGTATATGGGAGGGGTTATATAGGGTATAGGTATGGGTTGCTTGTGGTTTAGGTTTGTCCCTTAAGGAGTATTCCTATCTCTGTGTGCTCCTGCACACATATAAACATATAGAAGTTACCTTAGGTGTATATTAATGTAGAGAGGTGTGGCGTGCAACAGGTGCACTGAGTACTAAGTATAGTATTGTAAGGAAAGGAAACTAATAGATCAACTTTTGGGTATGTATATGTTTCATGTCTCAAGTACTGACCAATGTGTTAGTGAGGTCTATATGTATAGGTGTTTACCCTTTTCAGTTTTGTCCACAGCACCCTATATGTCAGCTTTCCTTTCCTATAGAGGAGGTAACCATGTGGTTTTTATTCGACATAGATTGAGTTGATGATAGTGAGGAGGAGAAGGTGGAAGAAGAGGGAGACTAGAAGAGAGAGTAGGAAAAAGAAAACAAACCAACAATCAAACACCACCAACAACAAAAATACAAAGTAATGAGAAGAGAGGCTATAAGAACAAGGGCATGGTAGTTTGGTTGAAAGGGTTTGATGCTTGGGCCCTGTGCTAAAAATCTATAGGTCTCAGTTGTTGCTTCGGTGATCTGGCTGGTCATGTGCTTCAGGTCCTAAAAAAAAGGCATAATCTAGAGATAAAGTGTATGTGAAAGAGTTTTATCCAGCCATTTTCATGCTTCAAGCAGAGTATGGTGCCTCGTATGACTGAGCACCGAGGTACCACCCTATGATGTTCACAGTTTGTATCCAGAAACCCCTATGGACAGAAAAACTGAGTGGTTATTTTAAATGTGGTAAGGTTAAGGCATTCAAATATGTTTTGAAGAGTTTCTGTTAGACTCAGTAAGTTCCTGTCTTAATCTTTACCTGTTATCCTGTATAAGATCCCTAGTAAATATTTATGGACCTTTGTAGTAAAACGATAATTACATACATGTTCTCTCTATGCTGCTGTTTCTATTGTTGTGCGTTTCTTTATGATATAATGTGTAGTCAGGCTTTTTGTTGTTTCTCTTCCCTTTGTTTTGGGCTCTACTCCCTAGTATATGGTGATTATTACTGTGTTTGAGGTTTCTATCCTGTTACACCTTGTTATATAATCATGGGGTATTGGCTGTATATCTGGTGTATATTCTAGGTACTTAAGAATAGTGCTATCATTCTGTGTTTATCTTTCATCTTCTGGTTTGCTTCGTTTAACATAATATGTTCTAGGTCCATCCACAGGCTGCAAAGTCTGTTATTGTATCATTTCTGACTGCCACATAGTATTCATTGTGTATAGATACCACATCTTAATGATCCACTCATCTGTTGTTGGACATCGAGGTTGGTTCCAACACTTGGCTATTATACTGAGTGCTGCGGTAAATAGTGGGGTGAAGACATCCTTTGGGACGAATGTCCTTCCATCTTGGGGGTAGATACCTAGGAAAGTGATTGCTGGGTCAAATGGGAGCTCAATTCTGAGCACCATCACATAAATAAATAATAGTATGAGTAGAAATATTACCCATGCTCCAAGTCCATACTCATAATCAATGAATTCTATAGAATAAATTTCTTAAAAAGGTAAAAATGCATTCGTACACTCAGTAATAAAGGACTATTGTAAAGCTACAAACAGGTGAGTTTGTAACACATTCTGTTAATAACAGAAACCTAATATAGCAAGTATGAGTTAAATTCATTAGGGCTCAAACCATAGTACAGCAGGTATGACATTTGGTTTGCATGTGCAACCCTAGCATTCCAAAAAGTCCACTGAGTTTACCCGAAGTAACTCCTAGCACAGAGCCAGGTGTCATGATTAAACCTTGAGCAATACAATTATGGGCCACAAACAAACAAAACTTAAAAGAGAATTGGATTCATGATTGAAGGGTGAAGTATAGCAGGCAGTAAATTAAAATTACACAATTTTATCTTCCATATTATTTACTATCAACATTATTATCTACGAAAAATCTGAAGTTCTAGTGGTGGTTTTATTTAGTAAAAATATTAGCTTCACTTTTATGGGAAACAAAGTTAATTACTCTTATTATTTCTATGTGGCATACCTCACTTTTACTTCTAATTTCTCTGATAAAGACATTGATTTGGGAAATGCAGAATTTGACATTTATGAAGTGCACTGTTTTTACTGATGTTCATAAAATGAATTAAAACTCAACTGGAAAATATGAAGTCATTTCTCTTCTTTGCTTTATAAAATGTGCTTTGGCATTCAACCCAGAGGAGCCTGACACTGTAAAATCATCACTCCATCAATCCATCTTTATAAGGGTCACAGCTGGTTTTGCAAAACTTCCATTTGAGATCAAGGACAGATCTCAAAGGAGCCATGAGAAGGGATTGATAGGAAAGAGTGAGAAGTGATGGAGTCTCATGTGGACAGAGTGGCAGGAAAATGGAAATCACAAGGAAGATATGAAAAAGAACTAAAGAAGTCACAGCAACATAGGGCATCATATTCCTCAACTTCCTACCAGAGATCAGACTAGCTACAGCTGATGGTACTCCCACACCACTGTGGAAAGTTCGAGCAAACGGGTTCAGTTTACAAGTGTACTGTTGCTATGCTCACAAATACCAAGAAAAAAATGAGAAAAGCATCTGCAATGACACCACTCAATAAAGACTTTTAGATAAATGAGCTTTATATATCTGAAAGTCTGAGTTAAGTGAACAAATAAATTTTACCTGATTTTTCCCAGTTTCTAATTTGCCACAGGAGGAAATAATAATGTCAGTTTCCTGATTCTGAAATATTTGTTCTTTTTCACACCAGAAATGACTGTTTTGATATTTCTGGCAAAGAAATCTCAAACCAAATCTCCATGAAATAAAACAGGCTTTGTAGCTTAATATACTAAAGAAGGATTTACCCCACAATGTATCCCACAATCTATATTCCTTTAGAATAGATGAAGATCATGCATTGATTTCCTCGTTGTCTGCAGAAACTGTAAATAAAATACAGGCACAGGTCAGGCTGACCCACAATTCTCCAAGCATCAGGGAAAATGAAATTTTAGAAGCAGAGCTGCAGACTAACTCTGTGGGTTCCTCATGACATTGTCAGGGCAGTTCACTGTTGTGTGCAGAAAAAAAAATCCCTAAAAAGTTAAGTAGTCGATAAATTAAAACAACACATTTCTTTGCTAAAGCATTAAAAAATACAAGAATTTTTTTCTTCCTACTGTTGGAATCTACTCATTATATTTGGCAAAAAAATATGATTACTCTTTAAAAGTTTGTTCTTGAGAAATTTCCCATCAAGAATTTAGTAGAAGCAGGTATAATTCTTATATCATTGTGATGTTTTGGTTAATGTTTCCAAACAATGTACTTTAATACCAGAATCACGTCTTATTCATTTTCACATAATTCCCCTAATGCTCTTCATCACACATTAGTGATCAGAAATGAGATGTAATTTCTGCCAGCAAGACCTAAGTAGGATCTTACTGTAAGTCTAAGGAAGTTTCGCCCAAACTCATGGATTGTGCAAGAATGAATTGTTGTTGGATTTGACTGATTGCAGACAGGTTGTGGTGTGGTGTATCTGAAGATTATGGAATGCAATTTACAATTCTTAATAAAAAATCTCTATTCTTTTAGCATTAAAAAAAACTTCTTTAGGAACTAGAGAGACAGGAAGGAAAGTGTTTGTCTCAATCTCAATCAACCAGGATCCACTTCTAATCACTGGAGATGGTCCTCTGAGCTCTACCCGGAGTGCCGGAGTGTTCTCTGAGTGCAGGGCCAGAATAAGCCCTGAGCACTGATGGATGTAACCAAAACAGCAAAACGTCATTCAATTAAAATAAGCAGGCTGTTATACCATTCTAAGAACTTCAAATATTATTCCTGCTCATAGCAAGAAATCCTATCATTCCTTCTAGATTAAAAAACACAGTGTATGACATTGTGTTTTTCATCTTGAATAAGCTGCAGGCTCAAATAGAAAGCTTAACAATTCACAATTAAATGTTTAAATGCTCAAATACATGTGAACATTGATTTTGACTCCGTGAAGAATAAAAATGACCTTCAGGAGGCAAATATTAATTACTGAGATTCCATTAGGAATAAAGCAAACCAAAGCTCCATCATTCGGATTAGCACAAAATACTCCAAGTTTTCTTTAACAGCTCTGCTGCAGATCATAGTGTTTTTTTAAAAGAAGTTTCCTAATTAAAAATGTTCATTGGCAGAGTTTCCTCTTGAGCCACATCTGGTGATGCTAAGACTCTATTCCTAGTTCTGTGTGCAGGAATGACACCTGGCACTGCTCATTGGACCGTTATGTGGTATCAGGGTTTTAAACCGATATTGCTGTTGATGTAACCACATGCTAGGCAAGGCCTAACCTCACTGTGGTCTTTCTGACCTAAAGTTTTCAATGTATTATTTGACATACTTACCAGCTTTAGTATTCTATCTGACCATATGTATTGTATATCAGGCCTAAAGAAAAAGTAACATAAATTTCAAATAAATTACTGAGTTAAAAATTATTATTTTAGGGCCAGAGAGGTGGCATGAAGCGGTAAGACATCTGCCTTGCCCACACTAGCCTAGGATGGAGCGCAGTTCGATCCCCTGGCTTATCATATGGTCCCCCAAGCCAGGTGCTATTTCTGAGTACATAACCAGGAGTAAGCCCTGAGCATCACCCGGTCTGACAAAAAAAATTAGAATAATATTTATAATGGGAAAAAAATGTAGGGCCAGAGAGAGCACAGTGGTAGGGTGTTTGCCTTGCACCCAACCGATATAGGATAGATAGTGGTTCATATCCCGGCATCCCTTATGTCTCCTGTGCTTGCCAGGAGCGATTTCTGAGTTCAGAGCCAGCAGTAACCCCTCAGGGCTACCAGGTTGATCCCATTCCCCCCGAAAAAAAAAAAGAAAAGGGAAAAATGTAAGTAAAAGAGGCAGTAAATACATCACTAATTTTCATCAAGTATGAACCAGAAGAGTTCAAAACTACACAATATGCTAACATGTACTGCAGCAAACCTATATTTTAATTTAAAATTTTAATTAATTTTATCATATGTTAACAACACTGATGGTGGTAATGCCCCTTATTCATTGTTGCTAAGTACCTTAAATATTACTGTGAAAGATTTGTAACAATAAAAATGTGAAAAATTATAAAATTGGGCCAGAGAGATGGCATGGAGGTAGTGCAGTTGCCTTGCATGCAGAAGGACAGTGGTTTGAATCCTGGCATCTCATATGGTCTCCTGAGCCTGCCAGGAGTGATTGCTAAGTAGAGAGCCAGGAGTAACCCCTGAGCACTGCCGGGTGTGACCCAAAAACTAAAAAATAAAAATGATAAAATCTGTACACTGCCATCACTAAAATTCCAATGGCACCCCACCCTGTCCTCAAGTCACCTGTTGTACAATCTTCTCAACCCAAGCAATAATTTCCTGATTTGAAATTATAGTTGTGTGCAGACTGTTACCTTCCTTAGTTACGTGCTCCAGACTCTTCACCTATGTCGCTGTGTTATTATTACTAACTTCAATGTTCCCTCCCTACCTAACCTCAGGATGATCTTTACTCTTAAGCCTATCATACTATCACTAGTTCTATAATTTAAAGAATTATTCATTTATAAAACTAACACAGCACCTGCTTTGTACTGCATGCTGTTTGATATTAATGATAAATAACCATTAAATTTATGTGTATATTAAATGATAAATAATGCATTGATAAAGTATTAATCATGTAATTAAATTATTTTATTAATCATTATGTTTATTAATAATTAATTTGGAGTTATTTAATTTTATTAATCTATCCTTTTTATTTGATTATTAAAATGAATGTATTTATAAAGTATTAAATTAATATTGCTTGCTCTCTTAGCATTTGCCATCTAACAAATATTGTAACCGAAGTATTTTATACAACAGCAAATAAAATAAAGACTAAATCAGGGTAATGTAAGAAGACAACAGAATCACATCAACATTACAGAGGATAGAAGTGTTTATCATGGAAAGTTTCTTTGAAAAGGCATCATTTGAGGAACTCAGGAGAGAGCTCAAAGGACAGTGGGCACACTTTAAATATGCAAGGCTCCTGTTTGATTCCCAGATCCACTAAGACCCCTATACACTGCCAGATATAGCTCTTTTGGTCCTCAGAACTATAGAGTTGGTCCTGTGTCTCTAGTAATTCCAAAACATTATGGTACCATGGAACTAAGAACTAAAGTCTCACACAGCAAGGACAGTGTCACAAAGGGTGACTCTCTAGCCCCTGAATATTGCTTTGAGTCTCCCAATATAATGATCCTTTTTTAAAGTTAAATAACATTTGGCCTAATACCATAGTGATGAAAAGAAATCACAACTGTGAAAAATTTGGGAAAAGAATTTTAAGAAGAAATAGGAAAATTAGAGGGGAATGAGAAGATCACTTTAAGACTACTATAAAATGTGCTAATTTGCAACCTCTAAAAATATAATCACTTCACTATAAAATTGTTCCTATCTTCTAGGCAAGATTTGAAGACCAATCACTTGACCTAATAAATTTAAAATATTGCTGAATGATAAAAATACATCAGCCTAAAATAAAATAATAGTGTTTACTGGAGGCACAGGTGGAAGAAAGATCTTAGATTTTCAAACCAGAGAATGAAATTTCAGGAAGCAGTCTATATTATGACTTACTGGGATTTCTGCTGGGAAGGTTTTTTTTGTTTTGTTTTGTTTTGTTTTTTTTGTTTTTTTTTTGTTTTTGGGCCACACCCGGTAACGCTCAGGGTTACTCCTGGCTATGTGCTCAGAAGTTGCTCCTGGCTTGGGGGACCATATGGGACGCCGGGGGAATCGAACTGTGGTCCGTCCAAGGCTAGCGCAGGCAAGGCAGGCACCTTACCTCTTGCGCCACCGCCCGGCCCCTGGGAAGGTTTTTAAAGGGTAAAGATGGTGTGATAGAGTTTCACAAAAGTTAGCCAATAAAAATTAAGGTAGATTTTATTATGTTCTATATATTCTATCTAATTACATAAGAATTTAATTCCTTAGTTTTTATTGACTTTTAGGTAAACTGAACTTGGTTATTATGGACAGAAGAAGAAAGTTTTAAAATATATCTTTATATATATATCTCAGAAATCAAAACTTTACCAGTTGATTGTTTTAATTAATTTTTTCTCAGCATTTGAGCCACATCCAGTGGTGGTCAGGGTAATTTCTGACTTGGCACTCAGATATCACTACTGACAGACTCTGAGGAACATATGGGATGCCAATGATTGAACAGGGTCAGCAATATGCAAGGCAAATGCCCTGCTCACTGTATAATCTCTCAGACCCCCTGTTGTAATTAATTATTGAGGGAATATTAATTTCTAAGATTATATTGTGTTTTGTTTTAGGGATACAATTTTACAACTTTTTTTTTTTTTTTTTGGTTTTTGGGTTACACCCGGCGGTGCTCAGGGGTTACTCCTGGCTGTCTGCTCAGAAATAGCTCCTGGCAGGCACGGGGGACCATATGGGATACCGGGATTCAAACCAACGACCTTTGGTCCTGGATCGGCTGCTTGCAAGGCAAATGCCGCTGTGCTATTTCTCCGGGCCCAAGTTCACAACTTTTAAAACTATATATTACCACATAATATTGACTTCTTAAAGATCAATGTCCTACAACAGCACATTGCTCTCTTCACCCTTATTAATCCCCAGTCTTATCTCCCCCTCTGGTTATCTCAGTGCTGTAGTCTTAATCAAAGAGTTTGTCTTCAACTAATTCGGTGTCCCTTTGCTTTGCTTCTCCACATTCTGTATATGAGTGAGGTCATCAATGATTAGTCATTCTTCTTCAGATTTAACTCATTTAATGTGTCCCATCCATATCCACGTAAGTATATTTTTATTAAAGTTAAATTTCAGTAAGCTAGAAATTCAGGCATAATAAAACTCTTCCTGTAATCAGTTTAGTCAATTTCAAATATCTCCTTTTACAAAATATAAGATCACTTAAATAACAAGGAAATCACTTTAATAACTAAGCTCACTACTACCTGAACTTTAACTGCAATTTTTTTCTTCAAATAATTTTTATCAATTTATCTTTAGTTGTACTGTTATGATTAAAAAGTGAATAAATTTTAGTTTGAAAGAGTTGCCCATATAAGCTGACTGAAATTCAATCATGAAAAATTTTGGAACGATGGTGCTTAAAAAAGGAAAGAGTTATCCCTTCTCAGTCTTTTGGCTAAGATCAAGTGTAGTATCTATTCTTCTCAGTTTAAAAAAAGAAAAGTTGTCCTATTATGAAAGTAAAACTACACATTTTTAATTGAAAAATATTTTTGTTTTTGTTTTTCGGGCCACACCCATTTAATGCTCAGGGTTAAGCGCTCAGAAATTGCACCTGGCTTGGGGGACCATATGGGACGCCAGGGGATCGAACCGCGGTCCTTCCTTGGCTAGCACTTGCAAGGCAGACACCTTTCCTCTAGAGCCACCTCGCCGGCTCCTTTAATTGAAAATTTTAAGAATCATATCACCAATAAGTAGAATTTTACTTCTCAGAAAATGTTAAATTTAAGAAAGTAGACAACTTTATCATCTCAATGATTCACCCAATACCAAAATTAAAAGATTTGACAGACCCATAGAGAAGAATCTTAAAGGTTTCTTAAACATTATTTTTCTTCTTTTTTACTTCTCCATAATTTCACAAACATTTAAACTACAGAAACAAAACTTCTGGAAATGGTATGACAGAAACAAATAAATCTCCATTCTACAGTACAACCACAAGGACAAGAGAACTAGTATATGAGATAGGATAACTACCTTGCACACAAACAACCTTGGTTCAATTCCCAGCATTGAATATGATCCCCCCTCCTTATTTACCCCATTCCCTACCAGGCTAGATCCCTGAACACAGCACCTAGAGTATGAGCCCTGAGTGGCCCCTGAAACATAAATAAAAATAAAGTACAACCAGAAATCAACACATATCATAGGAGAAGCATACTCAAATGACATGATTTGCCTGAGAAATACATGCATCTATATATCTCAAGATGGATGAGTATGAGTTGAGGGAAAAAGGGGTACAGCGAATAAATCTATTAATACAAAACTCAAATGTGACACAACTGCTACTTCTGTTGACTGATTTTACTCTCCTGGAGGAATTAAATAATATTGCATAAAATTTGGAATTTAGATCCTATATTTATGTTTCACATCAGATTGAAAAACAGACTAAGAGTAAAAGGCTGGAGTAAATTGTTCTAAACAAATAGCACACAGAAATGTCAGAAACTTATATTCTAGTTTATGATAAAACTTTCTACCAAAAAATTAACAAGAGAAAAAGATGGTTCTTATATATCAAGTGATAAACAAGACTAAGACTTAACTATCATCATCATAAATACACTAGACTTGGGGTCATTCAAAGATATAAAGCATCTATTGACAATCTTTAAGATATACAAGATACAACATGATAATTGTAGGGTATTTCAGCAAATCACTTTAATCAACAGATCATACAAGCCCAAGGAAATTATTGAGAAAAATTATGTAATTAAATGAAGTTACTGATAAGATAAATTCAATAGGTATGTTCAGAAATTTCTTCTAAAGTATGCCTAGAACATTCTTCAGAGAAGAATGATGTAACACAAAAGAAGTCTTAAAAATATATAAGTATAAAAAATCACATCAACTATTTTTTCTGGTCACAATGATATAAGACTAGAACCAGCAACAAAAGTAAATTGGGGGAAATATTTAATATGAGAACTAAATTATATGATGCTGAGTAATTCTTATGTCAGTAAAGAAATTGACAAGAAAATTCTAAAAATACCTGGATAATGTATATATTAAAACCACAGAGCCAATAACTTCATATGTATGAGATCTAAATTACAAAAACCAAATTTAAAAATGTGTCTTCAAGGACACAAACTGGAAATTAGAAGGGAAACTGGGGAGATTGGTAGAGAAAAGCTGGAGGATACTTGATAAGCTTGTTGTTGCTGCACTGCATGCCTAAAACTCAACTATGAAAAACTTTCTAAATAATGGTGCCTAGTAAAAAATTTTTAATTGAAAAATAAATATACAAAGGGTTATTTTTAAGTACAGAGAAAACAACAGCAAAGAGAGAGGGAGCTATAAAGTTTTATAAAATACATAAAAAGGATTAGTAAAACAGAAATTAAGCATTGCAGATTTGATTATTCTTTTGATAGTCTGAAGCCAAACATGAAACCTTATAAAATTAACCTGCTTAAAATGCAAGTTTCTTCTCAGTAAAATGAATATAAAAATGTTTTCCCTATGTGTTAGAATTTTTAGAATTTATGTTTAGAATTTAGTTGTGTGAACTAAGTGAAATAATGCAAGTCAAATTACTTTCACAATACATTATTACCCAATTTAAATTTTACAGGGTAAGTTTCCTATACATGTAGACATATATACACCCATATCACTCATAAATGACAGAAAATTGTTTCAATTTAGGTCCAATATCAGTTGAAAATTAAATATATTAACAAATTTTCTAAGTTCACCTACAAAATCAAGTATTATAGATAAACTTATAAGTTTCCTGTGTTTCTGTTTCATGATACACATTTAAAGCATATTCAAGATCAGGGGCCAGAGCAATACCACAGCAGGTAGGGTGTTGGCCTTGCATGTTGCCTACCCAGCTTAGATCCCCAGCAATCCCACGGTCCTCTGAGCCTGCCATGAGTGATTTCTGAGCACAGAGCAGGAATAACACTGAGCTCTCCCAGGTGTGGTTTAGAAATAAACAAACAAGCAAATTAAAGATCATGTATTATCATGATACATGTATGAATCTAACTAATTAAAACAAAATGAAAAGAGAATTAAACTAACTTGCAGTGTTGAAGTATTGCTCTTTTCAAAATGTTTTAAAAATATGTAACTCTTCATATTAACATATTTAAGAAAACAATTGTGCTTATTTAACATATGTACTCTTGACAGGTAAACCTACTTGCTTTAATTTTTTCATTCTACTCCACATCCTATACGCTTCTAAGTCACTCTCACACCTCATTACCTGGAAAGATGTGCCTCAGAATACACAATAAAGCACTTCTCAGAGCTACTTGACTTTAAGGAGTAGCGAGTCACCATTTTATTTGTTTCAAATGGAAGTCAGTATTATGTTAAGAAGACTGAATAAAACTGTCAGTTGCCATCAATCTTTTATGAACAATATTCAGGAGAAAATTAGAATTTGTCCTTGACTGACTAGTCTTCCTTTTATTTTAGAAAAAAAAAAAAACAACTTAAGGCAGTAATACTGAAGTGTGAGACACTGGAATATTTTTTATTAAAGCACCATGATTTACAAAGTTATTCATAGTTTAATTTTATTCATACATTGTACCAGCATCGATCCCCCCACTAGTGTCAACTGTTCTACACCAGTGTTCTTCCCATGCCTTCCCTTCTCACCCCAGCTTGGCTCCTACCCCTTACTTCTAACTGTCTCTTCTAAACCCCTCCACTACATTTCATTCCTCTCCACCCTTGGGACCAAGGATGATTTAGGTGTCTTCTCTTTAAACCACTGTATTCCTTCATCAAACAAATAAAAAATTACAGAGTAGTCATGGGATGTTTTTCACTGAGTGTTTACTAGATTAATTCCCAGGGTATTAAGTGAAAAGGACTTTTCTTCCTTAAATATTCAATTGCAAAACTTTATTCAACTTTGTATCTTCAGCATCCAACCCAGTGCTTTTTTTGCATCAACCAGCAGTCTGGAATAATCAAAAACTGCAATAAGTCATTGAAATTAATTACCAAGTTGACCTATTTTTTAATGCTAATGCTTCTTGAATATTATATTTTTTCAGTTATGGACTAAAAATATTTTAATAACTGGATTCCCGCTGCCTATCAACTCACTAAAATTAAATAGTAACCATGTACCTAGTTCCATGTAAAATCTACAAACATGGATAGAAATGGAGGATGTCATATTAAGCAAAATAAAATCCGTTGGAGATAGGTAAGTGACAGATTATCCATTCATACATTGCATAAATAAACAAGAACACAATGGTAAACAAGCCCTTAGTGAAAGACACTGGTAGACCTTTGGGGAAAAAGAAGTGAGGTAGTGTGGAGGTATGGACTATAGTAATGTGACAAAAGGACAAATAATAGATGGCAATGAAGATGCAGTGATTTTGTATACCAAAAAATGTAAAGGTTAAATCAATTGTTAATATTTTGCCTCAATCTTGAAAACATTTAAAAGTTGTTTCAACCAGGATGACACTTCCAGGTAGTGGGTAAGTTGGGAGCAAATAAATACAAAAATTTATTATGTTATACCTTTGAGAAACTTTGAGAGCATATACCTTACTTTAATAGTTGTGAAGTGCTTAAGAAAATACCTCTATCAGGGGTGGCGAACACGCGGCCCTCGAGCCTCATGCGTCTCCTGGCCAAAATGAATGTGGCTCTTTGCCTTTTATCATGCTTTTGTATCTTGTGGCTCTTTGCAAAGTTTGGATTTTGTTCTACTGCTTTTGAGGTGGGACCTCTGAGGAGAGATCTCGGAAACAATTGCACGGGCCAGCGAGTGGGGGGACCCGTGTGGCACATGTTGGGTCACATCTGGCCATTAGTTATTCGTGTGGAGGACGCAACACACCCTCACCATCACTGCAGGATTTTCACCCTCACTCAAAATGGCAAAATGCAATATGTGTTTAATAGATTATTGTTAAAATTAGATGCTTTTGTGTGAGTTTTTGTGTGTTTTGGCAGATCACTGCGTGGTGTGGCTCTCTGACTCTCACAGTTTAAAATTTTGGATCTTTGTGTTGAACTTGTTCGCCACCCCTGACCTATATGCTTTTCTCATACCAATACACTTTTCTATGGGAAATAAAAAAATTCTATTCATAGTTAGTTCACTTATTATCTGAGACACTATTTTTCCTTTATGTACTTAACAGGATTTTCAAGTCTCTATTTAAATTCTAAAAATCTATATTATTTTAACTTTTAAAGATATTATTCATTAAAATAGTGCAAGAATAAAAAGTAACACTGTTAGCTTGGGCAACATTAAAAAAGAAGTCCTAAAACTAATTAGAAGCTTTTCTCCCAGCATCTTTCTAGTATTGCTCAAAAATCTCTTCTCTGCATGGTTCTAGTTTAATATTGTAATAAAGAAGGCTGACATCTCCAGGGACAGTTGGGAGCAAACACTGGCCATCCACTATCCCCACCAATTTCCCTAGCATGCCTCTATATTTCCAGATTCCTGGCTGCCATACTCATGAACCACCACTGTCACCATATGAACTCATCAGCCTAGCTCCATAGATCCTCAAAGTCCTGAAACATATAGACATGTGATACCGTTATAATTTTAATATTGACTTCCCAGTGGGAATGTACTGAATTTAGATGTGAAAATATCACAGAAGCCATAGAAGCTCAACAACGGAAATCAGCAACAGTATGTTCAACGATGAATAAAGGCTTAGTAAATCTTTGGACAATGACATAATGATCCCATTTCAAGAGAAAACAATTTTCACAAATTTTCTTTTAATAAAGTTTTTTCAACAGCTTTATTACCATTTAGTTGTAGCAAGCAATATTAGATAAATTATACATACATACCAAGAAGTAGGCTTCGGTATTGGAAAATTGGTGACAAGGGTGATGGAAAAATTAAAATGGTGGTGGAATACTGGTGTTGGAATATTGAATGACAGCAATAACTGTATTATGAGCAACTCTGTAAATCATGGCATCCAAGATAAAGAAACTAAATTAAGAAATGTAAAAAAGAGTAGCTCCAGTTGTGGTGTTTGAATGATGACAACTTTTTTCTACTCTCGCCGCCTGGTAGCCCTTATAAGAAAATCCTCAGTATACTTTCCTTTAACACTAAAGAAAAGTGAAAATCATGCCATCTCTATTTTATTCATGTACCGTAATCATACCAAGATGTTCCAAGCTGTAATCCAACATCTATGGAAAATTATATGGAGATTCTTCCAAAATCTGGAAATTGAGTTCTCATTCGACCCAGCTATTCCACTCCTAGGGATATATCCTAAGAACACAAGAATACAACACAAAAACCCCTTCCTCACACCTATATTTATTGCAGCACTATTCACAATAGCCAGGCTCTGGAAACAACCAAGATGCCCATCAACAGACGAATGGCTAAAGAAACTGTGGTACATATAACACAATGGAATATTATGCAGCCATCAGGAGAGATAAAGTCATAAAATTTTCCTATACATGGATGTACATGGAATCTATCATGCTGAGTGAAATAAGTCAGAGGGAGAGAGAGATGCAGAATAGTCTCACTCATCTATGGGTTTTAAGAAAAATAAAAGTCACTTTTGCAACAATCCTCAGAGACAATGAGAGGAGGGCTGGAACTTCCAGCTCACTTCATGAAGCTCACCACAAAGAGTGGTGAGTGCAGTTATAGAAATAACTACACAGAGAACTACCATAATCATGTGAATGAATGAGGGAACTAGAAAGCCTGTCTGGAGTATAGGTGGGGATGGGGTGGGATGGAGGGAGATTTGGGACATTGGTGGTGAGAATGTTGCACTGGTGAAGGGGGGTGTTCTTTACATGACTGAAACCTAATCACAATCATATTTGTAATCAAGATGTTTAAATAAAGAAAAAAATATATAACAACTACTCTCTCAAAAAACAAAAACAAAAAAAAGATGTCACAGAGGCAGATGTGGAAGGAGTAGTTAGGACAGAGAAAGGACCACAATAGCAATGATAACTGGAAATGATCACTCTGGATAAGAACCTGAACCTGATACTAAAAGGAGGCAAAGTGATATGAATGATCCCCTTTCAGTAATAGTATTGCAAGCTACAGTGTCATAAAGGAAGAGTGAGACAAAGATAAAAGGGAGAAGAACAATACCATAGGTACATATTATGAGCAAGGTGGATGGGAGGAAATTTGGGAAAATTGGTATAGAAAAATGTGCACTGGTGAAAGCAAGGGTGTTGAAACACTGTGTAACTAAAACTCTGTCATGAACAATTTGTAACTATGTATAACATGGTGATGCAATTTAAAAATTAAGTAAAGCAAGATAAATTTAAAAGCATCAGTTTATTTCATGCATTCCTCTTGTATTTGTGTATAAATTCTTTGGACACAATGTGGGCCAAACTATCTCTAATTTCCATGAACCCAATAGGAGTATAACATTAAGACTCTTTGAAATTGCTAAATAACTCATGATATTGTTATTTATTAATAAAGTTGATACCATTTTTGGCAAACAGGTCAGCAGAAGTCAGCAAGCTTTTCATTATAGGAGTCATAGAATCATTTGTTACTGCTGTGAACTTTCATGCTGCTCAATATGCCATTATTACAAAGCAATCACTCAAATTCTCACTTATTGCCTTCATGTAAACAATGACAAAATTGGTCTATTTGTCATCTTTTCCTGATTACTCTTCTAATCCTTAACTACATCTGCTCCATCTTCCAATCCAAGATCAGAAGAATTCAAGATGACCAATGAGGAATTCTTCCTAGCACTCTACCATCATGAAAGTGGATGCTTTTTGAAAAACAACATTAAGTAAAAAATTTCAACAGAAGGAAGCACTGATTCACTGAAAATTCCTGTGAGGCAGCTCTCACAGGACAAAAACCCCAGTATGAAATTAAGATTCAAGCCACAAAAGTTTGCATAGCCCCGAACCAACAGAAAACTGCAAATAAATTTAGCTCAGCACAAAGAATCTGGCTTAACCAGATGCCTTAACCTTTCCATGGAACCTGTTTTTGTAACTGCTCTCAAGCATGTAGTTATAGATATGTTTTTGTAAAGTTTAAATTATGATCCTTATTGCTTGCACAAAAGATAGATCTAAATGGAAAATAGGCTAAACAAATAATTGTATTTGCGTAAATATCAATTAGCTATTTGTTTAAGAATTTGCTTCCCCTCCCCCCATCCTGCCAGGTTCCTCTTTATCCTTCCCACCATCAAAATGTGTTTATGCTCTCATTGGTTAAAATTGTTGTACTTGTACAAATCTGATTGGTTTATGTTTCAATCCTATGTTACTAAAATAGGCCCTGGATTGAGCTATTATGAAAGGGGCCCTTGGGCTACTGTGAAGGTAAGAAGTGCTCAGGCCATGGGGGTATTGTTGGAAAGATGTGTGCAGAAATAATGTTAACCGTATATTAACTTCTGATCCTCAATAAAAATAAGTGACTTATAAAAAAAAAAGATTGTCAACAGCAGCAAAAATACAATATAGGGGAGGGTGCTGATGTCTAATGTATAAACCCCAACACTGAAAAGATTTCTTCTACAAGATTCTTAGGTACTAGAAAATAGCAACAGGGTATGTAGCACCCAAGGTTCCCTGATGCCCAGTTCTGGTTTTCCATTCACTGAACCTGGTAGTAAATGAAACTTATTTAGGAACTAGTACCAGATATTGTGTATCTGTTGCTTCTGGCCTCTAGCATGGGGCTGCCATTCGGTGAACCCCCTCCACAAAACACGCCAAATCAATAGTAGAGTCAGTTCTTTGTGATTGGCAAACAATAGCAAAGTCAAAAGACTCCACATAGTCCAGCCCATACCTTTCAAATCATGTTAACATAACAGCAAGGCATATGTGTGTGTGTGTTGGTGTGTGTGCGCGCGCACGCGCATCCATATGGATATATGTATAAATATATAACACCAGAAGCACACATAATGAAATACTACTCAAGCTATGCTACTTACTTATCCCTTGAAATAAGAGCTAAATGCTACCAAAAGGTGGGCACAAAAATGGATAGCTGAAAATGGAGCAAGCTATCAATAATATATAAACAGTGCTGGAGGAGTTTGAGCACTGTAGTGGTGGTAAGGAGTCAGTAATTTTGTAAAACATAAGCATTAACATTATTGTAAACTATGTCACTTCAATAAGATTAAAACAAAAATTTAAGCCCTATAGTTCAGTCATTCTTCTTTTCTTCTCAATGACCTCCCAAACCAATACAAAACATTAGAAATTATGGGCCAGAGAGATTTTACAGGTGTTAAGGTGCTTGCCTTACGTGCATCCAACCCCTGTTAGATCTAGCTCAATATATGATTCCCAGAGCACTACCAGAAGTGACCCTGAGCACAGAGTAAGGAGAAAGCCCTGTGTACTGCCAGGTTTGCCCAAACTTTACCCCACTATGACCCCCCCAAATTATTTTCAAGATAATTTTCATGTTTCAGATCTACTAAAAGTGCTGGTACAGGAGAACTGTACACAGGCTATAAGTATATATAATATAAATATATAAATATAAATATATATTGGTAGTCTGTGTACAGTATATAGGTGTGTGTATATATATATACATATATATATATTCTTTCTTCAGGCCAAAATCAAATAATATGATAACAACTGAAAGTAAAACATAGTCAACAATGACCTCACAACTAACTATAACTACAGGTTTTCTACTCACGCATTATATATATATATTCCAAACTTGAATCTTTGTGCATCAGAATGAGATTGTCTCAGGATTGCCTCTGGAAGGCAGACTATTTTGGGTTTCAAGATCATATATTGTGGTTCTCACAGCTCAGGAGTCACTCCTGCATGAAGCCCAATAGTAGGAATGATCCTAGGCCTTCAGCATGCAAAGCACATGCACTAATCCTTTGTGCTACTTATTCCTTCCGGGTCAGTGTTGCATTCTGGTACCTATATACATACTCTTCAAGTCTAGAATGTGTCACAGAGCAAATTCAAGTAAATCAAACAATGAAAATTAAGCAATGCCACATAAGTTCTATCTTTGTGTGAAAAGGAAGGAGGCAAAACATCAAGCTTAGCAAAAAGTGATAGTCAATACTGATAATCAAACAATTTATGATGAAAATAAGAATGGGGAATCATCCAAATGCAAAATACTCACACAAACTTTCCAACTAGATTGCATATACAAAATCATATTTACTTATATTCCTTCATGGTATGCTCATGAACATGCTATGCTAGACTCAGAAACACAACTCTCCCCCAAATAACCGATTCAAGATTAAGGCTTACTACACTATATTCATTTATATGCATCCTAAACTTAGAATCTGTCAACCATGTACAAAGTCCAGTCTCAGTTATATGCTATGCACTTAACTGCAATGTAATTGTAAAATATGATCAATTTTTCCTTAAGTGTTTTTATCCACTTTTACTGATTAACTAACAAGCTCATTTGGAAAATTATTTGACAATCTTATTGATGAAATATTCACAAAATATGAAAATAAAATATGAAGAACTCTTCAAATTTCTAAGTACAAAATATTGAAACATCTTTCTCTCCCGTGAAATTTCCAAGATATTGTTTAATCCTCTTCTAGTACTCTACTGAAAGTCTAATTTCTGTAGTATTTTTTAAACAAAGTGGTGATAAGAATAGTTGTATTTTCCCCTTTGACTTGGATTATGATATGCATAAAAGTACTTTAAAGCGAAGAAACATTTCTCCACTAATTAGAACATACTTCATGTTAAGTAAAGTCCTGTAGAGTCTCTTTCTGATTTTAGGCTCTAAGTATCTTAGAAAAGAAGTAAACACTGTGACACTAAATGGTATAAGAAGGGAAAAGATGCCAACATGCAATAAAACGTCTGCTTTAAATTTAGGAAATGTTCACAAACATGCAGCAAGAAAGGGCTTCAAGTATAATGACTATGAATATTAGCATTGCTAAGATGACATTCGTGTTTATCAAATCATTGGTAGGATTCATTCTAGGTTTTGCTTTGTGTTAGGAAATAAAATTTCATATAAATTAATTATATATTCCCCTTCTAGTTTCATTACTAATACAAATTCATAAAGCTTGATGCTCCTTCAAAGCAATTGGAATTTCAACCTTCATTTTCCCTACTAATGTCAAAATGTATCTGGAAGGACAAAATAAATCTTAAGGTCCAAAGTACGATATTAATTGCATATGCTATTCAACAACTATGTGAGAATTTGCCTGACTATAAATTATATTCAGAAAGCTCCCTCTTGCATATTTGCAGATTAGTTCCCATTATAAACACGTCAAAGCTCAGGGTTGGTGAAGTGCTACATTTCAGTAGTCAGTGGACCATAAAACAGCTATTAGCTTCAAATTGCTTCACACATTGACAAAAAAAGAAAGGGTTGTGTCTGGAGCAAAGGTCCTACTCAGTCAGAAGTCCCCTACAGACAGGAAGGGTAGCAACATAACTAAAAAGTTAGTTGATCCTTGTAAAGTATGTGAGATTTCCATTTTAGATCATATAGCAATATTTTAACTAAAAATATTACCTTTTATAAAATACAGCTTACTCAATCTCCATGCTTCCTTTTTTTACACTTCCTTTTTTATGTTTTATTTTGTGTATGATTGATATTTTATTAATAATATCTTTATTTAAACACAGTGATTAGAAACATGATTGTAGTTGGGTTTTAGTCATAAAAAGAACACCCCCTTCACCAGTGCACCACCAATGTCCCTCCCACACCTGAATTCTAGACAGGCATTCTACTTCCCTCATTCATTCACATTGTTATGTTAGTTGTAGTGTAGTTCTTTCTCTAACTGCACTCACCTCTCTTTGTGGTGAGCTTCATATTGTGAGCCAGTCCTTCCAGCCCTCATTTCTATTGTCTCTGGACATTATTACAATAATGTCTTTTATTTTTCTTAAAACCTATAGATAAGTGATACTATTCTCTCTCTCTCTCTCTCTCTCTCTTTCTCTCTCTGACTTATTTCACTGAGCATAATAGTTTCCATGTCCATCCATGTATTTATGAATTTCATGACTTCATCTCTCCTGATGACTGCATAATATTACATTATGTATAAGTACCACAGTTTCTTTAGCCATTTGTCTGCTGAAGGGCATCTTGATTGTTTCCAGAGTCTGGCTATTGTAAATAGTGCTGGAATGAATATAGGTGTGAGGAAGGGATTTTTGTATTGCGTTTTTGTGTTTCTAAGGTAAATTCCTAGGAGTGGTATATCTAGATCATATGGGAGCTCAATTTCCAGCTTCCTTTCTAGCTGATAAGCAAGAAAGCTTATTGCTCATTGCTAAACAAGTTCTAGCATTAAATATATAAATTGAATATGGAGAAGATATTATTAAAACAAACAATTTGTGGCTTCTGCAATTGCCTGTCATGGTCATAGAAACATGAAACTTCTCTACAGAAAATCCATATCATCTCAAGGCTTCCAAAAGTGAAAATCACTGCTATGTTTATCTTCCCCAGGTAAGCATTTGAATTGCAGATTCTGCAGATTTTCATTCTTTTTTTTTTCACTTTAACAGTTTATTAAATAAGAGAGATTAAAGCAAACATAAGGAAATATAGTATGTCAGTTTTCAGCACATAATCACGGAGAACATTTACATATTTTATCAAAATTCAACAATTTCTCTTTTGATTTCGCTTTTTAAAAGATAAATTTTCTTTTTTTTTATAATGCATAATTTTTTTTATTTAAACACCTTGATTACATACATGATTGTGTTTCGGTTTCAGTCATAAAAGGAACACCACCCATCACCAGTGCAACATTCCCATCACCCAAGTCCCAAATCTCCCTCCTCCCCACCAAACCCCCGCCTGTACCCTAAACAGGCTCTACATTTCCCTCATACATTCTCAATATTAGGACAGTTCAAAATGTAGTTATTTCTCTAACTAAACTCATCACTCTTTGTGGTGAGCTTCCTGAGGTGAGCTGGAACTTCCAGCTCTTTTCTCTTTTGTGTCTGAAAATTATTATTACAAGGGTGTCTTTCATTTTTCTTAAAACCCATAGATGAGTGAGACCATTCTGCGTTTTTCTCTCTCTCTCTGACTTATTTCACTCAGCATAATAGATTCCATGTACATCCATGTATAGGAAAATTTCATGACTTCATCTCTCCTGACAGCTGCATAATATTCCATTGTGTATATGTACCACAGTTTCTTTAGCCATTCGTCTGTTGAAGGGCATCTTGGTTGTTTCCAGAGTCTTGCTATGGTAAATAGAGCTGCAATGAATATAGGTGTAAGGAAGGGGTTTTTGTATTGTATTTTTGTGTTCCTAGGGTATATTCCTAGGAGTGGTATAGCTGGATCGTATGGGAGCTCGATTTCCAGTTTTTGGAGGAATCTCCATATCGCTTTCCATAAAGGTTGAACTAGACAGCATTCCCACCAGCAGTGGATAAGAGTTCCTTTCTCTCCACATCCCCGCCAACACTGTTTATTCTCATTCTTTGTGATGTGTGCCATTCTCTGGGGTGTGAGGTGGTATCTCATCGTTGTTTTGATTTGCATCTCCCTGATGATTAGTGATGTGGAACATTTTTTCATGTGTCTTTTGGCCTTGCGTATTTCTTCTTTGTCAAAGTGTCTGTTCATTTCTTCTCCCCATTTTTTGATGGGGTTAGATGTTTTTTTCTTGTAAAGTTCTGTCAGTGCCTTGTATATTTTGGAGATTAGCCCCTTATCTGATGGGTATTGGGTGAATAGTTTCTCCCACTCAGTGGGTGGCTCTTGTATCCTGGGCACTATTTCCTTTGAGGTGCATAAGCTTCTCAGCTTAATATATTCCCATCTGTTAATCTCTGCTTTCACTTGCTTGGAGAGTGCAGTTTCCTCCTTGAAGATGCCTGTAATGTCCTGGAGTGTTTTGCCTATGTGCTGTTCTATATATCTTATGGTTTTGGGGCTGATATCGAGGTCTTTAATCCATTTGGATTTTACCTTTGTACATGATGTTAGCTGGGGGTCTAAGTTTAATTTTTTTTTTAATTTTTATTTTTAATTATGAGAACAAGGGTGCAAAGAAAGAGGACAAGGTAAAGTTACAGTGGAAGGACAATCACCCATAACATAATTCTCAGAAGTCCCCTTGCTGATATCTTAACTTTGAAATTTCAGCCAAAGAACATTAAGATAAATAAGACAGAATCCATGTACAATTACTTTGTTCCTCAAGTCCCCAGATTGTAACCCATTATAATATTTCTTAAAAGTACACAAGGCAATCTAAAGCCATAAAACTTATGTAACTCCTTAAACATTACAGGCATAGTATTTTCTTACATTTCCATATACATGCATATTAGCTTAAGTTAACCTCAAATTTTAAGTGAGTTCTTTTTAAGGATTAGAGTCAAAGGAGCACAGTAAAAATGGTGTTAGAGTGGCAATTGTTGTTTGCATAGGCCCACCAAAATATGAGGGACATGGAAAGAAATAACGTTGGCCTAAGTACAAAGAGACCAGACCCCTAAAGTTTCTTGGCACAAGACGAAGTCTAGGCTCCAGGCAAGCTAGATCGTCCAATCCAATACATTGTCTGTAGTGCCAACACACTTTTATTTTTCACAGTCTCTGTTGTTGGTATCATGTTTCTGTATTAAAGATCCTGGAATCTGCATATCTTACATTGAAGTCAGGATAAGTTTAATTTTTTGCAAGTGGCTATCCAATTGTGCCAACACCACTTGTTGAAGAGGCTTTCCCTGCTCCATTTAGGATTTCCTGCTCCTTTATCAAAAATTAGATGGTTGTATGTCTGGGGAACATTTTCTGAGTATTCAAGCCTATTCCACTGATCTGAGGACCTATCCTTATTCCAATACCATGCTGTTTTGATAACTGTTGCTTTGTAGTACAGTTTAAAGTTGGGAAAAGTAATTCCTCCCATATTCTTTTTCCCAATGATTGCTTTAGCTATTCGAGGGTGTTTATTGTTCCAAATGAATTTCAAGAGTGTCTGATCCACTTCTTTGAAGAATGTCATGGGTATCTTTAGAGGGATGGCATTAAATCTGTATAATGCCTTGGGGAGTATTGACATTTTGATGATGTTAATCCTGCCAATCCATGAGCAGGGTATGTGTTTCCATTTCCGTGTGTCCTCTCTTATTTCTTGGAGCAGAGTTTTATAGTTTTCTTTGTATAGGTCCTTCACATATTTAGTCAAGTTGATTCCAAGATATTTGAGTTTGTGTGGTACTATTGTGAATGGGGTTGTTTTCTTAATGTCCATTTCATCCTTATTACTATTGGTATATAGAAAGGCCATTGATTTTTGTGTGTTAATTTTGTAGCCTGCCACCTTGCTATATGAGTCTATTGTTTCTAGAAGCTTTTTGATAGAGTCTTTAGGGTTTTCTAAGTAGAGTATCATGTCATCTGCAAACAGTGAGAGCTTGACTTCTTCCTTTCCTATCTGGATTCACTTGATATCCTTTTCTTGCCTAATCGCTATAGCAAGTACTTCCAGTGCTATGTTGAATAGGAGTGGTGAGAGAGGACAGCCTTGTCTTGTGCCAGAATTTAGAGGGAAGGCTTTCAGTTTTTCTCCATTGAGGATAATATTTGCCACTGGCTTGTGGTAGATGGCCTTCACTATATTGAGAAAGGTTCCCTCCATTCCCATCTTGCTGAGAGTTTTGATCAAGAATGGGTGTTGGACCTTATCAAATGCTTTCTCTGCATCTATTGATATGATCATGTGGTTTTTATTTTTCTTGTTATTGATGTTGTGTATTATGTTGATAGATTTACGGATGTTAAACCAGCCTTGCATTCCTGGGATGAAACCTACTTGATCGTAGTGGATGATCTTCTTAACGAGGCATTGAATCCTATTTGCCAGGATTTTGTTGAGGATCTTTGCATCTGCATTCATCAGTGATATTGGTCTGTAATTTTCTTTTTTGGTAGCGTCTCTGTCTGGTTTAGGTATCAAGGTGATGTTGGCTTCATAAAAGCTATTTGGAAGTGTTTCTGTTTGTTCAATTTCATGAAAGAGTCTTGCCAAGATTGGCAGTAGTTCCTCTTGGAAAGTTTGATAGAATTCATTAGTGAATCCATCTGGACCTGGGCTTTTGTTTTTCGGCAGACATTTGATTACTGTTTTAATTTCATCAATGGTGATGGGGGTGTTTAGATATGCTACATCCTCTTCCTTCAACCGTGGAAGATTATAAGAGTCCAAGAATTTATCCATTTCTTCCAGGTTCTCATTTTTAGTGGCGTAGAGTTTTTCAAAGTAGTTTCTGATTACCCTTTGAATCTCTGTCATATCAGTTGTGATCTCTCCTTTTTCATTCCTGATACGAGTTATCAAGTTTCTCTCTCTCTCTTTCTTTGTTAGGTTTGCCAGTGGTCTATCAATCTTGTTTATTTTTTCAAAGAACCAACTTCTGCTTTCGTTGATCTTTCGGATTGTTTTTTGAGTTTCCACTTCGTTGATTCCTGCTCTCAGCTTTGTTATTTCCTTCTGTCTTCCTAGTCTTGGGTCCTTTTGTTGAGCATTTTCTAGTTCTATTAGCTGTGTCATTAAGCTACTCAGGTAAGCTCCTTCTTCCTTCCTGATGTGTGCTTGCAAAGCTATAAATTTTCCTCTCAGTACTGCTTTTGCTGTGTCCCATAGGTTCTGAGAGTTTGTGTCTTTATTGTCATTTGTTTCCAGGAACCTTTTTATTTCCTCCTTGATTTCATCTCGGACCCACTGGTTATTGAGCATGAGGCTGTTTAACTTCCAGGTGTTAAAGTGTTTCTTCGGAGTCCCTTTGGAGTTCACAAATAATTTCAGAGCCTTGTGGTCAGCGAAGGTAGTCTGCAAAATTTCTATCCTCTTGATCTTATGGAGGTATGTTTTATGTGCCAGCATGTAGTCTATCCTGGAGAATGTCCCATGTACATTGGAGAAGAATGTGTATCCAGGTTTCTGGGGATGGAGTGTCCTATATATATCCACTAGGCCTCTTTCTTCCATTTCTCTCCTCAGGTCTAGTATATTCTTGTTGGGTTTCAGTCTGGTTGACCTGTCCAGTGTTGACAAAGCCGTGTTAAGGTCCCCCACAATTATGTGTTGTTGTTGATATTATTTTTCAGATTTGTCAACAGTTGTATTAAATATTTTGCTGGCCCCTCATTCGGTGCATATATGTTTAGGAGAGTGAATTCTTCCTGCTCTACGTACCCCTTGATTAATATAAAATGTCCGTCTTTGTCCCTTACAACCTTCCTGAGTATAAAGTTTGCATTATCTGATATTAGTATGGCCACTCCAGCTTTTTTATGGGTGTTGTTTGCTTGGATAACTTTTCTCCAGCCTTTTATTTTGAGTCTATGTTTGTTCTGACTATTCAGGTGCGTTTCTTGTAGGCAGCAGAAGGTTGGATTGAGTTTTTTGATCCATTTAGCCACTCTGTGTCTCTTAACTGGTGCATTTAGTCCATTGACGTTGAGAGAAAGAATTGTCCTGGGATTTAACGCCATCTTTATTTCAAAATTTGGTGTGTCTTTCGGGTAGTCTTGTCTTAGATTAGGTCTTTCAGTTTTTCTCTTAAGACTGGTTTTGTGTCTGTGAAGTTTCTGAGCTGTTTTTTGTCTGTGAAACCATGTATTCTTCCATCAAACCGGAAAGTGAGTTTTGCTGGGTATAGTATTCTGGGTGAAGCAGTCATTTCATTCAGTCTTGTCACAATATCCCACCACTGCTTTCTGGCATTGAGCGTTTCTGGTGACAGGTCTGCTGTAAATCTCAGGGAAGCTTGCTTGAACATGATTTTCCCTTTTGATCTTGCTATTTTCAGAATTCTGTCTCTATCTGTGGGATTTGTCATTGTGACTAGGATGTGTCTTGGGGTGGTTTTTCTGGGGTCTCTTTTGGTTGGTACTCTTCGGGCATGCAGGATTTGATCACATATATTCTTTAGCTCTGGAAGTTTCTCTTTAATGATGTTCTTGACCATTGATTCTTCCTGGAAATTTTCTTCCTGGGTCTCTGGGACTCCAATGATTCTTAAGTTGTTTCTGTTGATCTTATCATAGACTTCTATTTTCGTCTGTTCCCATTCTTTGACTAATTTTTCCATTGTCTGCTCATTTGCTTTAAGTTTTTTGTCCAATCTCTCCTGCTGTATGGAATTGTTATGTATCTCATCTTCCACAGCACCAAGTCTATTCTCAGCTTCTGATACCCTGTCCCAGAGCTTATCCATTTTGTCATTCACTTCGTTTACTGACTTTTTCAGTCCTGTTAGTTGACATGTTATTTCAGTTTGGAGTTTTGTCATTTCTGCCTTCATATTTTCTTGGTTCTTATTAGTGTTCTGTTCAACTCGATCCATGGTTTCTTGGAGTCTGTTGAGCACCTTCCATATTGCTAGTCTAAAGTCCTTATCTGAGAGGTTGATTAGTTGTTCAGTCATTATCTGGTCCTCAGAATTGTCATCTTCATTCTCTATGTCTGATGCTGGCCTGCGTTGTTTCCCCATTGTCACACTTGTATTGTGGGTTTTTCTACGTGTTGTGGTGGTATTCATTGTCTATATGATGTAGGCAGCACACTCCTCTGGCTCCTCCCTTTCTGGATGGGCTGACTTGCCTCTAAGGGAGGAGAGTCCTCCGTGGATGAAGCCTCACACTGGGTCAAATCTTAGGCCCGAGCATGCAACAGAGAAGACAGTCCAGAGAGAAATGTTTGCTTCTGTGATATAGCGCCGTTCTTAGTGTGATTTTTCCTTCTTGTTGCAATGGAGTTCTTTCCTTAGAAAGAGTGCACGGCCGCGTAGTGAAGCGGAGCGGCCGTGCTCCTCTGAGCCTCTTTTTGCCCCACTCGCAAGAGTTTCACGCAAGAGGACAGTAGACAGACATAGACAGGTCACACTCACAGTCTTTCACAGCTGAGCCCCACTGGGCCGGTGTACTTTCGCGGATTTTCCCCGCCTGGTGTCACACACAGGGAGCCGGCTTTTGCAAAGGTTAGCCGGTTTTTATGCTCTGAAGTCCCTCCCTGAAAATGGCGTCTGGGCGAGCGAGGTTTCTGGAGGCTCTTTTTGCCCCACTCGCAAGAGTTTCACGCAAGAGGACAGTAGACAGACATAGACAGGTCACACTCACAGTCTTTCACAGCTGAGCCCCACTGGGCCGGTGTACTTTCGCGGATTTTTTCAGATTTTCATTCTTGATCTGAGATGTCTCTTGACAGCAAGTCAGAGAAGCAAGTTCTCTAGAGGATCATTGTTACATAGTATAGGACTCACCTAAGCAGCATCTCCTATTCCTTAGGCCCACCAAGAAATTTAAAAACACCCAAACTCTTGAATTATATTCCTATCTGCTTAAAATACTCAGAGTGGTTTCTTTTCCAAGCTCTGAAACATGACACCTTACATTTTCAGCTACCAGTATTTACACTTTGTGAAATATAATGTGTTCTGTAGTCAGAGTGAATGTACAGTTGTTTCTATTCTGGCCTCATTGTGTATAATGGTCAGAGATTTTCCCTTTTTCTATCCTCCATTTTCTTATGATCACTGACCTTAACACTAATATTACCATTGTTGCATAAGGGTAAGTATAATAAGTTGAGTCTTGGGGGCCGAGAAGGTGGCGCTAGAGGTAAGGTGTCTGCCTTGCAAGCGCTAGCGTAGGACGGACCACGGTTCGATCCCCCGGCGTCCCATATGGTCCCCCCAAGCCAGGAGCGACTTCTGAGCGCATAGCCAGGAGTAGACCCTGAGCATCAAATGGGTGTGGCCCAAAAACCAAAAAAAAAAAAAATTAAGTTGAGTCTTGGACATAAAAATGCCTTTTCCAGTGATGGTACAGAGGTTGCATGTCACTAACCCCAGTTCAATCCCCTGTAGATTTATCTCAACACCTCTAGGAACATAAAACAGCTGGAGAACTGAACAGCCTCCAGTACTGTTGAGTGTAGTGTCAAAAACTAACAATGAAAAAACAATATTTTGTTCTTGTTTATTGAACCACACCCAGTGGCACTCAGGGGTTGGTCATCTGTGTGCAAGGCAACTGTCCTACCCACTGTGCTATGGCTCTAGCCTTTAAGATAATTATTTGTATATTTATCTACTTATTTATTTTTTTAGGGTTTTAGGTAACACCCGGTGGTGCTCATGGGTCACTCCTAGCTCTGTATTCAGAAATTTCTCCTGAAAGTCTCACAGAACCATATGGGATACCAGGGATTAAAGCCAGGTCAGAAATAACTGAATTATGACCAACTCTGTAAGCCATAGTATTTAAAATAAAGAAATTTATAAAAAAAAATACCAACTTAAACTTGAGGGAGAAAAAGTCTTACTATTCTTTAATATATACAAAATTTCATTCAATGAACACTAGATGCTTAGAAAATTATTCATTTTCTTCTCTGACATTCCCAGGTGTAATTTCAATTATCTTATTTTCTACTGGCTGAAAAAGTATTGATTTTTTGCTTAGGTTTTGGGACACATCTGGCAATGATCAAGGGTTACTCCTGGCTCTGCATTCAGGAATTATTCTTGGCAATGCTCTGGAACTATATCGGCTTCAGGAATCAAACTCAGGTTGATCATGTCCAAGGCAAGCCACACTATCACTGTGGCCCAGTATCGACATCTGTATGAAGTTTGGAATTTTCACACCTAATGTATATATTAGGTTATCAATAAATGTATTTTATTACTCTGTACACAAAACTCACAATACAATTATCCGTTAAAAATATTAACTAATTTATTATTTTGTGCACTATGCAGAAGTTAAAAAACACAATTCAAAGATTCCAAGTTTTATGGGGACTGAGAAGTAGACATGTAGACAACCTATGTTTGATTTATAGCATCATTTATGGTCCCTTGAGCATTGTCAGGAGTGATCACAGGTCACAACATCAGGAACTAATACTATTGAGAGTGGCCCCAACACAAACAACAAAATCCAAGATTTATAAATCAGACACAAATAAGCTCAAAAAATAAAACTAACATTAAACCAGTATTGGGTTAGTAGAGACAGTACAGTTGGTAAGTCATTGTACACAGTCAACCCTGGTTTGGTGCTTGGCACCCTAAAGGATCCACTGTCCCCCACCTAGAGTGAACCCTTAGTCCTACAGAGCCAGAATTATGAGTAATTAAATAAGCTTTTAGTCTAATTATTCTTGAATTTTATACTATGGCATATCTAGTTTCTAACCCTTAGTGCTATTTCTACACACCAATCAGTTTTCCTCTACTTTCACTGGTCTCTTGACCTTCACTACCACTGAGTCTGTGTAAGTTGTTATATTAATTTCTTTTTTTTTTAGATTCAAGCACTAGCTTTATTCACATTAATTTACATTTACACTTTCTTTACATTAAGGAATATACTTCTAGGAGAGTCGTGGAAATAAAATCAATAGAGTCTAGAGTAGAATAATTATCCTAAAGTAGAATATTAAAAATGACAAATCTATGGCAAAATTTAGAAGCATTATTGTTTCTTTTTAAAAAAGATAAAAATTATCTCATGATTTATTTGGAATAAAGAATACAGAATTTGATCTCCTATTAAAGGAAACATAAAGGGAAGATAATTGTAAAAGTGGTAAAATTGCTTGGCTGGGGACCGGCGAGGTGGCGCTAGAGGTAAGGTGTCTGCCTTGCAAGCGCTAGCCAAGGAAAGGACCACGTTCGATCCCCCGGCGTCCCATATGGTCCCCCCAATCCAGGGGCAATTTCTGAGCGCGTAGCCAGGAGTAACCCCTGAGCATCTAACGGGTGTGGCCCGAAAAACCAAAAAAAAAAAAATTGCTTGGCTGGTCTAAGTAATTCTTTTGGTGGGGGGTTGGGCCACACCTGGTGACTCTCAGGGGTTACTCCTGGCTGTGTGTTAGAAATTGCTCCTGGCAGGCTCAGGAAACCATATGAAATGCCGAGAATCGAACACAGATTTGTCCCGGGTCAGCTGCATCCAAAGAAAATGCCCTACCACTGTGCGCTAGCCCCCTAACTCTAATTCTTTTTTTTTTTGGGGGGGGGGCATAAGGAAACTTCCCTGGTAAATCCTAAAGCCAGAACCTATTGTGCTGCTATTCCCACCTCACTGGCTTGCCCAGGAATGTGGCCAGGAAAATCCCTGGAGTTCTGGAGGAAGGAGGTAGAGGGGTGCTGGGATGACCCATGTCCCACACCCCTTCCTAGGCATAGTTAAAGAGGCCTTTGGCATGGCGGAGGGCTGCCAAGCCCCATGCTGGCAGAACCTCCAGGCTCCCAGGGAGGAAGCAATTTCTTTTTTTATATAACTAAAACCCAACTACAAACATGCTTGAAATCATGATGCTTAAATAAAGATACTTAAAATAAATGTTTTAAATTTTAAAAATCTCAAAAAATAAATCATAACTAAAATAATAAAATAAATGACATTTCAAATACAGAAAAAAAACACATTAATTCAGAAAAATACCGCTACTTTACTTAGTTTTCTACATTCTCTCCTCCCTTTCCATAAGATTTTCAATTATATGTCCTTATAATTGCTTCTATCCAATATACCAATTTGCCTTAAGATTCCCCCCTATACACAAACAGAAAGGGTATCTGTCCTAGGTGACTTCTATAACTTAGCACACCTGGGAATGCCCCAGATGACTCTAGCCCAGCAGGCTGTTGATGACCTGCAGTTTAAAGTGTTGTCAACTGAGTCAAGATCTCCATTAGCAATTTCCATGAGGGTTTATTCAAAAAGGCCTGATTCACATGACTATTTGTTTTATGAAATTGACTTGGTTCATTCCCTTCTACTGATAGATAAGTCCATTTATCTTCACTTAACACCTTCAACAAAAGTGTAGTATTCTCTGACCCAGCCTGAAAAAAGTACTTGCTATAAAGTCTAGCTAAATGACAATGTCAGTGAGTGAGGGATGTAGAAAGCCTGTCTGGAATACAAGTGGGGGTGGGGGAGGAAAGAAATGGGGACATTGGTAATGGAAAGGTTGCATGGGTGAAGGGGGGGGGTGTCCTTTTTATGACTGAAACCCAACTACGATCATGTTTGTAATCATGGTGTTTAAATAAAGATATTATTTTATATTAAAAAATAATAAAAAAATAAAATGCTCTCAGGACTCAAGGAGATTTCAACCTAACACAGCCAATCTTCTTTAAACAAAGTTCTACCTTGATGTTTCTTGTCAACTGAAACAATTTTCTTTATTTTCACTTCTGCTGTATGGAATTCATAAATGTATAAACGCAAATTACATACTTGAGCAATCCATATTAATTTGTATTCTGACACTTGTACTTATGACTTTTCTGAAAAATATTTCCCTTGTTTCAAGAAAAATTTGAATTTTAAATATAAACCTTTGTTTCTCCTGGTTTTTGTCCCTTTCATTTGCATTTGTTACAATTTCCTAGAGCTATAAAATACTATAATTGTTATCCTCAAGTAGAACTTCAAAAATGTATTCTGGAATTCTTGTATCCAACAATTCAGCATATTCTCTATTGAGCTTTTAATCCAATACTTCCATGCTTCTGAGGACAAAGGTTGCTTAGAAGTAAAGTGTGCAAAGTGAATGATCAGAATGTTCAAAATACATGAAAATATCTTTGCCATTGGATGTTACAGTATGTGATATTTCACTATTCAGAATTCATACTTTTAGATTGCATTCCTCACCATAATCTTTCAGACTGAAAGCATATCACTACTGCACACTAAAAAGGGAATGAGTTCCAGTAAAGACCACTACCATACACACTTTAATAAAAAATATTTCCATAATTTCCAATAACACTGTCACCATTTATTGATTACTTAATGCATATTAAGATTCTAGATATACCATATGTCTATTATTTAATCTAGACAACTTTGTGAAACAGGTTCTATTTTCATCCATATGCCATAAATAAGTAAACTTTAAGAGCATTGATAGAGTGCTGGATAGTTCAGAGGAAAGATAGACATTATAATTTCAACTAGCAATATATGCTTCCAAAATCACCAGTTCCTCTACCAATTAAAAAAAAAAAAAAACAATGGCAAGAGCCAGACACAGTACAGAAGGTGGGCCATTTGCTATGCACACAGATGAATGACCCTGCTTTAATCCCCATCATCCACTGCGGTTCCCCAATTGGTACCAGATACCAAGAATGATCCCTGAGAAGAAAGCCAGGAGTAAGGCCTGTGCACTTCAGATATGTTTCATAAAAATGCAAAATAATTATTTTCCCTGCGTGCTATAAAAATAATAGACTCATATAAAGTATCTGAAATTCACAGTCTAGGTAAGGGTAAGTAGGGAAAAAATCATGAGAAGTCAACTAACTTAAATAGATAACCTAAATAGATAACCACAGTCTGAAATATCTTCACTAGATTATAACGGTTTCAAAAAGTATGGACATGTCTCCATATCTCTGAATCCTTCTTCCAAAATAATTTAGATAAGTAAATACAAAATAGGAAGATGATAGTTACTGCAATCTCATCAGCAATAAACAGAGTGCAGAACTTACTCATTTCTCTCAGAATGAGCTCTCTTTTCCTAGCATGGATCAGTGAAGTCAGCTCTTTGTTTATTGTTGAAATATCATTTCCCTCCACAAACTTTATATGGATTTCTCTGCCAGTCAATCTGAAACTCTGGTCTATGAGGATATCCATGAGTCAAGACCAATGCCAGGCTGAGTCATATTGAATAAGCAATGATGTAGTGCTGGGACAGTGGAGATAGCAATTAAAAGTGACCTTTGTTATGAATTAGATGTCTCAAACTCTTCGTTTCAGACCTTCACATCAGAAACAGAAGAGAAAGTAACTGACTCCTGAACAGAAAATGTAGTTATGTAATGAGCTGATTCTAGAATGAGAAGGAAGAGAAGGAACTAAGCATGTTATATAGATGGGACAAGATATCAATCTTCAATTTAGTTTTTTTCAGCTAGTGAAACTTAGCACTGCATAAAACTATTTACTTCAAATATTACTTGTTTGTAGGAACCAATCCTGTGATGTTGGTGGCTACTAGGATTATATCAAATAGTGCTGAAGGCAGAGGGTGTGAGGAATGCAGTGCCAAGGATCTAACTTGATGCCTTAAACATGCAAAGCCTGCACACAACCCTGTTTGCTATCTCCCTGGCCTCTCAAATTTGAACATTATAAGTACTGAGCAAAAAGTCTCTTTATCTATTTCCATATGTTTTGTTTATTTAATCATTTATAGTTCTCTCAGAATGAGTCTTTTCTATCTGTAATCAGATGAGAAATTCCATTTCAGCAAAAGTTTGCTTTCTTTATTTCTCTTACCTCTGTCTGGCAAATTGAGATTGCTTATGTCTTCACTATCAATTGAATCTTCTGCATTCTAACACTAAGTCTGTGTTATAATATTCCTTAATGCTATTCCTCAGGCCTGAACACGTGTGTTAACTCAGCGTCCAAAGTAAGATAAAGGAAGTAGAAATTAACAGCCAGCTTTCTCTTTACTGAATGTTCTGTTTTTTGAGGGTTTTTTTTTTTTTTTTTTTTTTTTGCAGAAAACCTTTTCCTTTGGTAGAAATGCCAATTGGTTCTGAGAAACACTTGTGAAACTTCTGTCTTCTTAAAAATAGCAAATATCTAAAAATTCACAAAATTTTTCACAGATTATAAGAAATTAATTGGAATAGGTGTGTTCTTAAAGGTCAAACTTCCTGAGTGCCAGGCCTGCTTTGCCAGCTGTCTCTCAACATCATCATGAGGAAATCCTGCCAAAACGTTACACTCAACTTATTCCAAACAGAAATTTCCACCACAACTGTCCTCTCCCAGGAAATATCAACTGTCCTCTCTAGAGATCTTACCTGGCAAATGACTTCAATTTTTTCTCCCTCTAACACTGATACTCCAACTGCTGTCAGCTCATAGCTCTCATACTTCCTTGCCTTTCTGTGACTTAACTTTGACTATCCATCCTTAGAGTCCTCCCTCCTTCTCCAGACCTTCACTAATTTTTTCTAAGTATCATCACTCCCTTGTCAGTACCAAAGTGAACCTTCAACTTCAGCACAGAAGCTAGTAGTCTATTATACAATACAAATCAAGTGATATCACTTTCCTCTGTAATTCTTAAAGAATCCACTAAACTCAGAATAATAAATTAGTTGCTTCTGATCATGACACACCAGAGATATGGCTCAAGTGGTAGGTCATATACAAGGTCCCAAGTTTGATCCTTAGTAATGCATCTGAACACACCAAGCAGCACAAGGAATTACATTGTTGTTCCCTAAAAACCAGCACTGAATTATGGGTCAGAGAGTAACATACCAACGGACTCAGCAATGCCAGGGATAGCCTCAAGGATTCTAAATTCTGTTTAGCAAGGATCCAACTGAAGAAAAATGAAAAAAATTAAAAGAAAAAAAAGCAAGTTTCATTTCTACCTCCATTATGTTTACGTTGTCATTCCCTTTATCACCCATTTCCAACACATTTTAACAGGACTGAATTAAGACCTTCAAGAAATGTACATCAAAAGTAGTCAACATCAACTCCTTTCTAGCACTCATCAAATAAGACACTAAAATTAACTTACATGTACATACTTACTATGTGATTCTATTTTCTTCTTTCCTTCCAACAAGATTTAAGCTTGTTGATGGCAAGTTGACTTTTCCATGTTTGTCATTGAATTTTGAGAACATAATATAAAGCTGAACACATTCAATAAGTGTTTATTAAAAGAAGTAAATGGTGTGCAAAAGAGGAGACAACTGACAAAAACAGCTCTCTTGCTGTGTTATCATGTATTTCATGATATATATATATAGATATATATAGATATATATATAGATGTTCATCTTTTCCCTTGATTGTGACCTTCTTGCAACTCGCACTATATACTAACTATGCATATATTCCCCAGAGTTCCAGCATATTAAATTGTCAGAGTAGGTGTTCATTAAAGTTTCTGGTATTGAATTGACTTGCTCTACCCTTCACTAAGCTATACTTCTACCCCAAATGTAAAGGACACTAAAACCAGAAAACTTGGACTCTAGCATCAACTCCCTTTTTATTTATTTATTTATTTTTTTGGTCTTATGGGTGACATCCAGTGGTGCTCAGGAGTTACTCCTGGCTATGTGCTCAGAAATAGCTCCTTTGCTTGGGGAACCATATGGGATGCTGGGGATCAAACCTGTGTCTGTCCTAGGTAAGCCACATATAAGGCAAATGTCCTACCACTGTGCTACCACTTTGGCCCAACAGTCACTTTTAAGATCTGTAAAAACATTCCCAAGATACTCAACATCTCTGAATATCATTACTTACACAAAAATTAAGGATTATAAATAAACCTCTACCTAACTCACATAGTAATTGGAGGGATTAAATTAAATCAATGTCTCTTTGCTTAAATTATAAACTGCTCAAGGGAGGGTCTAATAATGACTACTTCTTTGCCTCAAAATGACCAGTCTCATACCATGTACAGAGAGATCTCTTAATCAAAGTTATTACTTATTGAGTATCTGTGAATAAACTATATATTATTGACACCTTCCATATAGCATATATTTAATCTAATCCTTAAGACCATCATCCATATCTTTGATATTCTCATTTATTTTTGGGGGTCACACCTGGCAGTGCTTAGGGGATACTCATAGCTCTGTGCTCAGGAATCACTTCTGGCAGGCTCAGGGGACCATTTTGGAAGCTAGGTATCGAACTGGGGACCAGCCTGTGTTGGCTATGTGGAAGGCAAATGTCCTACCGCTGTGCTATAGTTCCAGCCCCCTGATATCTCATGTCATAGAGGAGAAATTCAATAAACATCCATGGAGATGTTTTAAATTGCATAAAACTATATAACAAGCAATGCAGCTGAAAATGGCAATGTCAGGAAGAGAGAGTGAGCAAAGTGCCTACTCTGCCAAAACCATAACTGCTGCACCCACTACCCACAACTGCTGTTTCAGCAGTGGCCCAGCTCCACCACTCAACAACAGAGCTCTGCAAGCTCTGGTATACTTCATGGTATACTGATACTTGGGTTGACAACTTTAAGAGATTTTTGGAGTGAGCGCAAATACCCTCTCCCAGCCTTACTATACTTCTAGAAATCTTTGGAGCAAAAACCATGCCCACAAAAGCCACAATACTAGCCATAACACTTGAGATTTCAGAACCATGCAAATTCAGATGTGGCTGTGAAATAATCCCAATTTTTTTTCAGTAATGTCATTTCAATTTAGGTGTCTACATGGATTCCAAGAAAATTAATGTTCAGAGAAAAATTCATAAATAACAGAAAACCAACTAGCAACAAATTGCTTAGAAACCTTCTGGCAATGATTTAATGACCTCACTGTAAAAATAATATATTCATTTTTATTAAGTTTCTTGTTGTTCTCTTTTTTAAAAATAATTTTTATTAGACTTACCTATAAACAGGCAATATAAAATATATTATGTTGCACCTGCCAAAAAGGTAGTCTGGGGAATAAGTAGGAATCTGGGAACAATGGTGGGAGAAATTTTATATTGGTGGGATTTGTTTTGGAGCAAACATATTATGAGCAACTATATAACATGTTCTTTAAATAAAACAATAGATCATAACAAGGACCATATAACAAATCACTGTAGTGATAGATTTTGATAGTAAGTCTTGTATAAGTCTTGTATGCAAGTAGGTATAAGTACTAATACTTATCTTACCATTTTTAACTACTACAAATCAGTTCCTTTCCTGAGAATTTTCAACCATCTTGATAAGTCCTGGAATCTACTAGAAGACCAAGAATTCTCCCTGGGATTCTTCTTTCAATTACCCCACTTAGAATTCCAGGGAAAAGGGAGGCTTATATATATATATAGTATAAATTCGATCATGTTATCTCAGGCTATTAAGTACTAATCACCATGACAGGACTTAGAGGAAATAAGGAAAATGCATTATTTTGAAAGTTTCATAAAAATTTTAAAAAATAAAATATGTACTCATTTTTTTCAGACAACAGTTCCTACTCAGCACTGTCCTACAGTCTCCTCTTCAGAACTACTAAAACTGCCTCCCTTTGGATCCAACACTGGGTGTCAATTAATCTCTTGAATGCAGTATAAGTTCCTGATAGCCTCACACTAAGTATATCTCTCCTTATATTTTCTAGATTATTTTGCTGGTATGTACAGAATCCCCAATTAATTACACTATACAAAAAAAATGCTGTGAATTATAACATCGCTCAAGGAGATATCTTATTAAGAAACAATAGTTATGCTAATGCATTCTTATCCATATATAAGTATATAAATGTTAAATATTGGGTAATTATTACATAATAATACTTTAAAATATACCACAAGACAAGCCAGATCAATAGCAAAGCTGGTAGGGCATTAGGGTTGCATGTGGCCAACCCGGGTTCCATCTTCGGCATCCCATGAGGTCCTCTAAGCCTGCCAGGACTGATTTCTGAGTGCAGAACCAGGAGTAATGCGTGTGTGTTGCCGGGTATGACCCCAAAACAAAAACAAATAAAAATGCCAGAAGAAAGTATGAAATTAAGTGCTATAATAGGCCAGACTATCAATGCTGGAGAACATCAGAAAATAAAATTAAAACAGTGAGTTTTCATTATCTAGGAGCTTTCATAGTTCGATAAACAATTATTGAATGAAGTTTGTCTATCATTTCCCAAGGAGAACTTGCCAATAATCCTTTCAGTAATTGATTGCTGGCATATTCAGTAAGCCATTTTATTTATTTTTCCTGAGGGGTTATGGTTCTTTGTTTCTTTTTGTTTGTTTGTTTTTGTCACACCCAGAGAAAATTAGATTTCCCTGATCTGGAGTCTCTTCTGATGTTGCTGAAAAAAACGGGTAGTTCTGGGGTTCAAACCCAGGTTATCCTATGAAATGGACACACTCATTCTAGTTAGCTTTCTCTCCAGCTCTCAGCACAGTCATATAAACTACTTGTCTTCATAGTGATACTAATTCAACCAGAACTGATTACAGAAAAGCATACTCTGCTACAAAGACTGTACGATCTTTCTATCAAAAATAAAAACAAAAACCATACAACAAACAGCCAATCATTTGTCACACACTGAGGGAGCTGTAAAAGCTATGCAAAAAAATCAAAATCCATTTTCTATAAGTGCATCATTACATTGCATAATGATCTACACACAAGGAGAATTATGAAAATAATAAAGACTTTTACAAGTTGGGCAGGAAAAGATGAGAAAGGGAAGTAATACGGGAACAGAGATCAGGGATTTGTATTATATTGGTGCTATCGAGAGGGGTATATACATCAAAATCACAAATTAACAACCCTGAAAATATGAGATTGAAGCTGCAACCACTAAGGTAGCTGACAAGGCAGAGGATGGGGGAGGACTGGGCTAAAGGGTTGGGAAACATGGAATATGACACTGGTGGTGGGATTGGTGTTGAAATATTATATGCCTAAAACTCAACTATCAATATCTATGTAAATTAGTTCTTTAGCTCAGTTATTTTTCTTTTCTTTTCTTTATTTATTTATATATTTTGGTTTTGGGGCACACCCAATGACACTCAGAGGTTATTCCTGACTGTGCATTCAGAAATAGCTCCTGGCTCAGGGGACCATATGGGACTTTGAGGATTGAACCCAGGTCCATTCTGGGTCATCCACATGCAAGGCAAATGCCCTACCACTGCACTATTGCTCTGGCCCCTAACTCAGTCATTTTTTTAAATCTGTGCAAGGGTTAAGGAAAGTTCACAGAGGAATATGTTACCACACACAACCAAAAAGAGAGGAAATCCTTTTGAAAGTTCCCTAGCAACTCTCTAGCAAATAGTGAAGAATGGATAGTACTGACAAAGGCATAAGAAGGGGTTTTTAGAAGTACCAATATCATCAAAAACATGGAAACAAAAAAAAAGATAGAGTGACAAGTGACACAGAAATGACAAACTATAAGATGTAAATTAGAAGCAGGAGACAAACTTTAGAATGTATAATTCTGAAAAACATGACACAATTGTTATTTTTTTCCTTTTTCCCTTTCTTCTCTTAAATTTATATTTATAGCCTATAGAAAAATGGGACTTCTCCCATTATTTTTGCCCCCTTCCCTTTTAATTTTTCTTTCCTTCAAACAGAACCACATAACTTGAACCATCTTGTTCTGCCTCACAAATTGAGGGAGAAATAATGGAGGTTACCAAGACCAAACAGTCATATGAACATTGAATAGAAATAAAAAATTATCAGACTTAAACACCAAATCCAAAGCCAAGGACAACAAGATAGAGACCCAATCTACACAAGCTATACACAGAGAGGACCACATATACTCGCAGCCCGAGGAGAAAAGGTGGGGGATATGGGATGCATGCTGGGAACAGTGGTGGAGGGAAGACAACATTGGTGGTGGGAATGCCCCCGATTCAATGTCACTATGTACCTAAAATATTACTGTGAAAAATTTGTAATCCACTTTGGTCAAAATAAAAATTATTTAAAAAAATGTAAACTTCTAATTGACCAGAACTACAAGCCCACTTTGGGGAAGAGAGAGAAATTAATTTCATTCAAACTATGTGAAGATGAAACGCAATAAAATAATATTTCAAAGGATTCTCAGAGTGTTGTATTGCCTAGAGTAAATAAGTAGTAGTTGTAAAAAAAAAACTCATAATACCTGTTTTCACTCCTGTTCCACAGAAGACTAAGGTGGCATATCATAAACTATTAGACTTACAAATCAACACTACCAAAAGTAGCCCCTAAGTACTGCAGGAAGTGGTTCAGTCCCTCGCTCACCCAACAAATCACTATTGGTCATAAATAGTAACATGCATTCACAGTGTGTAGAAATCTACACACTGTTTGGGTAAAAAAAACTGTCTTGTAACTAACATATCTAGTGAAAACTAGCTCAAATCAATATTTCATAAGTAAATTAAATATTGCATCTAATTCCTTATTTCATGTTTGTCATTGGTTTTATAAAACTTTTAAATTGTCAACTTCATAAAGAGATAAACAATTAAGTAATACTTTTATAATAAATATTAAATTTGAATACGTATTTTATAAATATTTTAAAAATGCGATGATTCCAAATTTAAAAGATATCTACTTTTTCAGGAAGCAGCCCTAATTTACTCCTAAAATTTACCAAGGGAATGCTTATTTAAATAAAAATTACTCTTCTCAAAGCAGGAAAATACATTGAACTTCAACCAATAAATATCTCTTGGAATAGTTCCAAAGAGGAAGGAAAGTGCCATTCATTCCAAATGGTTAATTTCTATTGCTATAGTGACACCTACTGTCATTGCTAATACATCATTTTTAAGAAAATTATTTGGAAAATAACTGTTTAAGTATAAATGCTATTCATCTGTGATCTTTATTTTTGTGCTTATACTTATGAAAATTGGGTAGGGAGGATAAGAGAAAATTCATGATTAATTCAAGTACATGACTTACAGTAATTATATGTGATAATCTAGAGGCATGTAATAGTTATACTTAATACACTAATTTCAACTTATATTTGCATGTAAGTATTATAAACTCATTATTATAAAAAATATATACCTCTTGAATATATGTGATGAAGCATAAGCAAACTATTACATTATTGACTTAACAAATTGGTAATTTCCAAAGTTATATATACCAACAATATTATATATTTACATAATAGCTATATCACATATATATTATGTCAGCAATTAAAGGTAAAGTTAATATTTTATCACAATTAAGAGAACTTTAGATTACTTTAATAAGTCTTGGATATTTTAAATGCTATGCAATAATAGCATTTAAATGTTAGAAATAATACTGAAATGTCCACATGTTCACTTTATTTAATAACTTTTTAATTATTTTTTGTTTATTTAGGAAAAAAAGGAACTTAAAGGGACATTATCCAACCTTTATGGAAAGCAATATGGATATTCCTCCCCAAACTGGAAATTGAGCTCCCATACGATCCAGCTATATCATGCCTAGGGATATATATACCTTAGGAACACAAAAATACAATACAAAAATCCCTTCCTCACATCTATATTCATTGCAGCACTAGTTACAATAGCCAGACTCTGGAAACAACCAAGATGCCTTTCAAGAGATGAATGACTAAAGAAACTTGGTACATATGCACAATGGAATATTATGCAGCCATCAGGAGAGATGAAGTCATGAAATTTTCCTATACATGGATATACACGGAATCAATTATGCTGAAGTGAAATAAGTCAGAGGGAGAGAGATAGACACAGAATAGTCTCACTCATCTATGGGTTTTAAGAAAAATAAAAGACATTCTAGCAATAATTTTCAGAGACAAAAGAGAGGAGGGCTGGAAGGTCCAGCTCACGACATGAAGCTCACCACAAAGAGTGATGAGTGCAGTTAGAGAAATAACTACATTGAGATCTATTAAAACAATGTGATTAAATGAGAGAAGTAGAAAGCCTGTCTTCAATTTGGGCGGAGACAGGGTGGAGAGGAGGAAGATTTGGGACATTGGTGATGATAATGTTGCACTGGTGAAGGGGGTGTTCTTTACATGACTGAAACCCAAACACAATCATGTATGTAATCAAGGTGTTTAAATAAAGATATTAATTTAAAAAAGAAACATAAAGGGACATTATATCTATTGAACAGACATTAAGAAATTCTATTATAGTCACCTTAGTCTGTAAACTACTCCCTTATTCCTATACCCCACTGTGAATGCAAAATTGACATTTTTCTCACATTACAAACTTCAGTATTTATAAGATCTGTTTTTTTTCTTTTGGTATAATGCAATATTTTACCAAATATTTCAGTTAGGGTTGAGGTAACATTAGCTAGAATTTGATGAATATTTATTATGGGACCAGGTCACACTAACCATTTTATTACCATTAACTTGCTTATAATACACAATATCCCTGAGAATTCAAATCTCGTGTTGTAAATAAGGAAACTGAGGCACAAATATTTCAGGCAACTTTCCTCAGAGAAGCAATAAGTGGCAGACAAAACTACTAATCCCAGAATTACTGGATTCCAAAGGCTAGAGCCCAGCTAGGTTTACTTACACATATTTTGACACAAAATATCCAGTAAGAAACATAAAGGGGAGAAAGGGAACCTTGAGGAAAGGGCAAAGTTAATGTAAAGTAAAGGCTTTAGTAAATCTATTTCTCCTCTCTGAAAATATGTCTAAACTCAGCTCTCATCCTTGTCCAGTTCTCAAAGCAAGATTAACAAATGAGAAATACTCAGCATAAAATGATCAATGTCTGGAACCAGAGTGATAAAATACAATGATAATGACATATGCCTTGTATGCTGCTGACCATGGTTTGCTTCTGGCACCATATATTAATTACTTACCCTTCATTATCAGGTGTAGTTCTGGAGGCCACCAGAGCACAGCAGGAGTGGTCTGTGTACTCTCTGGCACTGAAAGTCTCTTAAATTAAATCTTCCTCCTGATTAAACAAGAATCCCTCAGGTCTGAGTTTCCCCCTTAGAAGCCCACCCCCAGAGGATTACTAATGGCATAAGTCTGATAAACCCCTACACCACAATTTTCAACGCAGAGATATTTTGTATAAAATATATACAAGGATAATATTTACAATACAGTCACATCATATTGGAAAGTTAAAGCAAAAAAGAAATTTATCATAATATTCAAAAACTTAAAGTATCTAGACCTTCGTAGTGGCACTAGAGGTAAGGTGTCTGCCTTGCCCGCCCTAGCCTAGGACGGACCACAGTTCAATACCCCAGCATCCCATATGGTCCCCCAAGCCAGGAGCGACTGATTCTTAGCGCATAGCCAGGAGTAACCCCTGAGCATTACCAGGTGTGGCCCAAAAACCAAAAAATAAAAAATAAAAGTATCTTAAAGTAGGATTGTGAAAAAAAAACACAAATTTAAACATTATCAGAAACCAAATGGAAAAAAAATGCCAAAGCTCAAGACTCTTACCATCTTAAAAACAAATCAATCAGGAAAACTTTCTAAAAGATTGTAGACATTCTTATTCATTTGAAAGAAATTATTTGAATAATAATATGTCAATGCAACTATATATGATTAGTCCGTCTCCATATAGATACCCAGGTACCCATTTCTAATTTTAACTTTCCTTTCTGATTCCAAATTATTACAAAAACATGGTCATCAGAAAAAATAAAATACACACTTTGATGATAACATTATGAAGCACTAAGGAATATAGTGTTAAAAAGAAAAAAGATGAATGCAGACAAGATGGTAGAGAAACTGTGCATAGTAAAAGTAATTAAAATTGTCAGACATAAAAATGGATTATTCTATTAAAGAATATACTTTGAAAAATGATACTAATATAGAATTGAATCTTCAATAGATAAGGGGTAGGAAATTAAAAATATTATTACATTTATTTTTAAAAAATGGTAACTGAGAATAAGTCAAGTTTAGAAAAAAGTGTCCAGAGAAGTCAAGATAAATAGAATTTAGAGACAGGCTTGAATTAGTTTGCCTGCCAACAAGGAGTCTTAGAAATTATTGTCAGAAATGGTAGGTTCTCCTATAAATCATTATTTGAGGTTGGGAAGGAAATAATAGTTTCATAACTTAATTAGGTAACCATGAAATATGCTGAATTCCAAGCTAAAATGTTGGCACTTCAATATACTATGATAGAAAATTTTGAATTCTTTTATCCTTAAACCAACAGTATTTTAGGAATATATTTTAGTTTCCTAGGAATCAGAATTTTAAAAATAATATTGGTATAAATATGAAAGATGAAACAGAAAAGACAGATATAAATGTGAGAAGCTCTGCTTTGAATATATAGCTGTCTAAATTAGTTTAATGTATTGATAGTAGTAAAACATTACTCTTAGAGGTATTTTCCAGATTAAAAAATTTACAAAGAGTGAGGATCCTGGTCTTGTATTTTGAATATTTGCATGCTACCACAGACAAGAAAAAAACAAAATTGAATGATAACTCTTAATTTATCACTTGTCCTTCAGTCTTGTTTTAGAACGTCACCAATCAAGTAAGAACTATCTCTAAAATAGACAAATAAAATAACCACAACATAGTTAATAAAAGTTAAAAATTACATAGAATGTACTAGTTCATCAATTTGTTACATATGCTGAAAAATAGTTTCTGATTAAGTAATAATGAATACAAGAATCTAGAAAACTGTGCAATGTCCAAGTTGCCTGAATCATACAACAGGAAAAGGTGTTGAAGGGAAAATTATGGTAAAAATAAATGAAATGGAAGCAAGAAGAGAATTAAAAGAAGATACTGGGACTCAGCACACTAGATAATGTAGGAATCCTTGATTCCTACCTAGCTGTCCAACAACAAATGAATGGATCATGAATATGTGTTATTTATTCACAATGGGACAATACACAGCTATAAAAAAAATGATGCCTCATGAAATTTGCTGCAAGACAGATGGAACTGAAAGATATTCCATTAAATAAAATAAGCCAGAAGAAGGATAAATACAAAATGATTTCACTAATATGTGGTATTTAGAATAATTACCTGAGGAAATGTCATGGCTTAAATGGGGGTTGTTGAGAACACGGTAGACCCTAGACTACAGTGAGGAAAAGAAAGGCACATATGAAAAGACAGGGGACAGGGTCCAAGAGGTCTCAGGTGTATGGGAGGTGTTAAGAAAGGAGAGAACTAAATATCCAAGCCAGAATCAACAACAATAAATAGTGAGACCCAAACTTTAACAACCAAACTTAAAAATTATGCCTGTTATGATGGCAGGCTGAGGCAGAAGCTGGTGGCAAGGGATGAACTCTGAGAATAAATATTGATGTAGAGAGGTTGATACTGGTGGTGGAATTGGTAATGAAGCATTGCATGCTTCATTCCAACTATGGGTAACTTAGAAAGTCACAATATTTAAATAAACAATTTAATTAAAAAAGAAGTGGCTGGGGAAATATAAGGCATTAGAAGTAACACCCTTTCATTACCTTGACAGAAGAGAACAGAGCTAGTAATGGAAACAGAATAACTGTGACATTTAATTTTGTACTATTATCAGCATGATTAAATATTACATGTTCCTTATTTAACTTATGAGTAAAAAAATAAAATTAAGAATCTTTTTAATCAATGATCTATATTTATTGATGAAGGGAACAGATTAAAGTTATAGACATTGACAGTTAGAAAAGGATTAAAGATATAAGTCATCTTCCAAGGTCCTTGCTAACCACTTGAGGGAAATGTTCTTTCTTCCAATCTTCACAAAACTTCACTTCTATCTCTTCCCTGCACCCACTGTCATTTGATTGGCCTCACTGACTAAATTTATCCCTCATTTTTCTAATTTACCCTTTAACATCTTAGTATTCTTTTTACTTTCTATAATTTACTGATACCTGCAATTAAATCATATTCACTATTATGGGGGAGTTTTTTGGAGGTAAGCTCAACGTTTACCACTGGCTCTGCATTCAGTGATCACTCCTAGCAGACTCTGGGGAATTATGTGGTGTGCCTATAACAAACCCAGATCAATTGTTTGCAAGGCAAGAACCTTGCCCCTGTAACTATTTCTTCAGCCCTAAATTATAATAATTTTAAGTACTACAGTACTGGATTAATTTAGACTGTAACCTTCATAAAGGGCAACACACTATCTTTCTTATTTATATATGCTTTTCACATTTGAAAGTGCCTAAATGTCTACTGAAAAGATGGATAGCTATAGTTGCATATTCATGTTCAAAATTACACTGGTTGAAATTTAAATTTGGTCATGTAAAATGTGTAATAGAGGTGTACTTTCTTCCCTTCCAGCATATTTCCTAAGACGATCCCAAGTGGCTAAAAGTCTATTTCACTTTCTATCTCCTGGGGTGAAACCTAATATCAAATATGATACTCAGAAATTCAGTCATGCCAGACACAATGACTAAATCATGGATTAGCATGGAATCCAACTTGGGTCACTTATCGTTATCTCCAAGGAGTGTATTGGTGCTATCCATCCTATGTATTCTCTGTGCTTTTATAAATGTAATCTAAACTTAGAGTTATAGCAACCATTCCTGAAGGGAAATAGCTGATGTTGGTGAATACGCCAACAAGTAAATTTGCGATAGAGTTTTAAAAGACTGGTAAACCTAGAGCCTAAAATAAAATTTTCCTCCAGCACTTGAGCAATAGAGAATAACAATTAAATGAAAGAGCAGTCTCTTTGAAATGCTGTACATTGCTATTCCAATAAATCTTTTTACATAGTTAACCATTATCCTGAAGGCTACCAGTGAATCAAATCAAATGCACTCAGATTTTTTTTTATTTTATTACAGCTTAAACAATATGCTTGAAATAGTGTTAAAGGTGATAGGATTGGTATAGTTTCACCAAGATTTTAAAGTCATGAAAGTCATTACAGCATTTTGCTAGTCTTGAAGTTTCTCATAACAGTAAATATTATAATCCAGGAGCTTTCAGAGCTATTTGCTCCTTGTTACTTACACAATGAAAAATAATTCATAGACGAGTGAAAAACATTTCTGTGTTTTATCATCTTCCATATGTTTAGTGAAAGTTAATTTCAGAACTATATGCTTAGCTGAAGACAGCGAAGCTATTCTCCTACCATAATATTAAGGAATCCACCCTGAGGAAGCAAAAGCTACTGTCTGTTAATATTGTTAGCATTTTTGTGCTCCCCATTGTTACCTCATTGATTCAACTAATGTACCAGAGTGTTTTTCAAAATATGAAATGCTATTAAACAGAGTTCTAGGGAAAGTTGATTTATCTGAAAGAATAACAGAGTCCTAAACTCATTGCAATATTATAAATGTATTTTCTTGGCTGTCACTTCTATTTACAACTCTAGTCATATTTTGTAGAAAAATTAAGAGATCAGTGGTGACCTAAGGCTAATTTGTACAATGGTTATATGAAATAATAAGTAACTAAGAGCACAGACTTTTGGAGTTATGTGCCAATCTACCGTTTGGAATTTACGGAAGTTATTTTCATTCTTTAAACAACTTTCATTATATGTAAAATGAGAATACTAAGGCCAGGCTCCAGATTAAATTGGGTGGTCCTTATTAACTAGGGCATTAAGAGAACTTTTATTTCAGGGCCCAGTGACAGCATAGTGGTAGGGCATTTGCCTTGTATCCAACTGACCCAAAATGAACCCAGGTTCGATCCCTGGAATCCTATATGGTCCCCTGAGCCTGCTAGGAGCAATGTCTGAGCACAGAGTCAGGAGTAACAACTAAGCACCACCGGGTGTGGCAAAAGAAATGAAAGAACAACAAGAAAATTTTTATTTTATTTATCTTTCATGTTATTAAGATATTTTAGCCATGAGAATTGCTGCATATACTTGCGTATAAGCCAACCCCCTCCTTAATTTTACCCTAAAAACTGGGAAAACTTAGTGACTCTAGTATAAACCGAGGTGGAAAATGCAGCAGCCATGGTAAATTTCAAAAATAAAAGTCGGGAAAGAAGATCAAAAACTACAACAGCAACAAAAAAGAAAATAACTAAGATGCAAATGAGGACTAATTCAAAGGCCTTTATTTACATCACAACAATATACCTTTGTGTTCCACTGGTATTAAAATTTGAGGATTATTAAGACTCTTAACTTCACTGGATACTTTCAAATCTCTGCATGAAGCTTTTCAAAATAATCTGTCTATATCTTTACTTCTTTGTGCTTTTTCTATTATTAGATGACCATAATCTCTCAAAACCATTTTCCCAGTCCTTTACTATTCTAAGCCTCTCTATAAAAATGTCGAATTTATGAATTCAGAATTAACATTAAATTCCCTGAATGCTTTTGGAATTACTGAATTCTGTCATTTCCATCACTATTCAGTACAACTGCCATTGATAAAATGGGGATGGGGAGAAATAAAAATATTTCAGCGCCTAAATACGTGGGACACAGAGTTGTAATAATGACAGAGCTTGAAGCACAGACATACGCGATATGACAGAGCATGTAATGCACCTGAAATTGGTCCCTGTGTACTGACTATGAGTTTCAATTTTCTGAACTTCACAGAATTCTGTATTTTGTTTGACATCCCTGTTTCACACCAATGGCTGCTTTCATAATGCTAACGAAGTACAGAGATGAGAAAGTGTCACTAAAAAATAAAATGCATAAAGAGTATGCAAGCTTCAAGCCCATAAAACCTAATTTCCTAGGGGAAATTACAGTTTTCATATTGTTATGACATTTTCAAGGTACGGCAACTGTGAGATTCAGCTCTTCCCCTCACATATAATGGAAAGGTCATACAAGGGTCTATTTTGGTGTTGGGAAAAGGGGAAAAACAGTGCTATGAAACCTGTATGTAATCTCTCCCAGTACATGTTTCTATTCCTGGTCTTACACTATAGAGTGCCCACAACATATGCTTTCACCACCCAAGCTCACATTCTTGGGAGAGATTTCTCCCCACACAATTAAAACATAAGATGAGGTAGGCAGAGGATCTCATTGGTCAATTACAACCTATTTCTCCTGGTCATATCCTTACATAACAAGGAACTAAAGTGGTCTCTGCTAAATACAAAAGTGTGAAGGCAGCTGTGTTATAATGTTTTGTCTATTTTCAATATGGTTCTTGAATTTTCTTTGACCCAACTCTGCTCCAGATCAGTTATTTGGAGCTCTCCTCTGACTCTCCTCTCTTCCTCCAGTACCAAAATAAACAAGTTTTGATAAGATGCATTATTTCCCAATGAACTATCCCCAATAACATGAAAAAAGATGAGAGACAAGAACATTTTAGCCTATTACACTGCCAGTAATATTTAAATTCAAACTTTTTGTTTGTTTGTTTGTTTGTTTATTTGGCCACACCAAAAATCTCTCAGGGGTTCCTCCCGGCTATGAGCTCAGAAATCACTCCTGGCTTAGGGGACCATATGGGACGCCAGAGGATCAAACCTGGGACCATCCTAGACTAGCACGTACAAGGCAGACACCTTTCTGCTTGAGCCAACGTCTCAGGCCCCAACTTCAAACTTTTTATCTAGTTCAGCCAAAACTACATTAGGATCCTGGGAGTGCCTGCTTTTTTGCCCTCTCATTTCACAGTTGATATTGGGAGCCATATGTAGGTGAACTGGTCAACCCTCTGGTAGGTTTTCCTCTGCCTGTACCTCAGGACCCTCTTCCAGAACTGCTTCAGAGAATTCCCAGGAGAGATCTGGTCTGCATTTTCTGAATCTCAATCTTCCTGTTTCCTGTACCAGAGAGCTGGAAATGAGCCACGTGTTCTTGAATTCCTAACAATAATGACCTGAAAATAAAAAGCAAGAGCATTTCAGAAGAGGCAGTGCATTATATGAACAGAAAACAGGCTTTGAAGCCATGTAATTAGGAATTTTGACTTCTGACTCAAACCCCAGTTAGCTGTATGAACTTGACCATACAGAGCTATTTAATCTATCTGATGCTCAGTTTCTGCATCTGACGCAGAGAGATACTTGGCTCTAAGAAAAGATGGAATTTTTTTCTAGAAGTTTTGCTAGAAGTTGGATGGAATTTCATGTAACAACTCACCCAAGTAACCTCCATCTCAACTTCTCTCCTTATCCTGCTATGCTCAATTCTGTCAGGTTTTGTCACCCTTGGTAATATATTATTCACTTAGTGTGTTTCTTTATATCTCACATAGCAGAGATACTTTTGTATCTGTTATCTCTAATTCTGACTGACTTCACTCAATTTAACTTCTCCAATTCCATTCAAATAACAACCTAATTGCATGGCTTCACTCATTTTTATAGCCAAGTATACCACTTTGTGTGTGTATATATATATATATATATGTATGTATATATATAAAAATATATATACATAGTTCTTCATCATGTTATCTATCGTTATACACTTAGGTTATTTCCAGATTTAAACTATTGTGAACAGTGCTGCAATAAACATAAATGTGAAAAACATATTTTTAATAAAATTTTGGTGTCTTGTGGTAGACACCAGGAATTGAAATTGATGAGTCAAGAGGAAGCTTGATTCTTTTTTTTTCTCTTTATTTGAATATCTTGATTACATAAATGATTGTGATAAGGTTTCAGTCATATAAAGATCACCCCTCTTCACCAGTGCAACATTCCCGCCACCAAAGTCCCAAATCTCCCTCCATCCCACCCCACCCCCACCTGTACTCCAGACAGGCTTTCCAGTTCCCTCATTCATCCACTTGATTATGGTAGTTCTCAGTGTAGTTATTTCTTTTTTTTTTTTTTTTTTTTGGTTTTTGGGTCACACCCGGCTGCGCTCAGGGGTTACTCCTGGCTGTCTGCTCAGAAATAGCTCCTGGCAGGCACGGGGGACCATATGGGACACCGGGATTCGAACCAACCACCTTTGGTCCTGGATCGGCTGCTTGCAAGGCAAACACCTCTGTGCTTTCTCTCCAGGCCCAGTGTAGTTATTTCTATAACTGTGCTCACCACTCTTGTGATGAGCTTCATGGAGTGAGCTGGTGTTCCAGCTCTCCTCTAATTGTCTCTGAGGATTGTTACAAAAATGACTTTTATTTTTCTTAAAACCCATAGATGAGTGAGACTATTCTGCGTCTCTCTCTCTCCCTCTGACTTATTTCACTGAGCATGATAGATTCCATGTACATCCATGTATAGGAAAATTTCATGACTTCATCTCTCCTGACGGCTGCATAATATTCCATTGTGTATATGTACCACAGTTTCTTTAGCCATTCGTCTGTTGAGGGCATCTTGGTTGTTTCCAGAGCCTGGCTATTGTGAATAGTGCTGCAATAAATATAGGTGTGAGGAAGGGGTTTTTGTATTGTATTCTTGTGCTCCTAGGGTATATCCCTAGGAGTAGAATAGCTGGGTCGAATGGGAGCTCAATTTCCAGTTTTTGAAGAAACCTCCATATCGCTTTCCATAGGGGCTGTACTAGACGGCATTCCCACCAGCAGTGGATAAGAGTTCCTTTCTCTCCACATCCCCGCCAGCACTGATTGTTCTCATTCTTTGTGATGTGCGCCAATCTCTGTGGTGTGAGGTGGTATCTCATCGTTGTTTTGATTTGCATCTCTCTGATGATTAGTGACGAGGAGCATTTTTTCATGTGTCTTTTGGCCATTTGTATTTCTTTTTTATCAAAGTGTCTGTTCATTTCTTCTCCCCATTTTTTGATGGGATTAGATGTTTTTTTTTTTTTTGTAAAGTTCTGTCAGTGCCCTGTATATTTTGGATATTAGCCCCTTATCTGAAGGATGTTGGGTGAATAGTTTCTCCCACTCAGTGGGTGACTCTTGTATCCTGGGCACTATTTCTTTTGAGGTGCAGAAGCTTTTCAGTTTAATGTATTCCCATCTGTTAATCTCTGCTTCCACTTGTTTGGAAAGTGCAGTTTCCTCCTTGAAGATACCTTTAGTCTCAATGTCATGGAGTGTTTTACCGACATGTTGTTCTATATACCTTATGGTATCTGGTCTGATATCAAGGTCTTTAATCCATTTGGATTTTACCTTCGTACATGATGTTAACTGGGGGTCTATGTTCGCTTTTTTGCAAGTCACTAACCAGTTCTGCCAGCACCACTTGTTGAAGAGATTTTCTCTGCTCCACTTAGGATTTCTTGCTCCTTTGTCAAAAATTAGGTAATTGTATGCCTGGGGAATGTTCTCTGAGAACTCAAGCCTATTCCACTGATCTGAGGGTCTGTCTTTATTCCAATACCATGCTGTTTTAATAACTATTGCTTTGTAGTACAGTTTAAAGTTGGGAAAAGTAATGCCTCCCATTTTCCTTTTCCCTAGGAGTGCTTTAGCTATTCGAGGATGTTTATTGTTCCAGATGAACTTCATAAGTGTTTGATCCACTTCTTTGAAGAATGTCATGGGTATTTTTAAGGGGATCGCATTAAATCTGTATAATGCTTTGGGGAGTATTGCCATTTTAATGATGTTAATCCTGCCAAGCCATGAGCAGGGTAAGTGTTTCCATTTCCGTGTGTCCTCTCTTATTTCTTGGAGCAGGGCTTTATAGTTTTCTTTGTATAGGTCCTTCACGTCTTTGGTCAAGTTGACTCCAAGATATTTGAGTTTGTGTGGCACTATTGTGAATGGGATTGCTTTTCTGACTTCCATCTCTTCCCTATTATTATTGGTGTATAAAAAGGCCATTGATTTCTGTAGGTTGATTTTGTAGCCTGCCACATTGCTATATGAATCTATTATTTCTAGAAGCTTTTTGGTAGAGTCTTTAGGGTTTTCTAAGTAGAGTATCATGTCATCTGCAAACAATGAGAGTTTGACTTCTTCCTTTCCTATCTGAATTCCCTTGATATCTTTTTCTTGCCTGATCGCTATAGCAAGAACTTCCAGTACTATATTGATGAGGAGTGGTGAGAGAGGACAGCCTTGTCTTGTACCCGAATTTAGAGGAAAGGCTTTTAGTTTTTCTCCGTTGAGGATAATATTTGCCATTGGCTTGTGGTAGATGGCTTCGACTAGATTGAGAAAGGTTCCTTCCATTCCCATCTTGCTGAGAGTTTTGATCAAGAATGGGTGTTGGACCTTATCAAATGCTTTCTCTGCATCTATTGATATGATCATGTGATTTTTTTTCTTGTTGTTGATGTTGTGTATGATGTTAATAGATTTACAGATGTTAAACCATCCTTGCATTCCTGGGATGAAGCCTACTTGGTCGTAGTGTATGATCTTCTTGATGATGCATTGGATCCTATTTGCCAGGATTTTGTTGAAGATCTTTGCATCAGCATTCATCAGGGATATTGGTCTGTAATTTTCTTTTTTGGCAGCGTCTCTGTCTGGTTTTGGTATCAAGGTAATGTTGGCTTCATAAAAGCTGTTTGGGAGAGTTCCCTTTTTTTCAATTTCATGGAAGAGTCTGGCTAGGATTGGTAGTAGCTCTTCTTGAAAGATTTGAAAAAATTCATTAGGAAAACCATCTGGGCCTGGGCTTTTCTTTTTTGGTAGATGTTTGATTACAGTTTCAATTTCCTCAGTAGTGATGGGGGTGTTTAGATATGCTACATCCTCCTTACTTAAATGTGGAAGGTTATAAGTGTCCAAGAATTTTTCCATTTCTTCTAGGTTCTCATGTTTTGTAGCATAAAGTTTCTCAAAGTAGCCTCTGATTATCCTTTGGATCTCTGCAATTTCTGTTGTGATCTCCCCCTTTTCATTTCTAATACGGGTTATCAGATTTCTCTCTCTCTCTTTCTTTGTGAGTTTTGCCAATGCTCTATCAATCTTGTTTATTTTTTCAAAGAACCAGCTTCTGCTTTCGTTGATCTTTCGGATTGCTTTTTGGTTTTCCACTTCATTGAGTTCCGCTTTCAGCTTTATTATTTCCTTCTGTCTCCCTATTTTTGGTTCATTCTGTTGGTCATTTTCTAATTGTTTAAGCTGCGCCATTAAGTTATTCAGGTATGCTCCTTCTTCCTTCCTGATGTGTGCTTGTAGTGCTATAAATTTTCCTCTCAGGACTGCTTTTGCTGTGTCCCATAGATTCTGGCAGTTTGTGTCTTCATTATCATTTGTTTCCAGGAAAGTTTTGATTTCCTTTTTGATTTCATCTCGGACCCACTGGTTGTTCAGTAGCAGGGTGTTTAATTTCCAATTGTTAAAGTTTTTCTTCTGTGTGGCTTTGTAGTTCACATCTAATTTCAGAGCCTTGTGGTCAGCAAAGGTAGCCTGCATGATTTCTATCCTCTTGATTTTATGGAGGTATGTTTTATGTGTCAGCATGTAGTCTATTCTGGAGAATGACCCATGTACATTGGAAAAGAATGTGTATCCAGGTTTTTTGGGATGGAGTGTCCTGTATATATCTACTAGTCCTCTTTCTTCCATAACACTTTTCAGGGCTAGTATGTTTTTGTTGGGTTTCAGTCTGGTTGACCTATCAAGTGTTGATAGGGCTGTGTTGAAGTCTCCCACAATGATTGTGTTATTATTGATTTCTTCTTTCAGATTTGTCAGTAATTGTATTAGATAATTTTCTGGTCTCTCATTGGGTGCATATATGTTTAATAGTCTGATTTCTTCCTGTTGCACATATCCCTTGATTAGTACATAGTGTCCATCTTTGTCCCTTACCACTTTTCTGAGTATAAAGTTGGTGTCATCTGATATTAATATGGCCACCCCAGCTTTTTTCAGGGTGTTGTTTGCTTGGATAATTTTTTTCCAACCTTTGATTTTGAGTCTATGTTTGTTCTGACTATTCAGATGTGTTTCTTGTAGGCAGCAGAAGGTTGGATTCATCTTTTTGACCCATTTTGCCACTCTGTGTCTTTTAATTGGTGAATTTAGTCCATTGACATTGAGGGAGATGATTGTCATAGGATTTAATGTCATCTTTGTAGATAAGTTTGCTGTGTTTGTTGGTCTCTCTTGTCTTAGAGTAGACCTGTCAGTTTTTCCTTTAAGGCTGGTTTATCATCTGTGAAGTTTCTGAGCTGTTGTTTATCCGTGAAGCTGTGTATTCTTCCTCCAAACCTGAATGTGAGTCGGGCTGGGTGCAGTATTCTTGGGGAGGCATTCATTTCATTCAGTCTTGTCACAATATCCAACCACTGTCTTCTGGCCTTGAGAGTTTCTTGTGACATGTCTGCTGTAAGTCTTAGGGATGCTCCTTTGAATGTAATTTCCCTTTTTGATCTTGCTGCTTTCAGTATTCTATCCCTATCTATGGGATTTGTCATTGTAATGAGGATGTGTCTTGGGGTGTTTTTCTTTGGGTCTCTTTTAGCTGGTATTCTTCGGGCATGCAGTATTTGATTGCATGTAGGCTTTAACTCTGGGAGTATCTCTTTGATGATGTCTTTGAGAGTTGATTCTTCTTGGAGATCTCCTTCCTGGGTTTCTGGGACTCCAATGATTCTTATGTTGTTTCTGTTGAGTTTATCAAAGACTTCTATTTTCATCTCTTCGCATGCCTTGAGTACATTTTCCATTGCCTGTTCGTTTGTCTTAATGTTCTTTTCCAATTTCTTCTGTTGTGTTGAGCTTTTCTGCATCTCATCTTCCAGTACTCCGATTCTCTCCTCAGCTGCTGATACCCTGTTGGCGAGGCTATCCATTGTGGTTTTCAGTTGAGCAACCGTATTTTTCAGATTTGTTATTTCAGTTTGGAGTTTTCTGATTTCTGTTTTTGTGTTCTCTTCAGATCGATCTATGCTCTTTTTGAGGTCTACAAACATATTCCATATTTCTACTCTAAACTCCTTATCTGAAAGGTTAATCAGGTGGTTGTAATTTATTAGATCAACCGAGCTTTCGTCTTCATTCTCTATGGATGGTGTTTGCCTGCGAGTTTTCCCCATTGTCACGCTTGTAGTGTGGTTTTTCCTGCGTGTTGTGGTGGGGTTCATTGATTAGGAAGAGTTCGCGGCTGCAAAGGGAAGCGAAGCGGCTGAGCGCTTCTGCTGCCTCTAGTTGCAAGTCCTCAGAGTGAACAAAGGCAGGGCAGGGCAGAGCGATCCCGCAGCCCCAGAATGCAGCTGCTCACCAGCTTCAAAATGCAGTTTTTTAGGGGTGCACTCCCTAGGCCCCTGAGGATACCTTCGGAAGTTCAGAAGCACAGTTTCAGGCAGACAGAGATAGGAGTTTTCCCCGAAGTCCTCAGAGTGAACAAAGGCAGGGCAGGGCAGAGCGATCCCGCGGCCCCAGAATGCAGGCACTCACCAGCTTCAAAATGCAGTATTTTTGGGGGTGCGCTCCCTAGGCCCCTGAGGAAACCTTCGGAAGTTCAGAAGCACAGTTTCAGGCAGACAGAGATAGGAGTTTTCCCCGAAGTCCTCAGAGTGAACCGGAAGCTTGATTCTTAGTTTTTTGAGAAGGGCTCATATTTTTTCTAAACGGCTGAACCAATTAGAATTCTGACCAGTAATGGATAAAGGTTCCTTCCTTTCTCCCCAACATCTAGGCAAACACTAATTGATTTTGTGTGTGTGTTTAATATGTACTAGTTTCACTAGTATGAGGTGATATCTCATTGTTTTAAGTCAAACACATTCATGATTAAATATCTTAATAAAATTATGATAAAAGAAAATTTTCTCAATATAGTTAAAGCTATTTATAATGAATTCATAGCCAATATAATATTCAATAGTAAAAACTCAAAGCCTTTCTCTAAAATCAAACACAAATCATGACTGTTCATTCTTACCACTACTTCAAAAAGTACTAAAATTTGTGTTACAGCAATTAGATAAGGAAAATATTTTATGGGCATCTGGGTTAGAAAATAAAATTTAGTCGGAGATAGCATAGCGGTGTTTGCCTTGCAAGCAGCTGACCCAGAACCCAAGGTGGTTGGTTCAAATCCTGGCATCCCATATGGTCCCCTGTGCCTGCCAGGAGCTATTTCTGAGCAAATAGCCAGGAGTAACCTTTGAGCACCGCTGGGTGTGGCCCAAAAAAACAAAAAAAAATTATATATATACATATATATTATATGTATATAATATATATAATATTTAGGGGGCAGTGAGGTGGCACTAGAGGTAAGGTGTCTGCCTTGCAAGCGCTAGCCAAGGAAGGACCACGGTTCGATCCCCAGAGTCCCATATGGTCCACCCAAGCCAGGGGCAATTTCTGAGGGCTTAGCCAGGAGTAACCCCTGAGTATCAAATGGGTGTGGCCCGAAAAAAAACAAACAAAAAAATTAAAAAAAAGAAAAGAAAATTTAAACTATCACTATTTTCAGAAGATACGATATTTAGAAAACCCTAAGGACTACCAAAAAACACCACCCTAGAAACAATAAACGTTCATAGTAATGTGGCAGACTACAAAATAAATGCCCACAAAAAGATGGTGCTTCTATATGCGAACAATTAAGCTGAAGGTAGAGAGGAAAATTCCATTTAATACGTAACTATGTCTCAAAAAAAAAATCAAGTACCTTAGAATCAGCTTAACAAATGAAATACTTGTATAAGAAAACACTATAATTATAAATAAACACTATTATAAAAATTTAAGACACAGGAATAAAAATATATTCCCTGTATTTCCTGTTCATGGATTGAAAGGATTTCTATTATGAAAATGATTATCCTACCCAAAGCTCTATATAGATTCAATAAGATTTGATTCAGTACCTATAAAATACTCATGACATTTTATAAAGACATATACAAATACTCTTGAAATTTATATGGAGTAATAAAAAACCTGAAGTAGCCAAAGCAATTTTGGGAGTGAGAGTGGAAGTACAGTTCCTTTAGTACCTTACTACCTAATGCCTATTTAATACCTTTTTAATACATTTTTTTTACTAAAAGTGAGAGATTTCAAAAATATATTGTCCAGACAGTATCTGTATTGCTAATTTGAACTTTAGATAAAACTTATTTTTTTTTACAATACTCTAGGGTACTCAATGCAACTTGGTGGGAAAAACTATTTTATCACGTATTATTTTCCTACTAGGAATATTTGTGTTTATTAAATTCATTGGCCCTCTGGGTTTCCTGGCTTTATATTGATCAAAATCAATTGAAATATAACTAAAAAGTAATTCACAATTTAAAGATAAAAATACTTTACTTAAAATAGGATTAGTTGTTGCCTGCATTTGTTTAAGTGAACTTCTAAATCACTCAGTTCAAAAACATTACAGAATTTTTCTGTCTTATTGCTATTAACATCACCATCTATACCAGAATCAGAGCACCGAGGGAGAGCCATTTGACTAGTCACACATCAACAGAACTCAAAAGTCAGAAACATGCATTAATCATAACATGTAATAATGACATGAAGATTTATTACAATGTTCTATTGCCAAGAAATTGCATTCCTTCATCTATCAAATGCTTAAGGGAATTCCATGTGCCTAGGTCAGGACACTTGTCTCCAATTGCAGATGAAACACTCAATAACCAAGACCACAGCCCGAAATCATATCCTACTTTCCCTGCTGAAACATCATTTCCAGAAACACTTCTTAGATAATGAGTTTCTAAAAATGGAAGCAATCCAAAAAATATTGCAATCGTTATTGATGTCAATAACTGTAATGACCATAGATATATATATATATACACACACATATATATACATATATAATGCTATAAATGGTTATTTTTACAAGGGTACTTCTATTAGCTTTGATTCCAAGCCATGAGTGCTTGAAAGTTAAATTGAAAAGGCTATAAATATTAGGCCAATTATAAAAATAATTTTTATAATTGAAAACATAATGTATACCAGACATCATTTTCTTTTTTTTGAACAATCATGTAATATATTACATCTATTGCTTACAACTAAAATTTATTTTTGTTCAGAGTTAATTTTATATATTCAATTCTTATTATTTTCGCATTTTTTTTATAAATAAGGAACATGAATACAAAAGAAGTCACTAGTCTCCATACCTATTGCTGAAGTTCAATTTCATTTTGAGTCTTAATTCCATACCATAATTACTAATAAAAACATGAATGATACAAATGTTTCACTAGTATCAAAAGATTAAGGCCCATGTCCAACACGCAGCCAACTCAAGTTCAATCTCTGGTACCACGTATGGTCCTCTGAGCACTGCCAGAGGTCACTTTGAAAAGCAGAGCCTGGACTAACCCACAAATCAAAACAAACAAACAAACAAGTATGAAATGAAATCAATCCTCAATCTCTAAAATAACAGTCAAATATGAAAATCCCTAAATACATACATAAATGATGTAATATTTTTATAATAGGATAGTAACTAAATATGCATACTAGCCAATTTTAAGGCAGACTGTATACTTAAAGTTCTCAGCCTTTACACTGATCTCAAAAAGAACATGAAGTGATATTTCAGCAAAGAAATATTTTCAGAACACTCTTTTATGTGCTAACTACTGATTCTGTAACTGCAAAGGTCCAGTTCCACTGCCATTTACTGGCAAATTAAGAAACAGAGCAGGTCAAGAAAGAGCTTTATTGGCAATAAGCTGGAAATTTGGAAGAGAGTGGATTCATATTCTTATCTGCACTGTCATAAGAAGCAGTCGTTATGAGGGGAAAATGGAACAAAAAAACAAAATTATGAAAAATGTGATTTCAGGCTGCTGGGAACCAGAGTGATCAATAAATTGCCTCATGGGCTTCCCACCAGAGATATACTCAACATTTTGTTAACATATCAACGTTTTATGGATAAGCTTTCAACTTGTCCTGAGGTTTTGAGGAGAACAAAATAAAGTCACCAGTTAATGCCCTGAAGAGTTTTTGCGATAATACAAAATTTGACTTCATCTCTTAATTTCTTTGAAATTCATTCTATTCCCTACTGTCAATTGTTCTCCACAATCTTGCATAAAATCTGATGTAAATTCAGATATGGCTAATTCCTGCTGAGTGGACTCACTGTAGAAAGGTGTATAGAATAGACTAGATTGACCTAGTGGAGAAATGAATTATTTCAAAATATTATTTAAAAATATCAAAAATTCAAAAATTATCTCCATTTTACCTTGAGGGCCTTATAAATAAAATTATACCTCTGATATATTTGGTCAATGAATATCTTTTCTTTTTCCTTTTTCTACCATTAGACATTTCTATCTTCAAATCTCAAAATACGTTTGTTTCAAGAACTCATCTCTCAGTCCTGAGACCAGACCAATTCAATTGAACAGCTATACTAAATCCCTGAAACAGAGTAAGAGACTATTAAATAGAAATGACTGAAAAATTATACAGTAAGATGAAAGCAAAATGAAAATACAGGTGAGTACCTCTAATTTCACATGTAAATCAAAGTATCTTTATGTGCCAGTATCTACTGGCTTACACAATCCTGGATTACACAATCTCAAATAACCTTTTATATTTGGAAAAATATCATGTTTTCTCTAAATATAAAGACTGTGTTATCTTTGCAGTCTAGAATAAACTTGGCATCTTGCATGATCCAGCTTGCATGATCTTTAGTAAAGGACAACTCAGTTCTTGACACAAGTCAACTAGAAAAATGGGAAACATTAACTTGGAAAATCACAGCTAAATATTAAAAGTAGTAATAGTAGTAGTAGTAGTAGTAGTAGTAGTAGTAGTAGTTAGTAGTGGTAGTTGGGACTAGAAAGATATTCTAGAAGCTGATTCAAATTGATCCCTCCCACCTCATATGGTACCTCAGGTCCTATCAAGAATGCTTCCTGAGGCGTAGAGTCATTACTAAGCCCTGAGTACTTCCATATGTGGTATCGAAAAACAAAAATTTAGGATTTATTTGCTTTTCACCCAAAAAAAATTAGGATTGGAGTTGGACCTCCATAAATTATGCTACTAAAATATTTTACTCTATCACCCTATTTTATAAAATAGTTATGAGCACAAATTAAATTTTTATATAATAAACTAAGTCATTTACATAGAACAAAAAGAATAGATAACAACACCAATTCTTTTCATTTGTTTTGCTTAATTTTTTAAATAAATATTATATTTTGCTCCTAAGCTTTTCAGATTTCCAGAGATCTTTCACTCACTCTATTTTCTAAGAAGTTAAGCTCCACTGGCCAAAACTTTCCAAAGTCCTTATCAGTATATGACTTTATAAAAGTGGTAGTGTTGAGCCTTCATATAATAAGGCAAAAATTAATAACCTAGGTGAGATACAGTGGCTTCTTTCATGTAAAAGCTATCAAACATTCTAAGCTATAGGCCTCAAGCCTTCATAAGTCCATAGAATTCTTCTAAAATTTTGGAGAAAGAGGGGCCAGAGGGTTACACAGTGGTAGAGCATTCGCCTTGCACACACTGACCTAGGATAAACCATAGCTTGATCCCCCAAAGTCCCATATGGTCCCTGAGCCAGGAGCAATTTCTGAGTACATAGCCAGGAGTAGCGCCTGAGCATCACTAGGTGTGACCCAAAAACGAAAAGAAAAAAATTTGGAGAAAGACAGGAATAATGCTATGGTTAGAGTTTGTTCCATAAGATACTACTCTTGACCAACTGGATTATTTGGGGGGCCCTTAGATCCTCCTGTATTGAATTAAAGTGAACTTTATATTCTAGATTTATCCACACATTCCAAAGAATAAAAATGTATGTTTTAAGGAATAATATCAGTCAAAGGTACTGAGGTTTAGGTTAGGTTTATGCAACAAAAACTCAGGGCCATATGATCTGTTTAGTTTTGAATCTACCTGTTATACCTGCATGTTATACATAATTCAATTAATCAGTTCTTGAGATTCCCAAAATGTCTCAGGGTGGGGGTGAGCTCATGGTCCTATCAACCATTTCTTAGCAAAATGAAACATTTAGAAAAACAAAAAAATAAACAAACAACGTTATAGACTTTCTGAGATCAACCTTTAATTTTTCTTGGAGGTATGCCTTGAGCCACACCAAGCTCTTTCCTCAAGGATGAATCCTAGAGGGCTCAGTACACCAGGGATGTTGTGCAGGGATGAAATCTGAGTCAGCTGTGTGCAAGGCAAGTTCCATATCCACTGGACTATATCTCTGGCCTCATCAACCTAATTCGTTAGCAACCTATAATTTAAAATGCTAGACAAAGCATTGGTAAAAACAAACAGTTTCCAAAGTACCTATTGCAGGAAAAATAGATTTATTAATGGATTTATATAAATAAATATAATGTCAAAAAATATAAAGGTACTTAGTAAATGTACCAGGAATAGAGAAAAACAAACCTTTCAGCTCCATTCACAATTAGAAGTAGAATATAAGGTTACAGTAGATGAGTACTCAAAGAGAAAAGTTTTTAATATGCCAAAATGCAAACTACATACTTTCAAAGAAACAGAAAATTATTTTTTTTAAAAAAAGGTTATATTCAACACCAATAGATCCTTAAGTTCTATGTAGAAAAATTTAATCTCCTGAAATTCGGAGTCAAATGTTTTTCATAAGCTCTAAATTTTTATTTTCAGTTCCATGGAAAATCTGAAATACTGAAAATATTGAATATTTATTCATTTTTAACACAGACTTTTATGAAGGCAACACATTAATACAATTCATGAATAAAAAAAAGCTTTAGAATGCTCAAAGCTTAAAAACATCACTAATATAAAAAAAAGTTGCTCAGGTTTATAGCATTCAATTTCCTAGTATAATATCTAGAATTGATAAAATCATATTAGTCCATTATGAGGGCCACATAATTTTAGATTATATAAATTATTCACATAAGACATATCTCCCTATTTGCGAATGCTTCCCATAAAAATTCAACATACTAAAAGAACTAATACATATTTAATTCACTGACACATATTTAATACATAAAAAAACTAAAAAGAATGTTTTTGTTCTTTCCATTAGAGACCAATTATTATGGTATACATTTGGAGCTCTTCTAAGATGCTGCATATACTTTTATCTTATTCATTTAAGATTTACTCTTCTTAGGGGCAGGAGCGGTGGTGCAAGCTGTAAGGCATCTGCCTTGTACATCCTAGCCTAGGATGGACCATGACTCGATCCCCAAACTTCCCATATGGTCCCCCAAGCCAAGAGCAATTTCTGAGTACATAGCCAGGAGTAATCAGTGAGCATCACTGGTTATGGACCAAAAACCAAAAAGAAAAAAAAAGATTTACTTTTCTTAGAATATTTATTATTATTTAATAATATTTTACAAATTATTTGCTAATTTTTATTAAAAATCATAGATACTAAGAGGTTCAAAATATACATTATTATGAAACTAGATTTAATCACCCAAATAAATAAAAGTAAAAAAAATTTCAAAACTGCCAATATAACTCAACTTCCTTAAAACTAAGACTACAGTCATTTAGACACAATTATAAAACAGGCATAGCTATTTTTAGTCTTCCTAAACTATTTAGTATGAAAAGCTAAACTGTAGACTAGTAACACATTTTCCTTTTCTTAAAGAAAGTATAAAGCTTTTGACTAAATAAAATAAGAATTTAAGGGTATAAAATTAATTTTAAATTATAGTAATTTATTAGATCAAATTTAGATTTTTCCCTATAATAATGTCCTCGCCTCTCTACATTTTCTTTACATTTATATTATATCCGATAAATTCCCTGCAACCCATCTTATAATTAGTTCTATTTTAAAAGAGTTATACAGGGGAATGCTTCCCTTGCACAGTCTTGGTCCAGAGAGGGTTCATATGACTCCTTGACAAGTTGGAAACAGCAACAACATGCTTTTAGGGCAGGGTTCCCTGCATTGCCACCTAATGGTGAGATGAAGCCAGAAGATGTTGCATGACACCCTGATCTTAATATAAGATCTATGCAAAAAAAAAAAAAAAAAAGAAAAGAAAAGAAAAGAAAAAACAAGAAACCTGACTGTGACAACTGATTGAGAAGAAATTTTACTGGGACTATGAAGAAAGACTTTTGGGTTAGGCAACTTAGTATGTCCGCAACCTGTATTTGGTCTTGTGGCAGGATGCTTCATGGATAAGGTCTCTCTGTTTTTAGGCCAAAGGTTTTTTGTTTCTATTTTCCCCAACTTTTGCTGCCCTTACGCAAAAAAAAAAAAAAAAAAAAAAAAAAAAAACTGCCATATACACCTTTTTTTTGTTTGTTTTCTCTTTTTTTATTTTTTATCTTTTAAATTGTGCTCTCACTTTTTTTTATAGAACCAAGGAACATGGGTTACATTGTTTTACCTCTTATTTTTGTATTTTTCTTTTATTTATAGATATGCTATTTTTAAAATAATTTTTATTGTGACTAACGTGAATGGCGAATCTTTCACAGAGTATTTAAGGTACATAGTGACAATGACTCAGGGCCATTATTTTTTTTTTTATAAAATTAAAAAAGAAGGAAAAAATAAAAGATGGGACCAGGCCCAAGTGGTCTCAGGTGCATTGGTGGAGAAAAAAAGGACAAAACTAAATATCCAAGCCAAAGTCAAAAACAATAAAATTAAGAAACATAAATTTTAACAATTTAAACTTACATGGGCCTGTTATACTGGCAGCACAGAGGCTAGAGGGTGATGGTATGAGTTGTACTCTGGGATCATGGATGGAGTGAGGTTGACACTGGTGCTGGGAATGGCCCTGAAATTCGACTATAAAGGACTTTATAGATCTCAATGGTTTCAATAAAATAAATCTTAAAAAGAAAATGATGAAAAAAAGATAAAAGGAAAAAAAAGAGAATCCAACAAAATATTTCCATTCACTATCTCATCTTTAATGTACCCAATTACATATATCTAAAATTTCAAATTACCAAGTTTTAAGACCAAGTATTCCTAGAGATCTATAAAACTTTGTTTCTTGTTTTTTTTTTTTAAGGTTTTTGGGCCACACCCAGTGGTGCTCAGGGGTTACTCCTGGCTCTGTTCTTCAAAAATCACTTCTGAAAAAAAAAAAAAAGGACAAAAAAAAATAAATCACTCCTGGCAGGATTGATGGACCATATGGAACGCTGGGGATCAAACCCGGGTCCATCCCTGGTTGGCCACATGCAAGATAAATGTCTTATTGCTCTGCTATCACCCCAAATTTGTTTTAATATTATTTATTTTCAAACAAGTTTATTTAACCCAGAAATTTTACACAAATATTCTTCTTTGGAATTAGCACAAGAAACTCCATATTTGTCTCCATATGGCCAAAACTTTGTAATAGAAAATCATATTACCTATTTAGGTAATATGAGTTAACTCTGACTAATCAATACCTATTGAAAAAAATATCAGACCCAATGTTATAACTTCTCCATATAGAATGCATATGTCATGCCTGTGCCCAAGTAAACCATTAATATTTTAACGACTTTTTATTTACCAAAATTATATCATACTATAATCACTTGAATGCAATATTCTAATAGCTTTTAGATTAATTTTTAATTGCTATATCTCTTTATAGGTTTTACTATGTTTCTTTTTTTATAATGATTTTTATTTTGACCAAAGTTGATTACATATCTTTCACAGTAATATTTTAGGTACATATTGACATTGGATCAAGAGAATTCCCACCAACAAAGTTGTCCTCCCTCTACCCTTATTCCCAGCATGCATCCCATATTCCTCTCCCTTACCCCCCGGGCTGCTAGTATAAATTGTCCCCTCTGTGTCTTTCTTGTAGATTGGATATCGATTCTGTTGTCTTTGGATTGGGTTTGGTATTTAAGCCCGATCATTTTTATTACTACTTAGTGATCATACAACTGTTTGGTCTTGGTGCCCTCCATTGTTTCCCTCTCAAATTGAAAGGTGGAACAAGTTTTAACCAAAAATGTGAAAGTAGGGGAGATGTATAAATGTACTTTTATATACAAAAAGAGGACAGTTAGTTTTTGCTAAAATTTACGATGCCTGTTCTACTTTTAAAAAATATTGTGCTGTCAGTTTGTTAAAATGCATGAACTTTCAGTAATTTAATTTCAAACAGTTCTCTACCTGTGCTTTGAGAAGTTTCTCCTTGATGCTTCCGAAACCAGTTATTAGCTTATAAATGTCTTAAGACTTAAAAACATCCATTATGAACAGTATAATAAGCTCTAAAATTATTCTTTGTAGAGACCAGCAATCAAGTCTTCTTGAGATTTCAAGATCAAAAAAAATTTACAATCCAAGATTTCCCCCCTAATAAAAATTCCAGAATACAACTATTAGGCAATAGCAGGTGTAGAATACTTTTTCATCTGTAGTTTGTAGATCTTAATAAACCTGTATCATTTTTCATTGATGATTTTTAATTCAGCACTTTCTGAAATCCAAGTCCCTAATGATCAGTGCCTACTGAAAGTCGAAGCTTCTGATTCTCCAAATTTCCTTCTATAACCACAGAAAAAAGACAAAAATTAGATTCTACAACATAAAAAATTTGAAAGAAAAAGTAAAACAAAACAAAACCAAAAAAATATCTCATAAGGAGGCCTGTAGAATGCATACCATGTGGTTCTATTCTCTTACTAAGGGTAGACTTAGAGCTATTCAGCACCTAAAGGTAAAAAAGTGTGAAAGATAAACAACTTTAAACTTTAATAGTTAAAGATAATGGGGAAAATGTGGGTGAATAGGAAAGAGCCAGAAAACAAAAATTAAAAAGTTAGGATATTTACACACACACACACACACACACACACACACACACACACACACACACACACACGCGCGCGCGCGGGCGCGCGCGCGCGCGCGCGAAAAAAAATTATTCTCAACCATGGTCAACTTACTACAGTAAAATTCCATTTCTGACTGATTCCTAAGATTGTATTTATTGTGGTAGAGTTCCACTGTAATTCCAGGGCCAATCAATCTAGAGACAGTGAAGCACTTCATTGGCAACAAACTGGCAAGTTGGAAAACTTTGGACTCAAGTCCTCAGAGTCAGCATATTTCTACACAATCACAGGTGATCCTTAAATAGGAAAAGAAGAGGGAGTCACATTTTTGGAAGGGTGAGTTGTAGATAAGTGGATGTCAAGAGTCACCAGTAAATTTCTTCAGAGCTTGGGCCATCTTCTTTTCCAATTTAAGACAAATGTTTCTGAGAAGAGTTCAGTCTGTTCTAAGTATTGTCAGAAAAAAAAAGGACAAGTGTACCTAACAGGAAGCACAAGCTATTGTGCTTTTGTGGGGTTTTTTGTTTGTTTTTATTTTTTGCTTTTAAAATTTTGAATTCAGGGGACTAGAGAGATATCACAGCCATAGGGTGTTTACCTTGCAATAGGCTGACCTGGGATGGACCCAGTTTGATTTCTGGCATCCCATATGGTCCCCCAGCCTGCCAGGGACGATTTTTGTGTGCAAAAGCCAGGGAGTAGCGCTTGAGAGCCACTGGGTGTAGCGCAAAAACCAATCATTCAATAAAGTTTAAAAAAATAAATTTTGAATTCAGCTAGTAACTTTTGGAGTCATTTTGCCACCAACGGAAATCAAGTAGACATTTCTTAAATATATGAAACTGTTGCCCTCAATGAATAACAAATGAAGAATCAATAAAATTATAATTATAAATGACTTCTATGTTACATTTGAATTAATAGAAAAGTCAACATTAGCCTTTGATATTAACAAATAGCATTCTCTATCAAAGATGCTGAAGAAGGAAGAAATTGCAATGGAACCAAGATGAAAGAAAAAAGTGAAATATCCACAGCAATGCACGTGTAATTCCACAGAAGATGTGCACAGGAGTAATAAGTCAATATCTTTGGAAGAGTCCCTTAGGAGGAGTCTTGGTAAAAGGTAAATTGAAAGTACCACTCCAGAGGAGTTGTGGGAAGAAGTGAATTGGAGGCAAAGATCAAGATGAGAGCAAAATAATTTCCACAAACCTATGACTCTTCCCTCTTACAAAACTTTAGCCTGTTCCTGACAGGTCGAGATCCATACGTTGCATCTGATGCACCTTCCAAGAAAGGAAGAAAGCTACCAATACACTAAGTGAGATAGACAGCTACTTTTTATAGATGAAAACAATTAAATCCACTCCCTAATCATTGACTTTGATTATGTGCAGGTATTCACCAGATCTTGAGAGGGTAAAGCCCAGAACACTGGCTACTCACTGTCCATTCCACCTACTTCCCAAGGCCCAACCACAAGCAAGGAGCTGGGCAAATAGGAGAGAGGCAGGCAGAGAGAGGTGATCCCAGGAAAGTGTTGTCTTTAAAGAAGCATTCTTCAGCAAGTTGGCACCTGGTCAGGTCAAGTTTAAGCCACGCAGTATAGGAGTACCCTTGGCTGCTAATGAACAGGTGTGAAAGCAGCCAGAACCCTCTCTTCTGCCCATTTGGGCTCCAAAGCCCATCTGCTTTTACAATGGCAATGGCCCTGAGCCCCAGTAGCATGCATGGAGGGCCACACGCCCCGAGCTGCTTCTGGGACTGAAGTGCATCTTCCTCTGAGGGGCCCCGGCCTTGATTCAGACACCAGACATCCCTGCTTAGGGGGTTGCCCTGTTTTCTCTTTACCTTGACACCCCAAAGGAGACCTACAAGAATAAGAGCATCCTACAGTTCCCCTTCTTTGGAGCATCAACTCTGATTCAATACAAAGTGACCCAGTCTGCAGGCTGAGCGAGTGTGGGGAAGCAAAGCCTGATCCCACAAGGAGCTGGGATGAAGCAGAACAATGGCTGTACATTTACAGGGCTCATAAAGGGCCAGGTCACAATAGGATCTAGAAAAGGGAGCAGTGATAATGTGGAAATGTCCTGTAAAGGGGGACAGGGAGAAAAAAGGCACAAGGAGGACGACCCCAAAGCATGCAAACAAAACACAGCCTTTGCTACACAGCAAAGCAGAGAGGGTCCCAAACATGAGGCCTTGAGGCACATTCCTACAGGAGGCGCCCTAGAGTGCCATTCCTTGTTGCCCTCTGGGCTCTAGTCACAATAGATAGGCACCACCTCTGAGGTTGAAGCACCACACTTTGAGAAATTGCCCTTTCTAGAAACTATTTCCTATTTCCCCAGATTGGCTCACCAGCACACATCACAATTCAGAGTAGGCCATGGGGCCTGAGGCCCAAAAGGCCAGTGCAGAAAAGGGACATTTGGTCTCTCTGACCTGAGACCTCTGAGAAGGCTCACTCTACCAGCAGGAAGCTTGTCCTAGAGGGAACAGCCTAAGAGGGTCCCCAAAGAGGAAGATTGAGTGACATTATTACCAAGGCTCTGCCAATGTCCCTCTGTGAAAGTCACTGACCATATGTCAGAAAACTCTTCAAACATTCCACACTTATTCCACTAGTGTCCTAACATCTGTGTTGAACTAAAAATAGCCAAATGCAGTAAAGCACTACATTGGGAGCACATAGCAACCCTAAGTTCCCACCCTCCCTCCCAGATGCCCCTGAGACCTGGAGACTTAGCTAGTTCCTCTTTGTTGGCATGACAGAGGCCCAGATAGGGCATGATCAGCTAAGGGGTTTCCAAAGGGAGGAAGTGAGCCAATCCTGCCCCTCCCGTCCCCATCCCCAAAATCAGCTAACCTAAGCAGCAGCCTAACTCTGTTCTACCCGCATCCCCACCTGTCCCCAAATGGGCCTGGCTGAAATGTCCCAGCATATGCCACTGGCTGTGCCTCCATGACCCAGACAGGAGCCTGCTAACTCAGCTCATTGAGAAAAATAGCTTCCATTCTGGATATAAGTTCCTGTAATGTTATCACCAGACACGATATCTAATGGCTTCTTTCTTTCTTTCTTTTTCTTTCTTTCTTTCTTTCTTTCTTTCTTTCTTTCTTTCTTTCTTTCTTTCTTTCTTTCTTTCTTTCTTTCTTTTTCTTTCTTTTTTCTTTTCTTTCTTCTTTCTTTCTTTCTTTTTTCTTTCTTTCTTTTCTTTCTTCTTTCTTTCTTTCTTTCTTTCTCTTCCTTCCTTCCTTCCTTCTTTCTTTCTTTCTTTCTTTCTTTCTCTCTTTCTCTCTTTCTTTCTTTCTTTCTTTTTCTTCCTTCCTTCCTTCCTTCCTTCTCTTTCTTTCTTTCTTTCTCTCTTTCTTTCTTTCTTTCTTTCTTTCTTTCTTTCTTTCTTTCTTTCTTTCTTTCTTTCTTTCTTTCTTTCTTTCTTTCTTTCTTTCTTTCTTTCTTTCTTCCTTCCTTCCTTCCTTCCTCCCTCCCTCCCTTCCTTTCTTCCTTCCTCCCTCCCTCCCTCCCTCCCTCCCTCCCTCCCTCCCTCCCTTTCTTCCTTTCTTCCTTTCTTTCTTTCTTTCTTCCTTCCTTCCTTCCTTCCTTCCTTCCTTCCTTCCTTCCTTCCTTCCTTCCTTCCTTCCTTTCTTTCTTTCTTTCTTTCTTTCTTTCTTTCTTTCTTTCTTTCTTTCTTTCTTTCTTTCTTTCTTTCTTTCTTTCTTTCTTTCTTTCTTTCTTTCTTCTCTGCACTAAAAATTCACGCCTGGCTCTAGGGACCATCTGGAACGCCGGGGATCAAAACAGGTAGTCCATCCTGGGTTAGTCTAGTGCAAGGTAAATATTCTACCACAGTGCTACTGCTCTGGCTCCCTAATAGCTATTTTTAATTGTCAAAATAGTGTATTTAATATTTGATAATGTATAGGCTAATACTAAACAACAGATGAACAAATTATCATATAATATATTTGCATAAATGACTTTTATTTTCATAACAATATAAAGTTAAAAATTTCTAGCATATTTTCTGAGGTCAGTAACTGTTTATACCAGAATTGTGAAGAAAAGAAAAGGTGGAAATTTGCTAAGCTAAGGATAAATCTCAAATTATCACCAAACAAATGACAAATCTCCACAGAAGATAACTACTGTGTAAATTACCCAGTATCACCTGATATTTTTGAAAGTGAGGTAGTTTGTTGTCAACAAGGACATACCAAGTATTTTATTATTACGGAATAAAGATTTAAGAAATAATCTTGCAGGAGAGACTATATTGTTCAACATTACCAGACCAAAAAAGTAGAGATTACTACAAACTTTAATCCAACAAGGCTAAGAAAAATTTTTAAACTTTTAAAGTTATTTTTCTCAGTATTTTTCTGATCATATGTGTCAAAATATTTTATCACTTTTATTGGTATGTATTAGAAAATTGATTCTAAAGTCAATAGTCCAAGTGCAAGTTTTATAAAGCAAACATATCTACAAAATGTGAAGCACTCCTTATTTGCTAAAACATAACTATTATATGACATCCTACTTTTACAAAAAACAAAGGCATTCCCCCAACTTTCTCTTTCTTTTTCACTTATCCCTTTGACATGTAAATGCAGTAGCTTGATATAGGTACCTTTCTGACAAACTCCCTTCGCCTCCTGGCTGGTAAATAAAAACAGGTTTAGTCTTGGTTGAGCAAGCAGAGAGAGATCATGAGGTGAGAAGCCAACTAGACTCCATGATTCTCTCCAGACTGGCTTAGTTTCTTAATTCTTTGCAGCTACCCTGCATCAGACCCCTTCACCCAGGGCATGAGGTGATTTTACACATAATGTAATTTTGTGTAAGTGATTTGAAGAAAAAAAGCAAAATAAGGAAAAAGCGACCAACAGAATTCTTCTAGATGAGGTTATAAGGAGAAATTTTCTCTTTGAGGGTAACTATTTAGCTGGAAATTGAATTACATAATACAGTTCTGTGAGATCTGATGGATAAGAGTTCCAGGCAGAACAAGAGAAAAAAACGATTATTGATTTTGAAATAAATTTAGTGCAAACACAAAGAAAGTTTGAATTATAGAGTATGGTGTATATGGGAAGAGAAAAAGGAGACGAGACAGTTGTAGTAATCAATAAGCAGATTAAGGCAGCTCTGAACTAAGGCGTTTTGATGATATTGAAAGAGGGATCCTCAGTTTTCCTGTGCCAACTGCTATAAGCAGTCCCTTTTTTGATTGTCCCCATATATTTTAAATGTTCCTTAGAATTCATGGATTCTTTTTGATAAACAGGGAGATAACAATTCCCCCAAGGGCCTGGCTCAAACTTTAAACATTCCTAACTGGTCTATAGCATTTGAATCCACCAAGGACAAAATAATGGACAATGCTTAAAGAACATGACCAAGTATGGACCAAATCAGTCAAGGTCAGTCTATAACTTTACATTCTCTGTAACATTTTTGCTAATTGATAATAACTACAAAGGGCCTTTAAAGGGCCCACACAAAGGCCTTTAACTTTTTTTTACATATTTTATTTAAACACCTTGATTATATACATGATTGTGTTTGGGTTTCAGTGATGTAAAGAACACCACCCATCACCAGTGCAACATTCTCATCACCAATGTTCCAAATCTCCCTCCTCCCACCCAACCCCCACCTGTACTCTAGACAGGCTTTCTATTTCCCTCATACATTCTCATTATTAGCATAGTTCAAAATGTAGTTATTTCTCTAACTAAACTCATCCCTGTTTGTGGTGAGCTTCATGAGGTGAGCTGTAACTTCCAGCCCTTCTCTCTTTTGTGTCTGAAAATTATTATTGCAAGAATGTCTTTCATTTTTCTTAAAACCCATAAATGAGTGAGACCATTCTGCATTTTTTTCTCTCTCTCTCTGACTTATTTCACTCAGCATAATAGATTTCATGTACATCCATATATAGGAAAATTTCAAGACTTCATCTCTCCTGACAGCTGCATAATATTCCATTGTGTATATGTACCACGTTTCTTTAGCCATTCATCTGTTGAAGGGTATCTTGGTTGTTTCTTGCTATGGTAAATAGTGCTGCAATAAATATAGGTGTAAGGAAGAGATTTTTGTATTGTATTTTTGTGTTCTTAGGTTATATTTTGAGAAGTGGTATAGCTGGGTTGTATGGGAGCTCGATTTCCAGTTTTAGAAGGAATCTCCATATCGCTTTCCATAAAGGTTATAGTAGATGGTGTTCCCACCAGCAGTGGATAAGAGTTCCTTTCTCTCCACATCCCCGCCAACACTGCTTGTTCTCATTCTTTGTGATGTGTGCCATTCTCTGTGGTGTGAGGTGGTACCTCATAGTTGTTTTGATTTGTATCTCCCTGATGATTAGTGATGTGGAGCATTTTTTCATGTGTCTTTGGCCATTTGTATTTCTTTTTTGTCAAAGTGTCTGTTCATTTCTTCTCCCCATTTTTTGATGGGATTAGATTTTTTTTTCTTGTAAAGTTCTGTCAGTGCCTTGTATATTTTTGGAGATTAGTCCAGTTTGTATTCAAATTATTCTTTATCATGTTTTGTCCATTTTTATTTTTTTCATAGCTTATAATTGGTTTTTAATAAATTAGGGGCCACCTTTTATTAACTTAATTCTCTTCTATGTATTACAAATATCTGGAACAGATAACTGAAGGTTTTTTTAAGTATTTATATGTAAATCTTTATTTAAGCACCATAATTACAAGCATGTTTGTAGTTGGGTTTTAGTCATAAACAAAATACTCCCCCTTCACCAGTGCAGCATTTTCACCACCAATGCCCCATCACCTCCCCCATCCCTGTCTGTATCGCGACAGGCATCTACTTCTCTCATTTTATAACATTGTCATGCTAGTGTTAGTATAGTTATTTCCCTAACAGCATTCACCACTCTATGTGGTGAGCTTCAAATTGTGAGCTGGTCCTTCCAGCCCTTCCAGCCCTTAACTCTATTGTCTCTGGGCCTTATTACAGTAATGTCTTTAATTTTTCTTAAAACCCGTAGATGAGGGAATCTATCTTTCTCCCTCTAACTTATTTCACTCAGCATAATAGATTCCAGGTACATCCATGTATAGGAAAATTTCATGACTTTATCTTTCCTGGCAGCTACATAATATTCCATTTTGTATATTTACCACAGTTTCCTTAGCCATTCATCTGTTGAATGGCATCTTGGTTGTTTCCAGAGTTTGGCTATTGTAAATAGTGCTGCAATGAATATAGGTGTGAGGAAGGGATTTTTGTGTTCCTAAGGTATATCCCTAGGAGTGGAGTAGCTGGACTATATGGGAACTCAATTTCCAGTTTTTTGAGGAATCTCCATATTATTTTCTATAAAGGCTGGACTAGACAACTGAAGTTTAGAAGTAGATCCACTTACTAAGTTATGTTCATTAATTAAAGCAAAGTGTACTGAACTTTAATTGGCCACTTATCTTATATGATTCTTAAATGACACTTTTGCACTAATGTTCACAATAGTATGTGTCAACAAAATTTGTCATAGAAACATGAGACAAAAATATCTAAAGAGAAAGTTTGAAAATTGGGGACTTAAGAGTTGTCACCCTTTACTGGGATAAGTCTTTTGTCTTATTTGCAGCAGACCTGGGTTCAATGCCAGGTACTCCATTTGTTCCCCTACGCACCACCAGAAGTAATTCCTGAGCATAGAATCATAAGACCTGAGTACCTCCAGTTGTGGCTTAAAAAGCAGAAATTTTAAAAAAAATCAAAGTAAGTAACTAAGTATCTGTATGTTCATTTTCCCTCTCAAAGTTCTACCATTATTCATCTAACTACTCAAAAGTCAATAAAAGACCAAGGTCAAAGAACTCAAAAAAAATCGGTAGCTTCTCACCACCCCACACCGGCCTGTACTCTAGACAGGCTTTCTACTTCCCTCACTCAGTCACATTTTGTTATGATAGTTGTCCGTGTAATTATTTCTGTGACTGCACCCAACAATTTCTGTGAATCTCTGGGGTAGGGAGGAGGGACACTTGGGATATTGGTGATGAGAATGTTGCAGTGGTGAAGGGTTTTTTTAATATATATATATATATATATATATTTAAAAAAATCAAGAGAAAAATAGTTTCCAAAAAATAAATTAAAAAGAAAGAAAAAAAAGAAAATACTGTAAAAAAGAATAAAAAACTGTAGCAACAATACAAAACAAATCAACAGTAGGTTGCTTCAGTTTATTTATTAAAGCATGTTGTCCTTTATACATGAATATTTGTACTATTTACAGAGAAGCAAAAACAATCAAAAAATGATGTGTGATATTGGGTAACTTTTAATTCTTAAATATTTAGAAAAAATTTAATCATCATGCTACACCTTATTTAACTAAAGGAATAAAACCCAAAGCTTGGAGAGATATAGTAAAGAAGTTCCAGTGCTTGCAAGAGCTGTTATCAATTAGCCCACAACACACTGTTTATGGCCCAATATGTGCTTTCACATACCACACAACCCTTCAAAAAATATTTAAGACCTCCATCATATACATCAGTGAATAGAAAATAAAGTGCAAGTTACCTAATTTGGAAGATTTGAAAATATTAAAATACAGGTAAACTTTTAAATCAAAGTTATTAGATTAACAACACAGCACAATACAATAGAATTGTTCAAATACTGATGCTATTTCAATTCCAGAATGTACCAAAAATAATAACTCAATGCAACCAGTATTAGGGTTATTATAAAATGCTTCCATCGGTGTTTATTAAGCAATAATTTCAGATACATCTGAATGGAAATCAATACTTGTAAGAAACCAAAAAATAGGTAACAAGCAAGATATACGGTCTAAGAAACTGCTAAGGTGAATCTAAGTCTCCAGACTCAAAAGAAAAGTAAGATAATTGATATATTTGCATAAGAACATTTATAATAACATTCATAATAGCATGCATATAATACAACATGCATAACACAGCATAAATATACACATTTAATACATACAAGAATATTAACAATAATAATTACACATAAAAATATTAAATACAATAGTGAAAGACTCTTACACACACTGTTAAATAAATTCTTCAAAGCTTTATGTTACCTCATAATCCAACCTACTTAACAGAGTTCTAAATTAATTTTATTAGTAGTAGAATTTATATAACTGCAGCTAAGACTCTTTGAAAAATTTACTCCTAAAAACTGAGGAAAAGGTGCAAGTAACTGTATTCCAATAATTATTAGAAAATAAGGCATGATAATTTCTTCAGATCAAAATTGGAAGAACTAGTATCTTTCAGGCAAATAAGGAGATCTTAGTTATTAGGAAGCAAAGTTAAAACTATTTATTATGCATTTCTGATGTGATAGTAACCACTATAGCACAGCTAACATTTTCAAACATTCCATTAGTTCCACACACTTTCGTATACCTTTGCATGTTCTAGTCCCTTTAATAGCTATAAGGTCTTCATGGAATATATGGCATTGCACCAAGACACGTAGAGGTTTGTATAATAAAAATAAATCACTTAAACTTTGTGTATAACTCTTAAGAAAGTCTTAAAAAATTATTTTAATACACATTAAAATTTCTTGGAATTGGGGCCGGAGCAATAGCACAGAGGGTAGTTCTACCCTCATGTGCAAGGTTGGCCTTGCACACGCCAACCTGGGTTCAATCCCTGGCATCACATATGGTCCCCTGAGCCTGCCAGGGGCAATTTCTGAGCACAGAGCAAGAAGTAACTCCTGAGGACCACCAACTATTATACTTAACACACCTCCTATATGATACATGTATTAAAACACTGCTATATAGAATTTTGTTTTTTAAAAAAACCAATGTACAGCATAGAAATGGAGGACTTCTTGCATGACACAATGTTATACAGTAGTACACAGATAATTAATCTCAATGAGCTCAGAGTAGTAAAGGGCAAAGTAGTTAATGTCTAGCATGTTCTTTTCTTCATTCATGCATTTATTCAATATTATCAGAATTGCACTCTTTAAAACAAGACAAGAAAATTTAACTTCCTATTTTATAATCTTGGTAAGAAAAAATAATTATCACTGATCAAGCATAACACTTTGAATTACCTTAAAAGTGCTTGAGGGGAAAGTCATTTCTCTATTAGATGATCAAACAGTATCAAAAATTGCAAGACACAATCATTATTGGTTAGTTAAGTATTTGGCAAAATAGCATTTTCCTCGTCCAGCTTGGAGTGCATGATATGAAAATAACAAATAAAATGGGCTCTTTTGAAGTTGAGATTATAACATGTGTTAGATGCACAGAGACATTTGAGAACACTTTTTCAAGGGTACCTTTCATCTAATTTCAAGATAGAAACTCCACAAATGTAATATATTATTTAGAAAGAGCTCAAGGTAATTCAGTAACACACCTGACACTAGATTAGAGATGTTTTATGAGTGAGTATAGCTATTGCCCTACATACTACCAGCATCAATAGATCCATTTATTTTTCTCAACTTAAATTATTCATTCATCTATTTGCAGAAAAGCACTTGATATTGTTTGTCCTAAAGTGAATTCCTTCAAGATTTAAGAATGGAAAAATTAGCATTATAAAATTTGGTAAGCTCTTGTACACATCTCATATATCTACTATGCCATTTAGAGTTCAGCCATTCAGACTATAAAGAGCAATCATATCTGCTCCCAGTCATCACTTTGTTATCAACCCACATATGGAAAGAACTCTAGCCTGATTGATTTGGCTTTTCTCTAAACATTCCTCATACTGGTGTGTCTCTTAAAGGGAGTAGCTACTATGTGGAAACCATTTCAGATGCACAGTTCTGGGGTTTGTTTAAGCTAGAGTAATGTTCAACTTTAGAAAAGCTACAGACAGTGGTATAAATAAATAAGGTTTACTTACATAGCAGTAAGTGTTCCTATATTGTATCCTAAAATACCCAAAATGCAAATTTGTTTGTTTTTTGTTATTTGTTTTTTGGGCCACACCCAGCGGTGCTCAGGGGTTACTCCTGGCTGTCTGCTCAGAAATAGCTCCTGGCAGGCACGGGGGACCATATGGGACACCGGGAATCGAACCAACCACCTTTGGTCCTGGATTGGCTGCTTGCAGGGCAAACGCTGCTGTGCTATCTCTCCGGGCCCTTTGTTTGTTTGTTTTTTGTTTTTTCCCAAAATGCAAATTTATCTCTGTAACAAGCTAATATTACACTGTGCTGAAACCTCTCCAAAAAATCAGTTTTTTTTTTAATTTTTTATTGAGGCATTTGTGAATTACAAGTCTTTCACAGCTGTATATCAGGTATTTAGTAACAGTGAATTAGGTCCATTTCCACCACCAGTGTTGACCTTCCTCCACCATAGTTCCCCCACATGCACCCCAAACCTCCACTCTTAGCTCTCTGGACTACTAGTGTAACAGGTCCATTTTGTATTTGAGCTTGTTATAGTTTTGGCTCTCTTGATTTTGTTGTCTTTGACTTTGGCTTGAGTATTTAGATATGGCCTCTTTTTTTTTCCCATTCCTGAGACCACTTGGAAGTCAGGCATTTTTATGGTCAGTGAACGGACACTAATGTCTTTTTATCAGGTTGTATTTATTTTAGTTTATGTTAATTTGAACTAAGCATACATAAATTCCACAAAGAAGCAAATAACTCAATTTTTTGGTTTGCTATTTTAGTTTTATTACTTTATTTAACTTAAAATGTCAACTATATTATTGAGTGTCTTGAAGTGAATAAATAACTTCTAGATGTTCCAGTCATTTTTAAACACTGAGAAAAGAGAAATGAAAGAAATGGGCAATCAGATAGTGGTCCTTGATATTTCTATCTATCCCCATCTATATATAAGGAAAGGAGAGAATATTTAATTCAAGGAATGGGTGGGAGATGGTCTTTATTTAGAAAGTTCAGCATAACCCGTTTACCCAAATCAGGTTATTTGTCTTACCTTCTTTGGAAAATTTGAAACCCCTCATAATGGCCTCTGGGATAATGCAGTTAAAGGATTCCCTAGCCTGAAGATAAGGTATTGCTAATTTAATGTGTATAAGGAAGCTAGTGCTATCAGCTTCACTGTGGATTAGCAATTTTATTATGAATAAGGAAGAAGTCCACTGCATCAGCAGTGCTTCAATGTGTTATTTTTGCTAGAGATAAGAGAAAAGTTGGATCCTCTCCATGCCTAAATGTTTACTATCTCTTAAGACAAGGTTTCTCCACCCAGGCTATCTTTCTGTCCCTGTCAGCATCAATTGCAATTATTTGACACTATAGTATACAGGACCCAATTCATTTTTAAGTACAAAGTGGGAAGAGAGTAAAATGTCTCCTACTTAAGGAAGAAGAAAAGTCAATAAATTAAATGCTTTATACTTGCATAGTCACTGTCTCTTTAACATTCTTAGCTGGCTATTAAATTGTCTATTTAAGGGGGCATAATAAAGACCAAAGTAATTTAAATATGTCAATGGGGCTGACCTTTCCTAAGGAAAGACTCCTTACAAAATGTAAAGTACAACTCATTTGATAAAACAATTAAGGAAAACTAATGGAATTTTAGATCCAAATGAAAGTCAAGGGATTCTAAATGTAGCATGGGATTAAAGAAAACTACTGTGACCTTCTCTCAAAATAAGTTCACACATCAAAGAAGCAATTAAAGAAGAGCTCACAAAATATAGACTGCAGATCTAATGCAATACAATGCAAGTCTGATGAATGTACAGAGTAATAATAAAAAAAATTTCTAATAAATGGTTACATTTGAAAAGGCAAAAGGACCCTCCATGGTGTTAATAATTCAACTGTGAAGAATAAAATATTGGGTAAAATAAAAGCTAATTGAGCCTACTCATGTAAAATATAAGTTCTGTTTCATTTTTCTCCTTTGAGATAAGGGTATCTAACACACAGACACACACACACACACACACACACACACACACACACACACACACACAAAGCCAAGTATAAGATGAGCAAGGTTATTGATTCAAAAGATGTTAGCAAATCTGCTACTAATGACCCAACTGAATCTGATGTACCCATGATCCATTTAACTGTATGATATGGGGAACAGACAGACACTATTTGGTTTATTTCTTTGGCAATTAACAGAAGAAATCCTCTATTTATTAGCATACCTGAGAGTTATGGGACCACATCTCTGTTTACAAATCAACCGTCCTTATGCAAGATAATTTGTCAGAGAAGCTTGGTATTTGGCCCCAAATCTCTGTTATGCTTGGATGAATTTATTGAGGAGCTGGGTGAGATCTTCTACTATGATTTACTAATGGAAATATAGAATATAGTTCTTCTCTTATGGACTCAAATGGAGAGTATTTCCATGTTTCCCCTTAAATACCTGTCCCTTTACTGGCTATGATCTAAACAGAATAAAAATTAGGAGGAAAAGCACTAGACTAGACAACTAAAACTCCTACTAAGAATTTGTCATGGTGTATAGAAAAGTTTCTCATATATATCTCATGTTCTACTAAAAACAAAAGTAAGGTGTTTAGAGTAGTTGCTACTCTGAAAAAAAAGTACCTTCTAAATGTATTCCTATCTCCATAATTTTAAATACATCATTGCTGCATAACTGCAAAAATTTAAAGTAAAAAATTGATAATAATTTAACTAAAGAGAAAGAATTGTCACTAACACAAAATAAGGCACTATTTAAAAATATTATAAAGTGTCATTCCATTCAGATATTAAGCAGTTACTATAAATAGTTCAAAAATTACAATTTGACAAAAGAGAAAAATGTTTTATTGTAGCTTGAATTCAGGTTTTAGTGCTAGGAACATTCATATATCATAAACAGATTTTTAACAGAAAAAAACAATTTTATAAAACAAGGTCAAAACAAACATGGTTCTTATAATCTTCCCCTCATGTTGAACATATAGTCATATCAAGAATTTTACAGTTAAGTTCTGTCAGTGCCCTGTATATTTTGGATATTAGCCCCTTATCTGATGGGTATTGGGTGAATAGTTTCTCTCACACGGTGGGTGGCTCTTGTATCCTGGGCACTATTTCTTTTGAGGTGCAGAAGCTTCTCAGCTTAATGTATTCCCATCTGTTGATCTGTGCTTTCACTTGTTTGGAAAGTGCAGTTTCCTCCTTGAAGATGCCTTTAGTCTCAATGTCATGGAGTGTTTTATCGACGTGTTGTTCTATATACCTTATGTATCAGGTCTGATATCAAGGCCTTTAATCCATTTGGATTTTACCTTTGTACATGATGTTAACTGCAGTAACTAATTATTTTAAAAGACCATATAAAATGTGACTACAAACAAAATTAAAAGATTCAAACCCTTGGTCTGAAACCACAGATTATAACTAACCAGACAGGAAAGAAAGATGGGAATTAAAGGTGGGATGGAGAAGAAATAGTGCTGCAGGGCTATTGATAATTTAGTGGTGGTTGGATAGAATAACATATACTCAAAGCATTAAATTCGTGCTACCAAACCATAACAAACAGGTAAACTAATGTTATCTCAATAAAAAAAATAAAAGGTTGCCTAGCATATCAATATACACACCTATTCTAATTGCTTATTTTAATATTTCCCAAAGTACCTTATGTGAAACACTCATTCACCAGGATGTAGCTTAAGTATATTATGAAGACTATAAATAACATGCCATATCTGCTAATCATGTCATTACAAAAAAAAAAAAAAGAGCTATCACTGTTTTTAGTAATCTCTCAGTGTTAATCTTCCTTGGAACACAGTTTGGGAAACACATTCTACAGAAAATGTAAGCACTTCCCTGAGTCTGTGTTAAGAAAATGGGGCACTAGTATTAGGATAGAGATTATCAATAAAAGGAAAAATGAAGTTAGAAGTCCTTGTCTACACTTGCAATAGTAGAAGTCATGAGCCACATCTGACCTGGTGAAAGAAATTTCTAAAACTCATGTTTTTTTCTAGGAGGATAATAGAACAAGATCTATGGTCAAACATTTTTCAAGTAAGCAAAGGTAATTTCCTTAGTATTTCCTCTAGGCAAACCACAGAAACATAATGGGGCTCATTTCTACCATGGTGGATTGTCAACTTGGGAGAAGTAAAACCTTAGCTACAAGAGAAACAGTTAACAACTAACCACTTCCATGGATCTTAGTGCTGCAGACTTGAATCAGAGTTTCAGCAATACGGCTATTCCTTTTTTATATAATATTTTTATTTAAGCACCATGATTGCAAACATGATTGTAGTTGGGTTTCAGTCATAAGAAGAAGATCCCCATTCACCAGAGCAACATTCCCACCACCAATGTCCCCCATCTCCCCCCTCTCCCACCCCTGCCTGTTTTTGAGACAGGGATTTTACTTCTCTCATTCATTAATATTAAAATTTTCCATAACAACTACCATGATAATACAACTATTCTTGACCTCTTCAGGGATGACTAGCATTTGGTATACAATAAAAAAAAAATCACAAGGAGAATTTGTACTTCAAAAACGTCAACCTTTCAATGGGGTCCTCAAACAGAAATTGCGCTTCTGTAAGTAAAACCCCCTGTGTGAACAAGTCCTTGAATTGGGGAAGGGTTAGATCTCTACCAGTAGTAGATATCTTGAATGGACATGAAAAGAAAGAATTCAGAAAAAAGTTACGGAGTTTGTTGGAAAAATCTCATGTGGATGAACATGGAGTGGAAATAAATGATCAGGCCTAAATATCAAATCCAAATTCAAGGACAACAGAATCAAGATCTACAAGTTATATACAAAGGGGAGTGGTTACACTAGCAGTCCAGGGGGTAGATGGGAAGTATGAAATGCATGCTGGTATCAAGGGTGAAGGGAGGTCACCACTGGTGATGGGGAACTGCTCTAATTCACTGTCACTGTGAACCTTAAATATAACTGTGAAAGACTTGTAATACACATGGGTCTCAATAAAAATTATTTTAAAAAAATCTCATCTGGAGCAAGCAGAAATGTTCTGGGTATTAATTCATTTCTGGTGCCACAGATAGATAGTGTGTGGTGTAGAGAAAGTTGAAGTAGAAAGACTTTTCGTTTTATTCATTTTATGTATCTTTAAGATGTAGAGATTTCTTACCCTATGTAACACTTTTTCATTCAATTTTTTTTATTTATTTGTTAACTGGCACAAATAAAGCTGAGACAGCATATGAATTTTACAGAAAATGGACTCAGACAAAAATACAGAGAGTATGCTGATATTAAAGTAGCATAGATTATCCAAGACCCATATATAAAAAAGAGAAGCTTTTAAAAGGCAATATTTCAGAGGAGACTCTGTAAAAAAAGAATTATCAGAATCCCCTGACCAACATTCCCAGTAAAGCTATTAGAAAAAGTTTTGATTCCAGATTTTTTAAATATAGAAATAATTTATAGTTGTGCAGTGCAGTGCTCATTCAAAAGAAAGCTATAATTTTTAGTAACAGTTTACTGGCTTCCTAATCAAAGAGCCAAGAACAAAGAAAAAGTGAAAAGCCAAATCAACTAACTCTGAATGTATTGTTTAAGTGTTAAAAAAGAATCTATTGGGCCAAGGATGTATCACTTGCTTGCCAGTGTGAGTCCTTAGGTTTGATTCCAAAGAAGGAAGGAAGGAAGGAAGGAAGGAAGGAAGGAAGGAAGGAAGGAAGGAAGGAAGGAAGGAAGGAAGGAAGGAAGGAAGGAAGGAAGGAAGGAAGGAAGGAAGGAAGGAAGGAAGGAAGGAAAGAGGGAAGGAGGGAGGAAGGAAGGAAGGAAGGAAGGAAGGAAGGAAGGAAGGAAGGAAGGAAGGAAGGAAAGAGGGAAGGAAGGAAGGAAGGAAGGAAAGAGGGAGGAAGGAGGAAGGAAGGAAGGAAGGAAGGAAGGAAGGAAGGAAGGAAAGAGGGAAGGAGGAAGGAAGGAAGGAAGGAAGGAAGGAAGGAAGGAAGGAAGGAAGGAAGGAAGGAAGGAAGGGAGGGAGGGAGGGAGGGAGGGAGAAAGGGAGGAAGGAAGGAAGGGAGGAAGGAAGGAAGGAAGGAAGGGAGGAAGGAAGGAAGGAAGGAAGGAAGGAAGGGAGGGAGGGAGGGAGGGTGGGAGGGAGGGAGGGAGGGTGGGAGGGAGGGAAGAAGGGTGGGAGGAAGGAAGGAAGCAATGAGGGTGGGAGGGAGGAAGGAAGGAAGGTAGGAAGGGAATGAGGGAGGGAGGAAAAGGATGGGAGGGAAGGAGGGAGGAACTAAGGGAGAGAGGGAGGAAGAAAGGGAGGGAGGAAAAGGGAAGAAGGAAGAGAGGGAGAGAGGAAGGAAGGGAAGGAGGGAGGAAGGAAGGAAGAAAGGAAGGAAGAAAGGAAGGAAAGAAGGGAGGGAGGGAAGGAGGGAGGGAAGAAGAAATGGAAAGTGGGTGGGAGGAAAGGAAAAAGGGAAAAGGAAGGAAGGAAAGAAGGGAGGGGAGGGAGAAAGGGAGGAAGGGAGGGAGGGAGTGATGGAGGAATGACTCCTAATATTGACACAGATATACTATTTACTATTATAATAGTAAACATTACTATTTACAAGGATCATCTAGTTGATTTGCAGGTAGAAACTCTTTTCATTCCCATTTGTAGTTGGGGACTCTGCTATCTAGGGAGGTTTAGCCAATCTATTTTACCTATTACCACCATTATAAAAAGAAAATAAAAATTCTGGCTATTTACTCCACCGGAGTCAAAATCTGAAGAGAGTTTTAGAAAAGATTTATATGTTGAGGGTACCTGCTCAACATAATTATATGTTATTAAATAATTGAAGTGTAATTGATAGCCTCTAATAGCAGAATGTCTACACAGATTCTAAATAATTCCCCACTCCTCCCTCTTATTCCAAGATTTAAGGTCGATTTCTGTAAAATTACCATGTCAGGAAAATTCTCTCCTACTACTAATTTTAGAGAGAGGTTTTCATCATCAATGGGTCCAATCTCTTCATAAACCCTTTCAGACATAGTTTTCCAAATGATCTGTCAGTCTACATGAGCATAACAGACTATAACTTCAGAGAATTGTGGAAAATAGAACCCTTGCTACAAAATTGACCCACAGAAGAGACAGGAACATTCTATCTTAATTTCTTGCTTTCTACCCAATACCTCTCTTGTTCAGTGCATAGCTACAGTTGGCAAGACTACATATACAAAGTATGACAATAATGAAGATGCTTGCCTTGCGTGTGGCCACCTCCCCAGCTCTTAATCCATTATTCAAGTTCATCTTTTATTCTAAAATGAAAGTTAGCCTCTAGAGAAATTTGTATTATTTAAATGTGAAATTTATTCCTTTTCAATGGCTTAGTACTTAAAGATTTGTCAAGGGAACTTAGTTATTTATATAAAACAATGTTAGAAAGTAACTCCAAAAAAAGCAATTCTATTAAATGTTTTAATAAGATAAGAATAAAGAATTTAAGCATATATCAGTATCTTTAAATACTAGTAAAACTCTACAAGAAAAATACAACCAGTTTCATATAAATATGGGGAAAGATAAAAAAAAAATCTCAGACATAAAGTTCAACAAAAGGTATTCAAAAAATGTTTATTTATCACCAGGGAAATATGTAGACATTTTAATAAATTACAGATAGAGGTAAGTTCATTAAGACAAACTGCATTTTTTCATTAAATAAAATTACTGAACTACTATATATGTATATAGATGTGTGTACTTTAATAAAAAATATATCTATACATATTTTTGTGGCCGTATGCCCCCAACAGACACTACCTCATTTTCTTTCTTGCTATCAGATTCAAGCTCTGTTTAAGAATAAAGGTATTCCCTATATCCAAGGTGTTTATCATAGTACATTACATCCTTAATGTATTGCAGGTAATAATCAGTTCTGGAGAATGAGATGAAAGAAATCTTACTGTGACAGCCTTTCTTCCTAAAGCATGGGAAGAATTCGTTACCTTTGACATACTGCCTGGAACTACTGTAAGTCTTGCCATCAAGAAAAAAAAGATAAGATAAATACAGAGACTAACTTTGGAAGACATGAAACCAGGACCAGAAAGTACCCTACTTCTTAATCTAGAAGAAAAAGAATATCTTATTTTTCAGTACATCATCGGTAAAGTGGTTTCTTAGGGCACAAATCATTTTATTTTTTTTTTTGCATATTTTTTTTATTTAAACACCTTGATTACATACATGATTGTGTTTGGGTTTCAGTCATAAAAGGAACACCACCCATCACCAGTGCAACATTCCCATCACCCAAATCCCAAATCTCCCTCCTCCCCACCCAACCCCTGCCTGTACCCTAAACAGGCTCTACATTTCCCTCGTACATTCTCAATATTAGGACAGTTCAAAATGTAGTTATTTCTCTAACTAAACTCATCACTCTTTGTGGTGAGCTTCCTGAGGTGAGCTGGAACTTCCAACTCTTTTCTCTTTTGTGTCTGAAAATTATTATTACAAGGGTGTCTTTCATTTTTCTTAAAACCCATAGATGAGTGAGACCATTCTGCGTTTTTCTCTCTCTCTCTGACTTATTTCACTCAGCATAATAGATTCCATGTACATCCATGTATAGGAAAATTTCATGACTTCATCTCTCCTGACAGCTGCATAATATTCCATTGTGTATATGTACCACGTTTCTTTAGCCATTCGTCTGTTGAAGGGCATCTTGGTTGTTTCCAGAGTCTTGCTATGGTAAATAGAGCTGCAATGAATATAGGTGTAAGGAAGGGGTTTTTGTATTGTATTTTTGTGTTCCTAGGGTATATTCCTAGGAGTGGTATAGCTGGATCGTATGGGAGCTCGATTTCCAGTTTTTGGAGGAATCTCCATATCGCTTTCCATAAAGGTTGAACTAGACAGCATTCCCACCAGCAGTGGATAAGAGTTCCTTTCTCTCCACATCCCCGCCAACACTGTTTATTCTCATTCTTTGTGATGTGTGCCATTCTCTGGGGTGTGAGGTGGTATCTCATCGTTGTTTTGATTTGCATCTCCCTGATGATTAGTGATGTGGAACATTTTTTCATGTGTCTTTTGGCCATGTGTATTTCTTCTTTGTCAAAGTGTCTGTTCATTTCTTCTCCCCATTTTTTGATGGGGTTAGATGTTTTTTTCTTGTAGAGTTCTGTCAGTGCCTTGTATATTTTGGAGATTAGCCCCTTATCTGATGGGTATTGGGTGAATAGTTTCTCCCATTCAGTGGGTGGCTCTTGTATCCTGGGCACTATTTCCTTTGAGGTGCAGAAGCTTCTCAGCTTAATATATTCCCATCTGTTAATCTCTGCTTTCACTTGCTTGGAGAGTGCAGTTTCCTCCTTGAAGATGCCTGTAATGTCCTGTAGTGTTTTGCCTATGTGCTGTTCTATATATCTTATGGTTTTGGGGCTGATATCGAGGTCTTTAATCCATTTGGATTTTACCTTTGTACATGATGTTAGCTGGGGGTCTAAGTTTAATTTTTTGCAAGTGGCTATCCAATTGTGCCAACACCACTTGTTGAAGAGGCTTTCCCTGCTCCATTTAGGATTTCCTGCTCCTTTATCAAAAATTAGATGGTTGTATCTCTGGGGAACATTTTCTGAGTATTCAAGCCTATTCCACTGATCTGAGGACCTATCCTTATTCCAATACCATGCTGTTTTGATAACTGTTGCTTTGTAGTACAGTTTAAAGTTGGGAAAAGTAATTCCTCCCATATTCTTTTTCCCAATGATTGCTTTAGCTATTCGAGGGTGTTTATTGTTCCAAATGAATTTCAAAAGTGTCTGATCCACTTCTTTGAAGAATGTCATGGGTATCTTTAGAGGGATGGCATTAAATCTGTATAATGCCTTGGGGAGTATTGACATTTTGATGATGTTAATCCTGCCAATCCATGAGCAGGGTATGCGTTTCCATTTCCGTGTGTCCTCTCTTATTTCTTGGAGCAGAGTTTTATAGTTTTCTTTGTATAGGTCCTTCACATATTTAGTCAAGTTGATTCCAAGATATTTGAGTTTGTGTGGCACTATTGTGAATGGGGTTGTTTTCTTAATGTCCATTTCATCCTTATTTCTATTGGTATATAGAAAGGCCATTGATTTTTGTGTGTTAATTTTGTAGCCTGCCACCTTGCTATATGAGTCTATTGTTTCTAGAAGCTTTTTGATAGAGTCTTTAGGGTTTTCCAAGTAGAGTATCATGTCATCTGCAAACAGTGAGAGCTTGACTTCTTCCTTTCCTATCTGGATTCCCTTGATATCCTTTTCTTGCCTAATCGCAATAGCAAGTACTTCCAGTGCTATGTTGAATAGGAGTGGTGAGAGAGGACAGCCTTGTCTTGTGCCAGAATTTAGAGGGAAGGCTTTCAGTTTTTCTCCATTGAGGATAATATTTGCCACTGGCTTGTGGTAGATGGCCTTCACTATATTGAGAAAGGTTCCCTCCATTCCCATCTTGCTGAGAGTTTTGATCAAGAATGGGTGTTGGACCTTATCAAATGCTTTCTCTGCATCTATTGATATGATCATGTGGTTTTTATTTTTCTTGTTATTGATGTTGTGTATTATGTTGATAGATTTACGGATGTTAAACCAGCCTTGCATTCCTGGGATGAAACCTACTTGATCGTAGTGGATGATCTTCTTAACGAGGCATTGAATCCTATTTGCCAGGATTTTGTTGAGGATCTTTACATCTGCTTTCATCAGTGATATTGGTCTGTAATTTTCTTTTTTGGTAGCGTCTCTGTCTGGTTTAGGTATCAAGGTGATGTTGGCTTCATAAAAGCTATTTGGGAGTGTTTCTGTTTGTTCAATTTCATGAAAGAGTCTTGCCAAGATTGGCAGTAGTTCCTCTTGGAAAGTTTGATAGAATTCATTAGTGAATCCATCTGGACCTGGGCTTTTGTTTTTCGGCAGACATTTGATTACTGTTTTAATTAAATCAATGGTGATGGGGGTGTTTAGATATGCTACTTCCTCTTCCTTCAACCGTGGAAGATTATAAGAGTCCAAGAATTTATCCATTTCTTCCAGGTTCTCATTTTTAGTGGCGTAGAGTTTTTCAAAGTAGTTTCTGATTACCCTTTGAATCTCTGTCATATCAGTAGTGATCTCTCCTTTTTCATTCCTGATACGAGTTATCAAGTTTCTCTCTCTCTCTTTCTTTGTTAGGTTTGCCAGTGGTCTATCAATCTTGTTTATTTTTTCAAAGAACCAACTTCTGCTTTCGTTGATCTTTCGGATTGTTTTTTGAGTTTCCACTTCGTTGATTTCTGCTCTCAGCTTTGTTATTTCCTTCTGTCTTCCTATTCTTGGGTCCTTTTGTTGAGCATTTTCTAGTTCTATTAGCTGTGTCATTAAGCTACTCAGGTAAGCTCCTTCTTCCTTCCTGATGTGTGCTTGCAAAGCTATAAATTTTCCTCTCAGTACTGCTTTTGCTGTGTCCCATAAGTTCTGAGAGTTTGTGTCTTTATTGTCATTTGTTTCCAGGAACCTTTTTATTTCCTCCTTGATTTCATCTCGGACCCACTGGTTATTGAGCATGAGGCTGTTTAACTTCCAGGTGTTAAAGTGTTTCTTCTGAGTCCCTTTGGAGTTCACAAATAATTTCAGAGCCTTGTGGTCAGCGAAGGTAGTCTGCAAAATTTCTATCCTCTTGATCTTATGGAGGTATGTTTTATGTGCCAGCATGTAGTCTATCCTGGAGAATGTCCCATGTACATTGGAGAAGAATGTGTATCCAGGTTTCTGGGGATGGAGTGTCCTATATATATCCACTAGGCCTCTTTCTTCCATTTCTCTCCTCAGGTCTAGTATATTCTTGTTGGGTTTCAGTCTGGTTGACCTGTCCAGTGTTGACAAAGCCGTGTTAAGGTCCCCCACAATTATTGTGTTGTTGTTGATATTATTTTTCATATTTGTCAACAGTTGTATTAAATATTTTGCTGGCCCCTCATTCGGTGCATATATGTTTAGGAGAGTGAATTCTTCCTGCTCTACGTACCCCTTGATTAATATAAAATGTCCATCTTTGTCCCTTACAACCTTCCTGAGTATAAAGTTTGCATTATCTGATATTAGTATGGCCACTCCAGCTTTTTTATGGGTGTTGTTTGCTTGGATAACTTTTCTCCAGCCTTTTATTTTGAGTCTATGTTTGTTCTGACTATTCAGGTGCGTTTCTTGTAGGCAGCAGAAGGTTGGATTGAGTTTTTTGATCCATTTAGCCACTCTGTGTCTCTTAACTGGTGCATTTAGTCCATTGACGTTGAGAGAAAGAATTGTCCTGGGATTTAACGCCATCTTTATTTCAAAATTTGGTGTGTCTTTTGGGTAGTCTTGTCTTAGATTAGGTCTTTCAGTTTTTCTCTTAAGACTGGTTTTGTGTCTGTGAAGTTTCTGAGCTGTTTTTTGTCTGTGAAACCATGTATTCTTCCATCAAACCGGAAAGTGAGTTTTGCTGGGTATAGTATTCTGGGTGAAGCATTCATTTCATTCAGTCTTGTCACAATATCCCACCACTGCTTTCTGGCATTGAGTGTTTCTGGTGACAGGTCTGCTGTAAATCTCAGGGAAGCTTGCTTGAACATGATTTCCCCTTTTGATCTTGCTGTTTTCAGAATTCTGTCTCTATCTGTGGGATTTGTCATTGTGACTAGGATGTGTCTTGGGGTGGTTTTTCTGGGGTCTCTTTTGGTTGGTACTCTTCGGGCATGCAGGATTTGATCACATATATTCTTTAGCTCTGGAAGTTTCTCTTTAATGATGTTCTTGACCATTGATTCTTCCTGGAAATTTTCTTCCTGGGTCTCTGGGACTCCAATGATTCTTAAGTTGTTTCTGTTGATCTTATCATAGACTTCTATTTTCGTCTGTTCACATTCTTTGACTAATTTTTCCATTGTCTGCTCATTTGCTTTAAGTTTTTTGTCCAATCTCTCCTGCTGTATGGAATTGTTATGTATCTCATCTTCCACAGCACCAAGTCTATTCTCAGCTTCTGATACCCTGTCCCAGAGCTTATCCATTTTGTCATTCACTTCGTTTACTGACTTTTTCAGTCCTGTTAGTTGACATGTTATTTCAGTTTGGAGTTTTGTCATTTCTGCCTTCATATTTTCTTGGTTCTTATTAGTGTTCTGTTCAACTCGATCCATGGTTTCTTGGAGTCTGTTGAGCACCTTCCATATTGCTAGTCTAAAGTCCTTCTCTGAGAGGTTGATTAGTTGTTCAGTCATTATCTGGTCCTCAGAATTGTCATCTTCATTCTCTATGTCTGATGCTGGCCTGCGTTGTTTCCCCATTGTCACACTTGTATTGTGGGTTTTTCTACGTGTTGTGGTGGTATTCATTGTCTATATGATGTAGGCAGCACACTCCTCTGGCTCCTCCCTTTCTGGATGGGCTGACTTGCCTCTAAGGGAGGGGAGTCCTCCGTGGATGAAGCCTCACACTGGGTCAAATCTTAGGCCCGAGCATGCAACAGAGAAGACAGTCCAGAGAGAAATGTTTGCTTCTGTGATATAGCGCCGTTCTTAGTGTGATTTTTCCTTCTTGTTGCAATGGAGTTCTTTCCTTAGAAAGAGTGCACGGCCGCGTAGCGAAGTGGAGCGGCCGTGCTCCTCTGAGCCTCTTTTTGCCCCACTCGCAAGAGTTTCAAGCAAGAGGACAGTAGACAGACATAGACAGGTCACACTCACAGTCTTTCACAGTTGAGCCCCACTGGGCCGGTGTACTTTCGCGGATTTTCCCCGCCTGGTGTCACACACAGGGAGCTGGCTTTTGCCCAGATAGCATTGTTATCTCTTCCCGAATGTAGTTTCTTTGGAGTTAGCTTCCCAGGGCTCTGAGGAGAGCTTCCAGAGTTCAGGAAAGACAGAGAAGGGTAGGACAGGGCTCCCTTCCGGTGCTCAGTTCCTCAGAAGAAGCACAGCCCGGTGGAGATTCTGCAGGTAGAGCAGTCAGCACTCTGCCTGGAAACCCCCACCTGCAGCCATTTCTCACTCACTCACTGGCTCGCTGGGTAGCTTCTGAATGTAGTTTCTTTGGGGTTCGCTTCCCAGGGCTCTGAGGAGAGCTTCCAGAGTTCAGGAAAGACAGAGAAGGGTAGGACAGGGCTCCCTTCCGGTGCTCAGTTCCTCAGAAGAAGCACAGCCCGGTGGAGATTCTGCAGGTAGAGCAGTCAGCACTCTGCCTGGAAACCCCCACCTGCAGCCATTTCTCACTCACTCGACAAATCATTTTAAACTTTTATTGCTCTTATCCTGGTAAAATGAAATCTCATCACTTGTTAAATAAGTTCAGGTTTCAATGAACATAAAGAAGCATATTTTGCAGTTTTGAAGACTTTCCCTGGAGCTTTTCTGTCATGCTACATATCAGTTGTCTTTTATGATATAGCTAAAGCTATCCTTCTACATCTGCCTGTACTTATCCTATATTTAGTAAGCCTACATTTTAAAACAGACTAGCAGGGAGATAATCTTTCAGAATAGTGGAAATTCATTGCAAATCAAAATATAAAAAAGAAAAAGACAAAATAATAAGCAAAGCACTATTCTGCAAATTACACTAGTCCCACACTTAAGATCATCAGAGCTGTGTACAGAATAAGACAGCTACTGCTAATAGCATTTAACTATATTTATTCTCTTTTGAAGACAAATACCTGAAGATTTTTCATCTAAAGACAGGTAAATCACAACAAATAGCAACTTTTCAAACACAGAGAACTCACCCATTGTTCATTCTGTGATACATTTTTTAAACAAGCTTCATGAATACTAAAGAACTTGGTAGTCACTGAATTCTAAGTCAAATGTCATGTTACTTCAATTGGCACTATATCCAACTTATCTTATTAAACACAGTTTAAAATATGTATAAAGTAAGTTACTGCAAACAGTGTAAAGTTGCAGTAAAATATTTAGAAAGTAAAAATTATAAAATCTACTCACATGAGCATTATATTAATAACTTACCTATTGCATTCATCCTTGTAGACACTATTAAGTGCAAGAAGAGATGGACTTACTTTGAGTCCAAGCAAGTTTGCTCAGGATTTATTAGAACAGAGACAAGCACAAGAAGCAAAGTTACAAATCTATGGTATTAATTATTAGTATAAACTGTCTGAATTATGAGCCAAGAAAACAGTAGTTTCCAATGAACAAAATATTAAATAAATTAATTTAAAAAAACGTCTACATTTGGGGCTATACACTTATAACCTCCCAAAAGCTCTAGGCTCAGCCCAGTACCCATTGGGATATCCATCCATCTGTCCTCCCAATCCAGTAACAAGGAACCTAAAACTCCATCATACCCACCAACAAAATGCAAAAACAAAACAAAACAAACAAGCAAACAAAAGACAATGGGGAAACTACAAAGGACAACTACAACTGGGGATATGGAGAAAAACCTAGGTAAATCTCCGAGCCCATCAAAATGCCTGCGCTTTTTGGTGAGGTCCTAAAATCAACTTTGGTGCTTTAGCTACAGAAATGAAGGAGGCATTATTCAGTGAAATTAGCAATCAATACATGAACAATTCATCTAACTCAAAGAACTCTTTCAGAAGATGAGAGAATCCATACAAATGAAATTAAAGGAACTAAAGAACACAAGCATAGAAGCAGAACCATACAGATGTAGACATTATAGACTAACTTGAAGAGAAATTACAAGCCAGCAATTCATAAAGAAGTCAAAAAAGAAAGGAGAGCCAAAATGATGGGAGAAAACACAAGGCATTAAATGAACAAAGACAAGAGAAATAATCTCTATCTAGATGATAGAAAATAAAATTTGTAAAAGTAAGCACATGTACTAAGGCAAGTTTGATTTCTTTATTGTAGTGATCCTGATATTTGGTAGGCAAGGAAAGGATCCATTGGGAATCTAATAAAACACAAGATCTTAACCCCAGAGGGATAGAACACTTTGTGTCTAAAACAGGGAACATTTGATCAATAATAATTCCATGACAGTAAAGAACAAAAATTTCAAGGTAAGAAAGAAATTTTTTGTATAAATAGACTTAAAAATATGCCTTTCAAAAAGTGTGAAGAGACAGTGAACCAGCAACTTACATCAACTTCAACAGCAGAAAACTGTGCCCACCCTGCCAAAGCCATGCCTGCTTCCTCCATAAACCAGAATCACCATTTTCTCAATAGTCCCACCTCATTGCCCCTCTCCTTATTGCCCTCTACGATTCACTTGAAAGACACCAATCTGACCAAAGTTTAAGAACACCAAATTAATAGAATGGACAGCTGTGGGGAGAGAGGCCAGGAAATAAGGAGATTTCTGCAAGCTGGCTTTGAATATAAAAGAAAGTCTCTGTTTAGAGACTTGTGTCCCTGCTGTTTTGAATGCAGGAGAAAGTCATCCAGGTCAGGTCAAACAACCTGTCTAGGCTAATAGTGCCACAAGCATTGCAATCACTATCTTTACATGCTTCCTGATTTAATGATGCCATGGGCATTATTATGCCATCTCTACATGCTTCCTGATTTACTGATGCCATGGGCATTGTAAACTGCTATCTTTGCATGCCATTCAAATCAATGATGCCATGTCCCTGTGACTGTTGTCTCTGCATACCATCTTGTTGCTGTAATGTCTAAACTGTATTACCCACATTTTGTTTTCCACCTAAAGTTTACCCTTAAAAGCCTGTCCCTACCTTCAATAAACAAAGTCCATTGCTCTTACAATGCTTCCCTGTGAGTGGTCTGTGGCTCGCAGTCTTCCCTCTCTTTCCCGAGTCCGGCCTGGAGGCCACGGGCTGGAAGAGACCCTTACCCACTCTTGCATCGGCCTCATCGGGGGACCTGGAGCCAGAACCCTACAGACAGCTATCAACAAGAGCTTACTAAACCTGCCATTGTATTAGTGGCTTCATTGAAGATGCATTAATTTACACAAATGTGCTTGCTACTGTATTTTTTTTTCATTTTTCTTTCTTTTTAATTTAAAAAATTTCTTCTCTGGGCCAGAGAGATAGCACAGGAGTAAGATGTAGTGTGCCTTGCAAGCAGCCTATCCAGGATAAAAGGTGGTTCCATCTCAGCACAAAAAATTTTTTCTTCATTTCATTTCCTTCATTTCTTTCTTTTTTTTTCAATAATTTTTGTTTTGTTTTCATTTATCAAACATCTACTTTTGCAAGTTATATTTACATATATAAATATATTTGTAAGAAATAAATACACTTAAACGTACAAAGATAAAACATGGTTCTATTCACTACTATTGTATAAAAATTTTAAGAATCAATGCAACATTCTGTTTCCTATTTTTATTTGTTATCCAGTAGTATATAAGACAATTTGCACTTTTTAATTATTTATTTATTTGTAAATTACAAATATTTCACAGTAATATTTAAGGTACATAGTGACAATAAATCAAGGGCATTCCTACCACCAGTGATGTCCTCCCTCCACCCCCAACTGTATTTTTTTTTTACTTTTTTAACTGAAACCCAACTACTAACATGTTATAATCACGGTGTTTAGACATTATTATAAGAAAATAAATTAAAAATAAACTTCAGGGGGCCGGGCGGTGGCGCTAAAGGTAAGGTGCCTGCCTTGCCTGCGCTAGCCTTGGACGGACCGCGGTTCGATCCCCCGGTGTCCCATATGGTCCCCCAAGCCAGGAGCAACTTCTGAGCACATAGCCAGGAGTAACCCCTGAGCGTTACCAGGTGTGGTCCAAAAACCAAAAAAAATAAAAAAAAAAAAAATAAACTTCAATCCATTTTCTTTTTTCCCTCTTCTTTCTCTTATTCTTCTTCCTCCTCTTCTTTTCTTCTTCCTCTTCTACTTCTTCCTCTTTTTCTTTCTCCACCTCTTCTTCCTCTACTTTCCCTTCATGTCTTGTCTTTTTTCTTCTCTTTTCCTTCTTCCCCTTTGTTCTCTTCTTCCTCTTCTTTTTCTTCTTCCTCCTACTCTTCCTTTTTTATTTTTCTTCCTCTTCTTCCTCCTCTTCCTTTTCTTTTTTTCTTACTATTCTTTGTCCTCTTCTTACTCTCCTTCCTCCTCTTCTTTTTCAGAAGAAAAGGATGAATCTTTTTCATCTTCCCCCTCATCTTACTATTTTTCACAGTATTCTTCTTACTCCTCTTCGCCTTATTCTTTCTCTTCTTTGCCTTAATTTTCATACTCTTCTTCTTCGCCTTATTCTTCTTAAAATTCTTCTTCCTCTCCTTCCTGTTCTCACTCTTCCTCCAACTCCTCTTATGATTCTTGTTCTGGGTTTCTGGGACTTCATTGATTCCTATGTTGTTTCTGTTGAGTTTCTCAAAGACTTCTATTTTCATCGGTTCACATTCTTTGAGTAGTTCAGATATTGTCTGATCATTTGCTTTAAAGTTCTCTCCCAATCTCTTCTGTTGTATGAAGTTGTTCTGGATCTCATCCTCTGGCTCATTGACCCGGTTTGCAGCTGATGTTACTCCAGTGGAGAGGTTTTCCATTGAGGTTTTCAATTCATAAACAGAGTTTTTCAGACCTGTTATTTCAATGTGGAAATTTGTCATTTCAGTCGTCAAATTCTCTTGATGCTTATTTGTGCTCCAGTCCAGTCTATCGATGCTTTTTTTTTTTTGAGGTCCCTGAACATCTTCCATAATTCTATTCTAAACATCTTATTTGAGAGGATACCTAATTGTTTCGAACTTTTTGGATTATCAGAGCAGCATCTTGATTCTTTAAACAGGGTTGTACCACAAAATTTCTTCATTGTTAAGGTTGTAGATTGCTTTTTACAATGTGGAGAAGTGGGGTTCAGGGGTTAAAAGATAAGTGCGGTCACAGTGTGTGGGTCCTGGAAAGATTCTGATCCTTGCTGTCTCTGGGCTGCCTCCTGCAGAAAGAAGGCAGAGATCAGGGCAGTCGTCCTTTTTAAAGTCTCTGGGTGCCAATCTCACAGCAGGAATCGGCCCCACATTAGTTGAGTGGGGAAATCTTACCAGGTGTGGGTCCTGGAAAGATTCTGATCCTTGGTGTCTCTGGGCTGGCTCCCGCAGAAAGAAGCACAATTTGCATTTTTAATTCATTTTTGCTTTTGTCCAACTATCAGTAGTATATAAAATATACAAAATTAAGAGTCATATTTGTTTCAAGAATCCAAGGTATTTCCAACACCTAGCAAAGGGCATGGACTTTCATAGAGATACAAATAAATCATATATTTAAGAAGTTAATTGAGTTTTACAAATATAACCTGTTAGATTGTGGGATAGGAGTAAACTTTACCTGACAGTCCTTAGGGACCACTCCTCACAGTGCTAAGGGGATCATATTCAGTGTCAAAAACCACAACAGAGTCAAGAGCAGAAAAGGCAAGCACCTTGCGACTGTCCCTTGGTAGATCATTTAAGAACAATGAGATATTAATCTGCCAGTTGCTCTGTAAGTTTTAAAATACTGTACAAAACTGATAGATAGTACAGTGGGTAGAGCGCTTTCCTTGTTCACAACAAATTCAGAACACATATGGTCCCCTTATCCCACAAGCAGTGTTTCCTGAGCAAACAGCCATGAATAAACCCTGAGTATAGATGTATGTGGCCAGAAATAAAAATAAATTAATAAATGCTACAAATGATATCCCTACTAACCAAACAAATGTTTTAATCAGATCTTTGCAATTTATAAACCATAAAACTATCCTTTGAAAATAACTAGATGCTGAGTCACCTAACCTCTAAGACTCAATTAGGCATCCTCCACCTGAAAGTTACCATAACATAGAGTAAGAATAAAACATACATAGTACCCTGACTAGGGTACCAAGTTCTAATTTTTGTAATATAAAATTTTGTTTCATATGCCAAAAGGTATTTCGTGGATGTGATAAGAAGTTTGAAACAGGGGAAGTATTCATATGATCTGGGAGAGCTCAAGGTAATAAAAATCGTTTTGAGAGGGCCACAAGAAAGCTCCAAGGATAAAAGATTATCACCTTAAAATGGAAAATGACAAATGAGCTCCAACTGTTTTTGAGAATGGTCAGTTTGGGGGCTGGCACAAAGGATGAGTTGCACGCACAATATTGAATCAGAAGCTATGAATTACAGAGTTAATCCAATTATAGTAACACTGACAGCTTTGAAGATGTCCAGCCATACAGTCAACCATTTTTCTTGGGGCCCTTGGGGTCACACAACTGGTGGTTCTGTGGCTGAAGTGCAGTCCAGGGCCTGTACAAATTGGCGGGCAGCGCTTGGTGGCAGTAGAGAAAGAAGCAGAGTCAGAAGATGAATTGGCGGATAAAATAAAACTCGAGCATAACTCAAAAGTGGCCAGTCCCTCAAAATGACAGCAAAGAAGTTACTTAGAAAAAAAGATATTATTTTGCTGCTGATGAAGATAAAGATGACAATGATGATGATAGTAATGGTGATTCTGATAACAGAAAAGCTGAAGCAAAAGTTCCATATTGAAATCCATATGAGACATTCTAGCCCAAAACACACAAAAACAAAACCATAATAGAAAATATTCAAAACCATCAGCAGCAATATCAAAGCGTCAAGAATTAAAAAAAAAAAAAAGGCAGGATAAACTCCTAAAATGCAAAATGAGTTCAGGTGGTCCTTTATCAACCATTAATTACTCATATACCTGAGGGTTAGTCTCAGGATTTTCAAGTATATTCCACTGACCTTAGAGTCTGTCTTTATTTCACTATCATTTTGTTTTAATTTAATTATAGCTTTATTTGAAGTTGGGGAAAGTGAAGTCTCCCATCATCTTTTTCCCTAATGATTTTTTTAGCTACGGTATTTGTGAAGGTCTAATTTTACATGTAAATTTCAGGAACATTTGATCGATTTCTTTAAAAATTGTCATGGCACCCTATAGGTATTGCATTAAATCTGCACAAAGCTTTATAAATCATTGACATTTAATTATATTAAACCTCCAAATTCATGAGCAAAGTATGTGTTTCCATTTTTCTGTCCTCTTTTATTCATTGAAGCAGTGTTTCATACATTGCTTTGTACAGTTCTTTTACCTCTTTACTTGATTCCAGGGTATTGATTTTTCTGGGGCACTTTTGTGAATGAGATGTTTTTTAATAAGTCTTTCTTCTCTTTCATTATTTGTATATAAATATGCCAGAGATTTTTGCATGTTAATTTTGTAGTCTGCCACTTTATTATACAAATCTATTGTTTACAGCAGCTTTGTGTAATTCTGTAGTATCTTCTTATATAGTATCATGCCATCTGCAAAAGTGAGAGCATGACTTCTCTTTCTACCTGGTTTCCTCGATAATTTATTTTGTTTTATTGCTATGACAAGTACTTCTGGTACTGTAGTAAATAGAAGTGGCATAATGGACAGCCTTGTCTTGTGCCAAATTTTAGAAGAAAGGATTTTAGATTTTCCCCATTGAGTATAATGTTTGCAATTGGTTTGTGGCAAATGGCTTTGATTGAGGAAAGTTCCTTCAATACCCATCTGTTTTTTGAGTTATTATCATGAATGGGTACTGGACCTTGTCAAATGCTTTCTCTGCATCTATTTCTACTATATATTTTTATTTTATTGATATGATGTATTATATTAATTGACATATATTTTAAACCATGTTTGGATCTCTGGTATTAATAATACTTGGTCATGGTGTACCACCTTCTTGATGAATTGTTAAAATTATATTTGATAGTATATTTTTGAGGATCTTTGTGTTTGTGTCCATCAAATATATCAGCGTGTAATTATCTTTTTATAGTGCTTGGGGGGCTTTTAATGACCATTTATATTTTCTTAATAGTGAAATGTCTGTTCAATATTTCAAATCATCTTGGTTCAAACTTGGGAGGTTATAAAAATCCAGGTATTTAGCCTTTTCTTCCTGGTTCTCTCATTTTGTGACATAAAGATTCTCAAAGTAATCCCTTTGGATTTTTGTAATGTCAGTAGTGACTTTCCTCCTTTCATTTCTGATATGATTTATTGTTTCTCTACTTCTTTTTGAGTCATACTATTCATTTATTGATCTTGTTTATTTTTTCAAAGAAACAACTCTTTCTTTCATCTTTTGGGTTTGTGTTTTGGATGTCCAGATTTATTCATTTCTCTGTAGGTTTTATTATTTTCATCTTTCTACTTTCAGCTCATTTTGTTGATCATTTTTCAATTTCTTAGCTATGCCATCAATTATTTATGTAGGCCATTTCTTCCTTCCTAATAAATGCTTTCAAAGCTATAAACTTTCCTTTTACTACAACTTTTGATTTTTCTCATAAATTCTGATTACTCATGTCTTCATTCCCATTTGTTTTCAGGAATCTTTTGATTTCATACTTGATTTTGTTTAGTGAGCTGTTTAATTTCTAGGCAGTAAAAGTTGTTTCTTCATTTCTGTTTATAATTCACTTCTATTTCAACATATCATGGTCTTAGAAGATAGTTTTTACATCTGTCCTCCTGATTTTATGAAGGTACGTTCTATGGTCCAACATGATCTATCTTGGGGAAAGTACCAAATGCACTGAAGCAAAATGTGTATTCAGCATTTTAAGGATGAAGGGCCCAATATATCTTCTATGAACCTCTCTTCCATTTCTTCTTTTAAAGCCAGTCTATTCTTTGTAAACTTTAGCCTGCTTGATCTATCAAATAGTGTCACTGGTGAAAGAGTGGCGTTGAAGTCTCTAATTATCATACTGTTGCTACTAATGTCTTTTATCAAGTTGATTAGCAATTGTTTTAAGTATTTTTCAAGCCCCTTATTGGGCACATTGTAGCTAAATGCACAGAAGCACTCACTTTGTTAATCCCCTTAACACACAGAATTCATAACCATCTAATTCTTTAAACACACAGAGTTTATATCCTGCTAATCCCTGAAACACATAGAGCCCACACCCAGTTTTTCCCTAAAAACACTGAGCTTACACCCTACTTTCCTCTAAGCTTAATGGCTGAGGCACATTATCAGTATCCCACTCTCACCTAAAATAAATTGAGTGATCTCATTGCACGGAGATGGTTTGAATCTGTCACTGCTCTGCACTAAACCACCTGATTGCAATCCTGGCAAGGTTCTGACGTCCCAAGCATCATCTACAGTGCATTTATGTTTAGGAGTGTGCTTTCTTCTTGCTGTACAGATCCCTGATGTTAAGAAATAACCCTGACCTTTTGTCTCTTATAACCCTTTTCAGCCTAAAGTCTATGTCATCTGATTTGGAAAAATTTTTAATTTTTCAGTTCCTTTACTGTGATTTGCACGTTGATGCTTTCTACTTCTTTGGCACTCAGCTTCTGTAGATTACGTGACTAAGAATTTATCCACATCTTCCAGGTTTTCAGCTTAAAAGCCTAAAGTTGTATATAGTAATCTCTCATTATATTTTGAATTATAGAAGGGTCCAGTGTAATTTTAATTTCTTTCATTGCTGATTCAGTTTATTTGAGCTTTTTTTTTTTCTTTTGGGGCTCTTAACTTAGATATAATACTGTGGCAGGCTTAAGAGATCATATGGGTCACTGAAGATCGAACCTGGGTCAGTTGCATGCAAGCTAAATGTCCTATCTGCTATACTATTACTCTGGTCTTTATTTTATTTTTTCTCATGAATCTAGCTAAACCGTTTCTCTATCTTAGAACCAAATCCTGGTTTTACTGATTCCTTGAATTTTTTTCCTGATATCTATGTTGTGGATTTCTGTTCTCATTTTTTCTATTCTACTCCTTCTAATGCCATTTAGGTTTGTTTGCTAATCTCCAGATTTTGCAGATGTGTATTTACGTTGCTGATTTGGGCTTTTTCTTCTTCTTAATATAGGTCTGCAACACTATGAATTTTTCCCATAGTTTAGCTTTTATTGTATCCCATAGATTCTGACAGCTTGCATCTTCATTGTCATTAGTTCAAGGAATTTTTTTTTCTTTGAGTTCTTCATTGATCTAGTAGCTATTTAGCAATGTTTTGTTAAGCTTCCACATGATAGAAGTTTTCTTCATATTCTTTCAGTGGTTAATTTCTATTTTCATGGATTTTTGGTCAGAGAAGATATTTTATACAATTTCTATATTTGTAAATTTAAATGGGTTTGAGTTCATCTTTGATATATCTTGGAGATGTTTCATATGCAGTAGAGAAGAATATGTATTCTAATTTTGGGAGCTTAAAGGGTCCTGTTGTGTCCAAAAATACCAGTTATTTTAGATCCTTATTTAGAAATATTTTATCTTTATTGTTGCTCCATCTGTTTGATCTCTTTTAGTAAAGTAGAGTGTATTATTGTATTTCTATCAATGCTTTTTAGCAGAACCTTTATGCTCTTCAATGGGCCTCCATTTGTTGCAAAAATGTGAATGATAGTATTTCTTGATATTATTCCTTTACACAATTGGTAATGTCCATAACTGTCTCTAATTATTTTCTTACTGAATTACTGAATGCTACTTGGTCTGATAAGTATGCCTGTTCCATTTTCTTATGCTGGCTTACTTGAATTATCTATATGTATCCTTTCAATTTAGCTTTGTTTCCAAGAGGCCACAGATAGATGAATTCTCTTTCTGATTTATCCATCTATTGTGTGACTTTTATGGGAGGTTTTGATCCATTGATATTAAGAGAGAGTAATGATATATAGGCCTGTGTTGCCATTTTTGTATATGTGTGTAGAATCTAGCTGTTTTTGCAAAGGTCTGTTTTCTTATAATGGTCTTTGAGTAATTCTTGAAGCATTAATTTAATTGTCATATATGCTGCCAGTTCTTGTTTGTCTAAAAAGATTATTATTATTCCCTCAAGTCTAAAGGATGCTTCAGAGCATAATGGACTTCAGAATTGAAATTTTTCCATTCAATAACTAGAATATGCATTCCACTTCCCTAACATGGAAGAAAATAATATGAAAAATCTATTGCTATTCTTGTTATTTTCCTTACATTTGAGAATTTTTTAACTCTTATTGCTTAGTCTTTTAATTTTTACTATTTTGATTATTTTGTCTTAGTATTCTTTTGTTTGAGTTTATTTTGTGTAGTATTCTTGAATACATACAGGAACCTTTCTCCAGAGATCAGGAAAGTTCTCTGTGATTATGGTTTCTGCCAGCCATTCTTTCCCTTTCCCATTTTCCTCTTCTTCTGGTATTCCTATTATCACTTTCATTTTTGTTATTATCTATCACAAATCTTACATTTTCTTCCATTTGTTTACCTCTTTTTTGTCTCTTCATTCTTAGTAATGGCCAGTTTTTTGTCCTCAATATCACTGATAGAGTCCTCCATATGCTGAATTCTGTTGTTATGACTGGTTATTTTATTTTTAACTAACTTCATTTGTACAGACTCTTTGATAACCTGGATAAGTTCATCCTTCAGTTGGATGAATTGTTCTTCCAATGATCGCCTTGCTTTCATTGCCTATGTATGAACCATTGCTTTAAGTTCCTCATTAAGAAGAATTGAGGCTTTGTTTAAATTCACATATTTGATAGGACGGTATTCTTGTCTATCAGAGTATGTGTATTCCTGTTTCTTCATGGTTTTTAATTATTTGTAGGTACTGTGATTTGAGATTCAGAGTATCAATAGTCTGAAATCTGCATTATTTCTTTATATTTCAGTACAATGTTACTCTCTATGATCTATTAATCTAACCGTGTGAGTGCCCTAATGTACTATTTCAGTGTCCATACAGAAGAAAAACCAGTGACCTCATTTCCTAGAGGCAATTTTGGAGGGATTTGAAGCAAGTCAAACCTAGAAACACTTGAAATTAGTGGGGTAGAAATGGTAAAGTTGTGCAGATGTGCTAGCATCAGCACCATTTGGGATCTGACGGGCAAGGAGGTTTCCTGGTGCAAGGAAACCAGAAATAAGTGGCATCCAGCATGTAGACTGTAGGGTAGGTAGGGATCAGGGCTCTTCATCTGCATTATAGGTCCCGCAGGATTCAGAATTACACAGGTGGCCTGGGATTTCCTCATGCAGGGTAGCCAGGAGAAGCACACATGGCACAGGGACAGTGAGGAGGGTTGGGATCAGACCCCTGGTTGCATCTAGATTACAAAAGAGGCTTGTATCTGCACATGGGTATTTCCCGATGTTTCTTGGGTTCTGCAGGCTTGCACAGGGCCTTCCCGATGCAGAGCAGTCACAGAGAAGTGGAACATGGTGCACAGACCTGTTTTCTACTTCCTAATTTTACACAGCAAAATCACCTAGAGTTACATCTATTTCTTGGAACCCAAAAGGTTTAATTACATTATGTTTAAGCGCTGAATAGCATTTCACTGAGGATACCTATGTCAATATACACGCATATGTATTTATGGACCAATCAGCGTGATATGAATAAGTGATGTATAAGTATATATCTAAAGCACAGAGCCATGGTACTATAAACATGGTATCAAAAATACAATAGTCAAATTTCAAACTGTATCTCTTAGGAATTAATCAGGAGAGTGGCAGGGTACTTGAGGATACTGATAAAAGGAAAGTGACACTGGTGGAATAATTATTGGTAGACCATTGTATGCCTAAAATTTTATTATGGATGTATTTGTAAATCACAGTTTCTAAATTTGGAAATGTATTTGAAACAAAAAATGCCAATCTAATTGTTAATGCGTTGTATAAAATAATTATATGTATCTTAATTAATTATCACTTAATTAACATTATCAACATGAAATACTCTGATAAAATTGTTCCTTTTGGAGCTAAAGAGATATTACAGTAGATAAGGTGTGTGCTTTGCAAATGGCCTACCACAGTTCTATCCATAATATCTGATATGCTCCCCAAGCACTCCCATGAATAATTCCTGAGTGCATAGGGAGGAGTAACACCTGAGCACTGGTAGGTGTGGCCCAAAATTCAAAACTAATCAGGAAAACAAAAATAATTAAATAAATAATATTCCTTTATAAAGTAAACAAAATATACTTCCTTTGCTAACAGATATTATAAAATATATACAAACATATCAAATATGTAAAAATCAAATTTACAAAAGATATTAATGACTATATTTTCAAAAATTCAAATCACTTATTAAAGAAATAGAGATCACTAGGAAATGAAAAACATTCTGTATTCATAAAATAGAAGAATTTACATCAAAATGACTATAATAACCAAATCATACTACAGATTCAATGCTATTTCTATCAAAATATCTATCACATTCTTCATGGACATAAAATGAACTCTGTTAAAAATGTATATAGAACCATAAAACTCCCTGGATAGGAGCCAGAGAGATAGTACAGTAGATAAGGCACTTTTCATGCACATGCATGATCCAGATTCAATCTTCAGAAATCTAGTTGATCCTTGATACTGCCAGGAGTAAACCCTGAGAAGTTACAGTTGTGGCCCTTTCCCCACAACAGCTACCAAAATAACTTCCCCAATGGTCAAAATCACTGAGAAAAATAATTTCAAGTATCACAGTTCCAGACTTTATATTTTACTATAAATCTGTCATAATAAAAAAGGTGCATTACTGCAGTGAGAATAAAATTTCAGACCACTGGAACAAAACTGAGAGTCCAAAGATAAACCTTCAGATTTATAGACTTACCTATGACAAATGGTGCTGGATACATGAAGTAAGCAAGCAAACCATCTTCAACAAACTACACTGGGAAAACGATAATTTCAAGCAAAAAAAGTGAAAGTACTTCTATATTTCAAAGCATATGAAGTGTATTTGAAGTGGAACAAATATTTCAAAGTTATGTTGGAATAAAAAAATTTGATAAAAAAAAAAAAACCTAGGCAGAACTCTCCAGAATCTAGAACTCAATATGTATTCAATGATTTGACACCATCAGCAAAGATAATAAAAACAAAATAAGCAAGTGGAACTACATCAAATTAAAAAGACTTTACAAGGCAAGAGAAACTCGTGCTAATATGTAAAAGATAAACAATATAGAGATAGTATATATACACAAAACATCAGATAAACATCCAAATAACATCCGAAAATATTAAGCACTCTTAAAACTGCAAAGAGACAGTTAACAAGTATATAAAATTAAAGTTTTCATCTTCATTTGTAATCAGATTAATGTAAATAAATATGATGATGAAGTATCTCACACCATATCCAAAAATATTAGAACACCCAGTTTTGGCAGAAATATATGAAAAATGCTTTCATTTACTGATGTTGGTACTGTCATCTAGTTAAGTCTAAATGGGAAACAATTTGGATGGAGAGTTCACAAAAATGTTATGAATAGAAATTTTATACTGCTGCTATTCTGCTTCTTAAAATCTACCACCAAAATATAAAAACAATAATTTGAAAAGACAGACACACACCTAAATTCATTGCAGCATTTAATACAATATCCAGGATATGGAAATAACACAAATGTCCAAAAGCTGTCAAATGAAAAAGATTTATTTATTTTATCGTTCATGATATATATACACAATGGAATATTGTGCAGCCACAAGATACAAATAGATCTTGAAACCAAGATGGAAATGTAGAGGCTTGTGCTAAGTAATAAATACCACACTAAAGAGGACAAGTACTTTTATCTCATTCATTTTGTCTTAATGACAAAATAAAGGCGAAATAACACTGATTGATAACAAACTCTAGACACTAGATTATAGAATTGAGAATACCAGGTGGGATGCAGAAGGAAGTAGGTGGAATAATGAAGTGGAATGAAAGTAACATAAATAAAGACATTGATGGAGAGTCTTGATTACTTTGGTACTGTGAAAGATAACTATATATATATATATATATATATATATATATATTTCCAACCTCTAAACATCAACACTATTATAATCTAAATAATAACCTAAATTATAACCTAAAAAATAAAAAATAAACTATAACCTAAAATATAAAAAAATTTAATTTGAAAGACAGAGGTGAAATGTGACTAATTAGCACATCATATTTTAATTACTATTTTAATATCTTAATATTATATTCATGTTTCCTAAACTACAATAAGAAATATATGAATAAATTAAAATTTTAAATACTCTTAAATCACAGTGAAATAAGAAAATATTAATACAATTAGAAACTGAACCATAAAATAAATCATGGAAGAAGACAAACAATATACATACAAACATATCCAGGTTTGCTTAAAATAAACATGTATATACAAATATAAAGGTTGAGCTAGAGAGATAGCATGGAGGTAAGGCATTTGCCTTGCATGCAGAAGGAAGGTGGTTCGAATCCCGGTATTCCATATGGTCCCCTGTGCCTGCCAGGGGTGATTTCTGAATGTAGAGCCAGGATTAACCACTGAGCACTGCCGGGTGTGACCCAAAAACCAAAAAAAAAAAAAAATATATATATATATATATATATATATGATCTTCATTTTTACTATCAATGTAGCCAAATGCTTTTAAAATTTAAAATTAATAAATTTTTAACCACAATGATAATACAGTGGGTAAGGTGTATGCCTTGCACATAGCTGACCAGAATTCAATACCCAGCATCCCATATGGTCTCAGACACACCACCAGGAGTAGTTCCCTAGCATAAATCTAGTGGTAACACTTGACAATATCTGGACATGGTCCAAAAATAAATGAACAAAGAAAAATGTATCAATTCTTGTGATAGTAAATATGTTATCAAGTCTTTGGGTAATGTAAACTGGCATTACCTTTCTGAAAAACCATTTTGCAGTATGTATCTACCTATAGACTTAAAAGTGTTCCATAATTTAATCTTCAGTTCTTCCTTAGAGAATATCCACTAAGGGAATAGAAACAGGGATAAGGTTTATATGTAGAAAGATGTTCAAGGAAAGTTAGTTGGAGGGAGATAAAATTTCCAACTATAGTGGAAAAATCAGTGAAATATGAATCATTAAAACAACGCTTTTGAATGATTTTAGGTGACATGGGTAAATATTCACGATACTTTGAGTGATGGAAAATGTACATTCTGTACATTTTAGTTCATTGATGCAAATATTGTCTACATTTGAGTACTACCTGTTTCTGAAAACTAAATGTTGGAAATTGCAAAAAAAAAATGTAGTTAACAATGAATAATGAGATTACGAATACTAAATTCATTTTATACAAGATTTCCAGACTTTACTCACTGACTTGTTCATTCAAATTATTAATTGAGTATTGCCTATGTCTTTGGTTGTAACTAAGCACCAATGGAAAAAAATTTTCTTCTCTATCTATGCTTGCAGGCTGTAAAAGAAAAAAAAAATAGAGTCTTCTAAAAATGCCCATTGTTCATCCTGATTCCAATGCACAAAACTCAAATCACTCTTCATTTTTATGAAAATAAAATCAAAAGGACAGAACAAAATATCCAAGCCAAAGTCAATGACAATAGATTCAAGAGACCTAAATTTTAACTATCTAAATTAAAAGGGTCTGCTATACTGGCAGGCCAGGGGGCAGAGGGTGGTGGTATAGGATGCACACTGGGATAATGGATAGAGGGAAGTCAACACTGGTGATGAAAATGGCCCAGAAATTCAACTATGAAGGACTTTGTAGATCACAATGGTTTCAATAAAATAAAATGTGAAAAAAATAAAAGAATAAAATAAAGGATATTAGTACTTGAGGAAAATAAAAATGACTAACCTTAAGAGGATATTAAAGGATGTTCTGGATTTAATCCCCTTTTAACTTTTGCTGGAAGTGTTTGAAAATAATGACTTTCCTCTCTAAAACACAGACAACGTAGCAGAAAGGACTTTCTCTATTCTGATCATCAATAACCTTGCTATATTCCATAGAATTACCAGAAATGACACCTGTGCATAAAAATGAACACAAAAACTAGGTAAAAAGAAACTTCTAAAGGCTTAACTATACCAAACAAGAAGTTAATTTGAATTATGCCAAGGAATTATGGTTGAAATGCCAGCAAATGAATGCAAGGGCTCTAAGTGTGCACAAGAGAAAAGAGAAAATGAGCTTGCTGAAGCTTTAAAATGTCTTAAAGAATGTGATTCTCACAGGATTCCATCAAATGATGCAGAAAGGCAAATAATGACTTAATGGCAAGGGCTTAAAATGGGCTACTTATTGTCCTTCCCACCCACTATCAATTTAATATCAACTCATACAAAATGTGTGTTGTGGAAACATTTTCTTAGAAGAAAATATGATACACAAAAATAAGCGTTACAAATGTTATTAGTAGTCCCAAGACTGGCTAAAATAATATGTTTTCTAAAAACCAAATCCTGAGCACTTTCTGCTCTGATATCTATGAAGGAGAGTAGAGGAAATAATATTAGAGGCTGAGACATGCATCAACTTATATAGATGTGCATATAACTTCATATTAGTTGCACATCTAAATTTATCAAGGTTAAATATTCTAACCTGTAGAAGAACATCATTTTGAAGTTTGTTTTATTTTTCCCCTTTTGATCTCTCAAATGTCATATTCTATTCCCCCAACAGATGCTTTGTTTTGCCACTCTGTTTCTAAGCTTCTCTGTGTTACTGGCTGATCTGAGAGAGAGAAAAGAAAAAAGATGAAGAGAGCAGTAGAGCAGAGCAAAACAGCTGTCAGAGGAAAAATGTGTCTCTACAAGGTACATAAAATCTGACACTAGAGACAAAACTCTTTTAGAGGAGGGACTTTCATTAAAAAGTAGGCTGGGAACACACAGAAGGTAAATTGGACACAAATCTGCAAATCCATTGCCACAGTCTATTTTCTGGTTATTCATTTGAAAAGGTTGCTCAATTTTAACTTAGTCATAAATGTATGATTGTTTAAAACTATGAGAGTCAACCATGTATTTTCAAGGAATAGCTCTTGTGTTTTTTCTTTTTTTCTTGCTTTCTTTCTTTTATCTTTCTTTCTTTCTTTTTTGTTGATACTTGAGCCACACCCAGTGATTCTCAGGGGTTACTCCTGGCTCTGCACTCAGAAATCGCTCCTGGTTTGGAAGATCATATGGGACATATGGTCCATCCTAGGTCAGCCACATGCAAGGCAAATGCCCTACCACTGCGCCATCGCTCCAGCCCCAGCTCTCTGTATGTTCAAAGGAACAATTTTGTTCTCCAGGAGTAAAATAGGCAAACAAACTTATAATATATCCAAATATATAAGGTAATGACTTACGCACAGTGAAAGAATGAGCACCACTAAGTTGACGTTAATCTTCTAGTATTTTAAGCAAAATAATTGTCCCACCAGTTTAGCTCTTCTGAAAAGTAAAATCACTTAAACATTATACATATCCACATATTTGTGTTTATTGTATCATTATCTACCATAGCCAATACCCAAAAGTCTCCATCATTTAAAAAAAGTGTGATATGTATGGGGCCAGAGCATTGGCACAAGGCGTAAGGAGCCTGCCTTGTGTGTATTAAGCCTAGGACAGACCGCAGTTCGATCCCCCCGCATCCCATATGGTCCCCAAGCAAGGAGCAATTTCTGAGCACAGAGCCAAGAGTAACCCCTGAGTGTTGTCGTCTGTGGCCCAACCCCCCCCAAAATAGGGTGTGATATGTAATGTGATATTGATAATGAATACGATATTATTCACCCATTAAAATATTTGTGATAATATATACCTTATAATAATAATACCTTGTAACCCTACACCTATTCTTTGTGTAACCTTACCTACAAGAAAGACCTCCCATTTCTTTGAGGGGTTTTGGGGAGGTTATAAAAGGTTTTGCCTGAGGGGCAAAGGGAGATTTGCCTGGATGGAAAGGGAGCAGGAGGAGAGATGGCTGAAGGAAGCTAAGACACAGGGCAAACTAAGAATGGCATGTGATTAAATAGGTTTAAGATTATAGGCCACACATGTTGGCCAGGGCAAATAAAGCTGATATTTCTTAAAACCTGTCCGTGGATGATTTACTCGCCTCTACCTGAACCTGCTAACCCATCGGCTGGAGAGGTTTGGAGCCATGTGGCTTGGGATGACAAAAGAAAGGTCCTCCATCACCATCCACCACCATCCAGTTCCATCCTAAGGGCCTAATTTATTATTTTAATCAACAATACCTTATAATAATATATACCTTATAATATATAATATATATCTTAGGAACATTTGATACGTAAATAAATAATAAATAAATAAATAAAAACTGAGTCACAGAATAGAAAACAGATTTAGTAGTTGCCAGAAAATAGAAAACTGGTGGACAAAATGGATGAAGGGGTTAAAATATAATAGACAAAAGCAGAACGTCCCTAGCTCCTCCCCGCCAGTTTTTTTCTGTCTGCCCCAGGTAGGGAAGCCCTGTCCAACCACGCTGACTGTGCTAACGGCCCTAGCTCCTCCCCGCTGGGTTTTTCCTGTCTGCCTCAGGTAGGAAAGCCCCGCCCAACCACGCTGACCATGTGAACGGCCCAAGCTCCTCCTTGCCAGGTTTTTCCTGTCTGCCTGAGGTAGGGAATCCCCGCCCAACCACGCCAACCGTGCGAACCACGTGAAAGCTATCGGATTTGTGCGAATATAGCCTAACACAACATATAGGTCTAGCCAGCTCAGACCTAACACACAAATTTCTTAAATAATTAAGAGCCCATAAAATTGGAAACAAAATACCAAACAAACCAGAAATACCTAAATCAAATGACGCAGGTGGCAAAAGCACGCTCTAATCAAAAGGCCCTGAAAACCAGGCCACACCAAGAATTGCAAAGAAATATGGGTAAACCAAGGATTACCCTAACATCTGGAGATATGGAAGGAAACACAAACAATTTTCCAAGTCCACCAAAATGAACAGATCCAAGAGATGAAGATCTGAAAACAGCCATGAAAAAAAAAGAAATGCAAATCATGGTAAATACAATGAAAGAATCACTAGCTAGCGAGTACAAGAAAACCATGAATGAAAAAATCAACTAACTAGGAGAAGAAATGCTACAGAATATGAGAAATTCCATACAAATGGAATTTAAGGAAACAATAAGTAATGTAAAAAGCTATACGAGTAGAATTTCACAGCTGGAAAAGCATATAGAACAACTCGAAGAAAAACTGCAATCAAAAACTGTCCAGAAAACCTACAAGGAAATAAAAGGCAAAGCACTGGAAGAGAAAGTCCAGTACTTAATAAACAAAGACAAAAGAAATAATCTAAGAATTGTAGGTATACCAGAAGGGGAGGAAACAGGGAAAGGGGAAGAACAAGTGGTCAGGGAAATAATAGCAGAAAATTTTCCAACCCTCTGGAAAGAGACCTCGATGCAACTACAGGAAGTAAAAGGAGTCCCTAATAAAATAGACCCTAATAAGCCAACACCAAGACATATAGTAATCCAAATGGCAAAAAAAAAAAAAAGAGAAAGATGAACTCTTAAAAGCCATAAGGGAGGAAAAAAACCCTCAAATACAAAGGAAGGGACATAAGAATCAAACCAGATCTCCCATTTGAAACAATTCAAGCAAGAAGACAGTGGAATGACATATTTAAATGACTGAATGAAAGAAATTTCCAAACTAAGGTCTAATACCCAGCAAAGCTCTCATTCATATGGGAAGGAAAACTAAAAACATTCTCAAATAAAAATGATCTAGCAATATTTGTGCAAACAAAACCAATGTTAAATGACCTACTCAGAGATGAATTACACAATTCAAATCCCCGATTGTAACAGCAACAACAACCCTTCACAACACAACTATTACACAACAGCCCTCTCTGTCAATAATCTCCCTAAATGTTAATGGTCTAAACTCTCCCATTAAAAGACATATACTAGAGAAATGGATTAGAAAACATAAACCAGACTTCTGCACTTACAAGAAACACAGCTACTAATGCAGGACAGGCACAGACTTAGAATAAAAGGATGGAAATCAATTATTCAGGCCAATGAAAAACAAAAAAGAGCAGGGACGGCCATCCTACTATCAGACCAAATTGCATTCAACCTCAAGAAAGTGATCAGAGACAAGGAAGGTCACTACATACTGATCAGGGGAACAATAGATCAAGAAGTACTAACTCTGGTCAATATTTATGCACCTAATGTAGAGTGAGCAAAATATGTGAGGCAGTTTCTCACTAACCTGGAGAAACACATGAAGGGAAATGTGATAGTAGTAGGGGATCTCAATACTCCACTATCACCACTGGATAGATCCAGCAGGCAGAAAAATAGCAAAGTAATAAGAGCCCTAAATGAAAAATTAGAAGATCTAGGGCTAGTAGACTTATATAGGGCCCTCCACCCCCAAAAAAGCAGAATACACATTCTTCTCAAGCCCACGTGGAACCTTCTCCAGAATAGACCATGCCTTAGGATATAAATCTAACTTATATAAAACCACAAGTGTAAGGATCATCAGAAGCACCCTATCAGATCACTATGCAGCAGAGGTCAAAACTGATTGAATGAAGAAACAATGGAGAAAACCAAACACCTGGAGATTAAAGAACATGCTACTCAACAACAGTTGGATCTAAGAGCAACTCAAGGAAGAAATAAAAAGATTCCTTGAGACAAACGATAATGAAGAGACAACTTGTCAACACTTGTGGGACACAGCAAAAACAGTAATTAGGGGAAACTCATAGCAATACAGGCTTATGTCAGAAAAGAGAAAAATAACAAAATCAACAATTTGGATTCCTTAAGGAATCCTTAAGGAACTGGAACAACTGCAGCAAAGAAATCCAACCACAACGAGAAGTCAAGAAATAATAAAAACCGGAGCAGAAATAAACAACATAGTAACCAAGAAACCAATACAAAAAATAAATGAGTCCAGGAGTTGGTTTTTGAAAAAAAATAAACAAGATAGACAAACCACTGGCAAGACTCACCAAAAAAAAAAAAAAAAAGAGGAAAATCACCCAAATTAATAGGATCACAAATGAAAGGGGAGAGATTACAACAGAACCCCAAGAAATACAACATATCATGAGGTCATATTATGAACAACTATACTCAGTTAGACTAGAGAACCCAGCAGAAATCGACAGATTCTTGGAAAAATACCAGCTACCAAGACTGGAATCTGAAGATCTGGAAAATCTAAACAGGCCAATCACTTCAGAGGAAATCGAAGATGTAATTAAGAAACTCCCTAAGAACAAAAGTCCAGGTCCAGATGGTTTTACAGGTGAATTCTATCAAACATTCCGAGAAGACTTACTACCATTGATCTACAGGCTCTTCCAAACCATAGAAAAGACAGGAACCCTTCCCAACTCCTTTTATGAGGCTAATATCACACTCATTTCCAAAGATGGCAAGGACAGCACAAAACTACAGACCAATCTCCCTAATGAACATAGATGCAAAAATTCTCAACAAAATTTTAGAAAACCGAATCTAGCACTACATCAGGAAGATTATACACCATGACCAAGTGGGTTTCATCACAGGGATGCAGGGTTGGTTCAACATATTTAAATCAATCAACATTGTACACCACATCAATAACAAGAAAAAACAAAAACCACATGATCATGTCAATCAATGCAGACAAGGTGTTTGACAAAATTCAGCACCCATTCATGTTAAAAACACTCAGCAAAATAGGCTTGGAAGAAAACTTTCTCAAGATAGTTACAGCTATCTATGAGAAGCCCACAGCCAACATTATCCTCAATGGTGAAAAACTGAAAACATTTCCACTAAGGTCAGGAATTAGGCAAGGCTGTCCACTCTCTCCACTCTTATTCAATATAATCTTAAAAGTCCTAGCAATAGCAAACCGACAAGAGAAGAGAATCAAAGGAATCCAAATTGGGAAAGAGGAACTCAAATTATTCCTCTTTGCAGATAATATGATGATATACATAGAAAATCCTAAAGAGTCCACAGTAAAATTCCTAGAAATAATTAACCAATACAGCAAAGTGGCTGGCTACAAAGTGAATAACAAAAGACAGTAGCATTTATCTACACAAATAATGAAGTAGAAGAGAGAGAGAGATTAAGAATTCAATTCCATTTAAAATAGTAACAAAAAAAAAAAAAACATTAAAATCCTAGGGATCAACCTTGCAAGGGAAGTGAAGGACTTATACCAGGGAAACTTCAAAACACTTCAGAAAGAAATTGAAGAGGATCTAAAGAAACGGAATAACATCCCATGCTCATGGGTAGGTAGAATCAATATAGTCAAAATGACCACCCTACCCAAACTCCTATGTAGATTTAATGCAATCCCCATCCAAATTCAGACATCATTCTTTAAAGACTTATAACAATCAATCATAAAATTCATCTGGAACCACAAAAGACCCAGGATAGCCAAACACATACTAAAAACCAAGAAGCTGGGTGGCATCTCGCTACCTAACCTGAAGCTACACTATAAAGCCATAGTGATCAAAACAGCATGGTACTGGTACAAAGACAGAGCCTCAGATCAGTGGGTTAGAAGAGAATTTCTAGACATAAGCCCCCAGACATATAGTCAACTAATATTTGACAAAAGAGCCAAGAACTTGAAATGGGACAAAGAAAGTCTTTTCACAAATGGTGTTGGTACAACTGGAAAACCACCAGTAAGAAATTAAAAATTGATCCATACCTCACCCCATATACAAAAGTCAACTCAAAATGGATCAAAGACCTCAAAATCAGACCCGAAACCATAAAGTTTATTGAGAAAAATATAGGCGGAATACTCTAAGACCTATATATAAAAAAAGTCTTTGATGATAGATTGCCAATGGCAAGAACTTTAACATAAATATGGCAATATAATATAATGGCAAGAACATAAACAAATGGGACTATACCAAACTAAAAAGCTTCTGCATGGCAAAAGAAACCATGCTCAACACAAGAAGACAGGCAACTGAATGGGAAAAAATCTTTGCACTCAACATGTCCGATAAAGGGCTGATATCCAGAATATACAAAGCACTCAGAAAGATGAGATCCACAAAACCAAATAAAGCCATAGAAAAATGGGGAGATGAACTGAAAAGACACTTCACCGAAGAAGATCGAAAGATGGCCAACAAACACATAAAAACATGTTCACCTTCACTCATCATTAGGGAAATCCAAATCAAGACAACAATGAGGTACCACCTTACACCAGTGAGGATGGCTCACACCAAAAATAATGGAAACAATCTCTGTTGGCGGAGTTGTGGTATGAAAGGCACTCTCATCCACTGCTGGTGGGAATGCCCCCTAGTCCAACCCCTATGGAGAACAGTCTGGAGAGTGCTCAAGGAACTCAGAATTCAGCTGCCGTTTAACCCAACAATTGCTCTCCTGGGTATCTATCTACCCCCAAGCCGAAAGGACATTCATCCCCAAATATGTGTGCACCCCACTATCTGTCGCAGCACTCAGTATAATAGCCAAGTCTTGGAACCAACCTCGATGCCCAACAACAGATGAGTGGATTATTAAGATGTAGTATCTATACACAATGGAATACTACATGGCAGTAAGAAATGATTCAATCACAGACTTTGCAGCAACATGGATGGACCTTGAACATATTATGTTAAACTAAGTATGTCAGAAAATGAAATATAAACACAGAATGATAGCACTATTCTGAATCACCTAGAAACTACACCATATATACAACTAATATTCAAAGATCAAATAACAGGACTTAACAGGGTAGAAACTTCGAACACTGAAATACCACACATATACTGGGCAGAAGTGCCCAGAACACATGAAAGAGGAACATCATAAACTCTTGACCACACATTAAACCATAAAGAAGCCAACATCTGTAGAAACAGCAGTGTAGAGTGAACAGGTATGTAATCAACCTGATACTGCAAAGGCTCATAATAATCTCTTAGGGATCTTATACAAGGTTACAGGTAAAGAATACCACGGGAAATCACTGACTAACACCGAAGTATTTCAAAATAATAGGTGATAATGCCTTAAGCTTAATATATTCAAAATAACCTCTCAGCTTTTCTGTCCACAGGTGTTCTTGGATACAAAGGATGGACAACCTAAGATGGCATCTCAGAGCTAAGCCACACGAGATACCATACCCAGGTTGCATTACAAAATTGTCCGGACAAAACTTTTTACACACCCTTTATCTCTAGAGCATACCTTCTTTTAGGACCTGAAACATGTGGCCAGCCAGACCACTGAAGCAACAACGGTGACCTGCAGACTTATACTAAGGGGCCAACTCATTGTACATATTCAAGCAAAATGACATGCCCCCGCTCTTTTCACCACTCTTCTCACTGCCCTCTCTTCCTTTTTTTATTCCCTATTTAATCTTATTTTCCCCTTTCTTCCTTTCTGCCCCTTCCAAATACTCTCCTCTATACCCCTTCCAGGAATCCAACTACCCCTTCACCCCTCAATCCCATCCAGATTTTCCAATTTATTAAAATTCTTCACCCAAAGTTCTTAATCTATTAGGCATCAAGACTGACCTCCTACCCCAACGAACCAGTACCCAGCACCCGAGCGAAGGGACATCCACTCAAACCCACACCTCGTCCCTGGCAGAAAAAGACAACCAACACCCCGACTGACTCATGCTGTGTGACTTTCCCTACCAACTTATTCTAACGTGGACCATTGCTGGATACCAGACTTAGCCCTAAAAGGACTCCCATTGCAAGAACTTTATACAAGACCCCCCCTAAAATCTTTTACCAATCTCAGGAATGGCAGGGTATGTGATGAAAAGGTGCCTGGGAACCCACACCCCACAAGAAAATCTCAAAAGGCAATGGGGAAACATATACTTCCATCATAAGTATAAGACCTGTATAATACTAGCTCTTTATTCTTTATTTCATTTTACTTACAATCATTTTTCACTATACATATGGGAGCAAATATATTTTTTTATTTCTATTTTTATGTTTTTTGGGTGTATGACTTGTTTCTCTGTTCTTTTCAACCCCAAATGCACCGGCAATATAATGAAGCACCATTTCTTCCTGAAAGGCACACTAAAAAAGGGGAAATCCCACGTATATAAACAAGCTCTTATCTACTAGAGATAAGAACTCATACTTATTTACAATACAGGGGAATCTCCCACCTTGAAAATATGTCATGTGAATCCATCTTAAACGCTAGAAGATTATACACCGACCATCCAGACTTCAATCCTAAACCCCAGACATAGAATCGACACAGCTCTTCACAACAGCTACAGGAACCAAAGCCCACCTGGGACATACTGAATACTACTCGATCTCCAACATGTGCCAGTTCTAATATGAGATCCTGACAACGAGGAAATTGGGAACAAATGGACATAAGAACAAGTTATCCTACCTTACCAACTAATAATAAAACAAAATTGGAAGACTTACCACACTATGGGCTGTGCAAAAGCCAAGAACGTGATCTACAGATGACTGGCTGATAGAACCATGACAAGGCAGTATGTATTCTGGGACCAACAAGAAAGCCCTAGTTTAGGGTCTGGTCTACGTCCTGCATAACAAACATGACCTCCAATGCTACAGTCCTGACAGGCAATTGCAACTGAATGGGTTTTCTAGAATCATAACGAAAGACGATATCCCAGACTTCATCCAAGCTTCAGCGCAAGGGCCAAGACCACTAACCACAAAAGACAGATTAAAATGACATCGAGAAAACAGAACTTCTAAAATCACAAAGAAATTCATCATCATAAGTTCCACTCCTTGACCTGTGCACAAACTGAGACTCCTAGATTTAGAGGTCTGTCTTTATCATCCAGATTGGAGCAGAAATCTTCCATAAGGCACAAAAACACCAAGGGGAGAGTAAATGAATGTGAAAGGAGTCTATAGATAATCCCATCACAATCTATTCCAGGGTAGGGAAACCCTGTATCTCTTAGGCCAAGGGGATTTCCGTTTCTGTGTTTATGCGGGGGGGGGGGGGGGGGGGGGCGGAGACAAAAACACTAACTAATCTTTTTTTTTATTTTTTTATCTAGTTTTGATCGAATTCTTTGTTTTGGGGTAAATATTGAAGTAGTTGTCCATTTTTTAATTATATATTTACTTTTTCTTTCTTCTTTTCCCTTCTTCCTCCTTGCGCCTTGTCATATTTTCTATCTCAAGACCATGGCAACTATGTGGTGCATATTTTTATGGCTGCAGTGCTCACTGAATATCTTATTTGATTCCTCTTTTTGAACTGCTGTGGTGTTTCACCTTCTTTGTCTCCCCATCGTCTTTCAAACCAAGGATGAGAGCCTCTAGTGGTCCTCAAACTATGGCCTGCGGGCCACATATTGTATTTGTATCTGTTTTGTTTCTTCATTGCAAAATAAGATATATGCAGTGTGCATAAGAATTCGTTCATAAGTTTTGTTTTTACTATAGTCAGACCCTCCAATAGTCTGAGGGACAGTGAACTGGCCCCCTGTTTAAAAAGTGTGAGGACCCCTGCGAGTCTAGAATGACTCCGCTCGTAGACGGCATAGTCAATTTTTACCCCATTATATTACCTTTCTCTTCCTCAAACAAATCCACATAACTTGGTTTTTCTAGTACTGCCTTCCAACTAGAGGGGGCAATAATGGAGGCACCAAGACCAAACCGTTATAAGCCCACTAAGTAATTAACTAGACACAGAGGGGACCATGCATTCTAGCAGCCCCTGGGGGGGAAGAGTGGAGGATATGGGAGGCAGGATGGGAGCAGTTGTGGGAGGACAATTCGGTGGTGGGAATTTCCCTGATTCAATGTAAATACGTACCTGGAATATTACTGTGAACGATATGTAAGCCACTACAATTAAAATAAAAATTATGTTAAAAAAATAGACAAAAGCATACATAGTATGTGTCACTATATTGATTATTTAAGTCTTGCTTAAAAGTTTTTTAAAAGTCTTAAAAGTATTCATAAAAAGGAAATGTGATAATAGATGTTAACCAAAGTTACCATAATGCTCATTTTTAGTATACATAAATATATTATTAATGCATTATACCCATGGATCAAAGACATAGTATAGACATTGAGTAGCAAGCTGGTGAACCTAGTCCTATCCAAGACACTGTTAAAAGAACTCCTGAGTCTAAAGCCAAAGTTTCAATCTAACACAAACACCAAAGAAAGAGAAACATATGCATATATATACATATATATATATCCCCTTATGTTCACATAGAAAATAGAGTATTGAAGGCCAGAGCAGTGGAGCAGCAGTAGGGCGTTTGCCTTGCACGCAGCTGACCCAGGACAGACCACAGTTTGATCCCCAAAAGTCCCATATTGTCCCTCAAGCCAGGAGCAATTTCTGAGCACAGAGCCAGGAATAATCCCTGAGCAGCATCTGGTATGCTCCCCCCCCGCAAAAAAAAAAAAGGAAAAAAAGAAAAATAGAGTATCTTGTCAATTCTATCTCAGTAAGAAAATTAATAAATTAAAAAAATTAAGTTCATGCTCTTCATTGCCCCTTTGCTTTCTGTTGCCTATCTTCCTTTGGCTTCATTATTTCAGTTTTCTCCACTAAAGAAAATAGAGTAGCTTCAGAGAAACTTGCCTGGACATAACCATAGGAAATAACTTTACAGAAGATACATTTTAAAATCCTGTTCCAGTCTCAGGCCATCTGAGTGTGTAATTCAGTCTGCTCCTCGCCTGTTGTCCCACAAAATGTTCAGGATCGAGAAGTTCTGGGCCTAGAAATAAAAATAGAACCTTCCTAATCCCAAAGGAATTAGGAGGAAAACTGGTAAAGAAACCAGGTACAGCTCCAATAGAAAACCATGGAGAAGGGCCAAGCGGTGTCTGTAAGACATGATGTATGAGATGGAGTCCTGTAGATAAATTGAACAAAATCATTAGCATCTTGCTAATCATTTCATCCAGGCTGAAAACAACACCAGAATTGCACATACTTGATTAGGAAGCCTTCTTTTCTAATTTTTATATAGAATTCTGTACCACGTTTGCAAATCAGGACTAGCAATGTCTTTGAGGGGAAAAACAAAATCCTAATCCAGGTCAAAAACTAGTACACAGTTCATGTGTGTCCTACCAGAGCTTCACCTCCCATCACCAGCAGGTCCCAGGACATCAGCAGTTGTAGCCTTTCTTTCTTTTTTTTTTGGGGGGGGGGGTTTCGGGCCACACCTATTTGATGCTCAGGGGTTACTCCTGGCTAAGCACTCAGAAATTGCCCCTGGCTTGGGGGGACCATATGGGATGCCAGGGGATGGAACCACAGCCCTTCCTTGGCTAGAGCTTGCAAGGCAGACACTTTACCTCTAGCGCCACCTCACCGGCCCCGGTTGTAGCCTTTCAAGGTCACAAACCTAGTCTGGGTCCAGGTAACTTCAGGTCCTCATGATGCCATCAGTTCACATTGACACACTGATGGCCCAATGACCAAAAAGAAAAAAAAAAAAAAAACAGCAGTGATTGGCCACCTAGGCCTCTAAAGCAGTTTGGGAGACCCCTCTCCAACACTCCTACCACCCCAAACCCCCCCAAAAAAAGATCTTGACCCAAATTTTTTGAGGTAATGAGAGTGAGTTCACGGGTCACTGTCAGCTCGAAGTCACTCGTGGAGTCACTCAAAATGTGCACAGGTGTTGTAGCTAGGCCTCTTCACCACAGTGAAGCAATTTATTCCTACCTGGGACACAAGGCTCAAAGATCATGGTCTCTATAAATGGTTAGTTATTTCCAACTACCTCTGACATATGCAAAGTCACTGGTGCAGCCTATATATGTATATATACATGCCTGACCCAAAGAGACTCTAGCTTTCTGCCTCTTTCAGACTCAGGTGAATCTCAGAAGTTAATCCTATAGGGCAGTAAGTCCTTCAAAGGCTAACTGCAATCCAGATGGATAAGGTGGTTACATACCCTGAAGAAAACACATTAAGGAAGGAGAAGTGCACAGAAATGTCAAGGTAATGTCAGATAAATTTGTTTGTCTTCCTTCCTTCAATTCCTGTGGATTTTCCTAGGACTCTTTTTTATCCTTTTCCTCAGTTGATAGTACTTTATTTACTGGGCAGAGAAGAAGCATATGAGTGCTTCCATTCTAATACTTGGGGGAAAACTATACTCGATGATGCTCAGGGATTACGCCTCGCTCTGCACTCAGAAATCACCCCTCTCTCTGGGGATCATATAGGATGCCAAAGATTGAACCCAGGTCCTTCTTGAGTCAGCTGAGTGCAAGGCAAATGCCCTACCACTGTGCTATCACTCTGGCTCCTTGAATACATATTTTTATTACATTTTTAAACACTGTGCTTACAAAATTGTTCAAAATACAATTGTGGTTTTTCTGGGGGGTTTTTCACAGTTCAGAGTTGTTCATAATTAAAGATTTTTTAAAATGTTTTCTTCTTTAATATCTTTTGAAATAGCGTTTGGCCCAGCAACTACCTAAGTTACCTACAAGGTACTCCACTTTACTTTTTTCTGCATGTAGATGGCAGAAGCCCATTAAGCATGAATATATAAATTTCACTTCGGAATTTTTACTCTAAAAAATTTGAACTAAACCGTGTCTCAATAGAAATACTAACTCCTGACTCTCCTTCAGATAAGAACAGTCACAGACACAGCTAATAAAAATGTTAGTACTAAATTGCTAGAAACATCACTAGTAGGGAAGCAATTAATTAGTAATTCTGACTCTTCAAGTTCTACATATCATCTGCCTATCCTCCCTATTCCTATCACCCCCCTTCATTCTCTCCACTCCCTTTCAGTCTACACAGCCAACACAAAAAAAGATATCAACAAATAAGGGACAAAAGTTTTTTTTTCAAATTTAGACAATACATTTATATATTTTAATTGATTCTACATAATAAGATATAATAAGAACAGTTTCGCGTACATTTTAAAAAGAAAGTTAAAAGTTAAGTCTCATGTGATGTCTTACACAATCCATATCATATGTGCCTTATTGGTTCCAAGGTGTGGAAAACAACACTATGAAAATAAACTCCCCAAATTGTTTTAAATACACATGACAAGTAACCTAAAATTTTCACTTAATTTTAAAGGACAAAGGATTCTTTTGAGGATAAGAAAACAGGACTTGACCTTCTTACTTTTTTATATATAATTTTTATTTTATAGTGGCTTACATATCGTTCACAGTAATATTCCAGGTACATATTTACATTGAATCAGGGGAATTCCCACCACCGAATTGTCCTCCCACAACCGCTCCCATCCTGCCTCCCATATCCTCCACTCTCCCCCCCAGGGGCTGCTAGAATGCGTGGTCCCCTCTGTGTCTAGTTAATTACTTAGTGGGCTTATAACTGTTTGGTCTTGGTGCCTCCATTACTGCCCCTTCTAATTGGGAGGCGGGACTAGAAAGTTCAAGTTATGTGGATTTGTTTGAGAAAGAGAAAGGTAATATAATGGGGTAAAAATCAACTATGTCTACTATGAGCAGAATCATTCTAGAGGCTCTCATCTTTGGTTTGAGGGACGAAGGGGAAAAGAAGGTGAAACACCACAACAGTTCAAAAAGAGGAATCAAATAAGATATCCAGTGAGCACTGCAGCAATGAAAATATGCACCACATAGTTGCCATGGTCTTGAGATAGGAAATATGATGAGGCGCAAGGAGGAAGAAGAGAAAAGAAAGAAAAAGTAAATCTATAGTTAAAAAAATGGACAACTACTTCAATATCTACCCCAGAACAAAGAAATCGACAAAAACTAGATAAAAAAAATAATAATAAAAGGATTATTTAGTGTTTTTTGTCTCCCCGCTCCCTGCATAGGCACAGTAAATCTTGGGGTCATCCAAAACGGGAATCCCCTTGGCCTAAAAGATGCAGGGTTTCTCTGCCCTTGGAATATATTGTCATGGAATTATCTATAGACTCCTTTCACGTTCATTTACTCTCCCCTTGGTGTTTTTGTGCCATATGAAAGACTTCTGCTCAGATATGGATGATAATAACAGACCTCTAAATCTAGAGGTCTCAGTCTGTGCACAGGTCAAGGAGTGAAACTTATGAGGAAGACTTTCTTTGTGATTTTAGAAGTTCTGTTTCCTCGATGACTTTCTTAATAAATGTACTTCATTTTTAAATTTTAAGCTATTCATTTCCTAGATATTCAAGCTTTCCCTTATCTCACAATTCAGTAAAACTCATAGGTTTACACATCCCCTTGATTAATATAAAGAGTGAACCAAATTTCACATTTGCAAGTTTACCGCTTTGTAAAGTTATCAGTGTGTGATTAAAATGACCAACTAGAAAATTGTAGCAGCACTATCAATGCAACAGAAGTAGACTGATAAATTAGAAATGGAAGAAAATAATTAATTGGCATTGGACATGAAAGAAGAATTTTAGTTCCTAAACATTTGTGTTATAATCTCTTCTAACTTTAATTAAAGTCTCTCAAGGTTTATAATCTTAAAATACATTTATTTTAACTTTACTTTCTTGCCGGAAATATTTACTCAAGCTGTCAGTTTCCTACCCTCAAGTATTTTATTTTTAGCTTATTCCAATTGTCATTCCTCTGAAGTGGTAAAGTCTTTTAAAAACTACTAGCCCGAAACCTCAAATATAAAAACAAACATCATTTTAAAATATGGAGTAAATTGGTAAAAATAATTTGTATAAAAGTTATCTTAATATATGTATAGCTCCTAATCCTATAACTCCACCCAAAATACATAAAAAATTATTGCATATCTATGACAGAAAACAATGACCAAAAAAGCATGCATCATTATTTACAGTAACAAAAATATAGGAAATTTTTTTAAAGATGAGAAATTTAGCCAAAGGGAGTACAATAAGTAGGTAGGGTGCTTGTTCAGCACCCAAATGAATCTTACGCACTCCATCTGGTCTCGAGTCCTTCCAGGTGTAATTCCTGAATAAAGAAATCAGCTTTGAACTCCACATGGTGTGGCCCAACTCCCTTCAACAATTTTTTATGGGGGTCAGCACTCGGTGTGCTAAAGTAGTACTAAAGCCTGCAGCTTTAATGATAAGACCATCATAAATTGTAAGACCTCAATCAAACAGAAAACTTCTCGCAAGAGTTCACTCTGTGAAAGGCAAACTGCAGACGTTGGAAGCTAAGAAGAGCTTTCCCTGAGATTGTACAGAAAGGTGGGGAGGAGAAGGAGAGACTGAAAGAGATTAGGAACTGAAAGAGAAAAGTCACAGCACAAACTAGACAACTGAATCACAGGTGGAAGAGAGTGGAACAATACGGACTAAGAGAATGAACATCAGTTTCACTGAGTCTTGGTAGCACAATCCAATGGGCTACTCCTCCCAAATTGAGCAGGGTGCACTTATTCCTGAGGTGACCCACATCCACAAAGACTGCAGACTCAGACTCAGGTCTACCCTCAAAGCTGGGCCTTGGTCTTCAGAGCTGACACAGCTTGACCCCACTACCCCCATCAGAAATATGTCTGCTGAGCATGTCCACTTTGCATACAATTCATTTTTATGTTGGAACTCAGGAGTTGCATGACTTGGGAATTCCTAAGACAACAAAGGGTAGTAAAGCAACAACTGGCCAGGAGTGAGTGCAATCATGCAGAAGGGAGAGGAGTGGTGCCCAACAGGATACCATTTCAGTCCCACCCAGTATTGGGTCATAATCACTATTGCCCTGAGAGATACAATTTAACCTTAACTGCACAAGTTCATAGCCTGGGCCCCACCTAGACAGACCCATCCTTCATGCCCACTCTCAGGTAGCCAGCTCAGAACCCAAAAAATCTCTTAAAAATGCCTGTACCAGGGCCTGGAGAGATAGCACAGTGGCGTTTGCCTTGCAAGCAGCAGATCCAGGACCAAAGGTGGTTGGTTCGAATCCCGGTGTCCCATATGGTCCCCCATGCCTGCCAGGAGCTATTTCTGAGCAGACAGCCAGGAGTAACCCTTGAGCACTGCTGGGTGTGGCCCAAAAACCAAAAAAAAGAAAGAAAAAGAAAAAAGAAAAAAAATGCCTGTACCAGACTTCATCTCCAATCTAAGTCAGAGAATACCTAGCAACGATGATTCAAAAGCTTCAATTTTGTTTCTGTATCCATCATGTCAGAAAGCAACAAAGAGCTGACATACACTGCATGGGCTTAGCAAATTGTTCCAAGGACACAGCTGGGAGAAACATTTCCTAGAAAGCAACTGGGAGCTACCATAGGTACAAAAGATAACAAACACCCCCGAGATGAGACCTAACCATCAGGCAGTGGTTCAAAGCAAAAGAAAACTGCTGACAAATTCATCACCCCTCACCCATGACTATGGAGATCAGATTGTTGAACAACTTTGAATTCACCTGGTCATAATCTGTAGTTATTGTCAAAGCTATTTGAACTGTGATGTGATCAATTTTTTTTTATTAATTATTTTTTTTATTATTTTAATTATGACAACAAAGATGCAAAGAAAGAGGACAGGGTAAAGTTACAGTGGAAGCCCAATCACCCATAAACAGGATTCTCAGTAGTTCCATCGATGATATCCCAGCCTTGAACTTTCAGCCAAAGAACATTAAGAAAAACAAAACTGAACCCATGTACAATACAATTACTTTGTCCCTCAAATCCCCAGTTGTAGTACATATTGTTTCTTAGCAGCACACCATATAATCTAAAGATATTAGACTTATGTAACTCTTTAAACATTGAGGGCAAAGTACATTTATCTAGTTCCATGCACATGCTTACTAGTTTAAGTTAACCTCAAAAGTTTTAATGGGTTGTTTTTCTTAAGGATTGGAGTCAAGAGAACATAGTAAAAAACGATATTAAAGTGGCATTTGTTTGCATAGGCCCACCAAAACATAAGGGACATGGAAAGACAAATTATGGTCTAAATACATGGAGACCCTACCCCTGAAGTTTCCTGGCACAGGACTGACTCTAGGCTCCAGGCAAACTAGTTTGTCCAATTCAAGTCATAGTCTGTAGTGGCAATACACCTCCATTCCTCACATAGTCTCTGTTGTTGGTATCATTCTTCTGTATTAAAGATCCTGGAGTCTGCATATCCCATATTGCAGTCAGGATGGTGCAGAGCATCCTCTCGTTTCACCTCACACTTAAGGGGCAATAGAGAGAACCATGTCCTGTAGAGCAGGTCATCGTTGTTGTCATGTCTTCTCGCAGGTCATTGTTGTTGTCACGTCTTCTCAGTGTAAACGGAAGTGTCTTATTAGGAGGTCGATGTCACACCCTTGGTAGTGTCTTTCCTGGTAGAGGACTGCTTCCAACTGTTGCTATAAAAGACCTTGGATGTTTCGTAGATAGCTTGCCTGGTTCCAGCGTGAATGGAGAATGCCCATTCAACTGAGGCCTATGCCAGGTCATTATATCAATATTCAGGGTGTAAGGTACATTGTAATGAGATTTATTAGATAATAACTAATCTGTATGTATAGTGTTTTCCCATTTTAATGTGCCACGAAGCGTTATTGGTGCATCTGGAGGCAATAGGAACAAGACCAGCAATTTCCATGACATAGTTCAATCATAGGCATCAAACTGAGGGATAGTTCCACCACAATCCTTACTGAACAGCTTACAAAGAAAAGACAAGATGAAAAGTGGATAGAAACATCATGGTAGAAGAATATATAGAGAGTTACAGCAGTTAAAGAAAATAACCATAAAATATTCAAAAAATATATGTGTTCAATATGTGTTCGATTTGTGTCCTTCTAAATAGTTCTGGGATTTGTAAGATCTACTGTATGTCTTTGGTCAGAGATTGAAGCTGTGTGTTACTGAAGTTAAGAAGGGTAAATCTGGGGTACTGATGGTTGGGAGGAGCATATGATCGCGCGGGGGCGCTAGCCCCCGCGCGGTTTCAAAATGTAGACTGGTATGAAATTGCCAGTGACAGCCTGAGTATAGCTGAGAAATTATTTGCCTCCCCCCAGATCAAACTACACCCCCTGATCCACCCTCTAGACCCGGCCTCATGGGCACCCTGGGTTTTCCCCACTCCCAGGCCGGGTCTGGGGACCGGCCTAGGTTGGGCTTAAAACCCTGTCCTTCGGGCTTGGGAGGGTCTCTCTCCCTTCCTGGAGCTGGATTTTTAGCAGCACGGGCGGGCAGCTGGCAGACCTCTGTATGTGCCAGCGGCCTTTTGGCCTGGCCTAGGGTGGGGGGCCCGGACCTGGGTCACCCGAACCCCCTCTCCCCCTTTCCTCCGGATCTCCAGGTGGGTTTCTGGGAGGAGCTCATGGGGCACCCTGGGTTTTCCCCACTGCCAGGCCGGGTCTGGGGACCGGCCTAGGTTGGGCTTAAATCCCTGTCCTTCGGGCTTGGGAGGGTCTCTCTCCCTTCCTGGAGCTGGATTTTTAGCAACACGGGCGGGCAGCTGGCAGACCTCCGTATGTGCCAGCGGCCTTTTGGCCTGGCCTAGGGTGGGGGGCCCGGACCTGGGTCACCCGAACCCCCTCTCCCCCTTTCCTCCGGATCTCCAGGTGGATGTGATCAATTTTCAAACACAGCAACTGTATGAATCCTGTGATAGAGATAAGATCGCCTCTATAGTAAATATGAGGCACAGGTTCTCTAGCAGCTCTTTGAAGAAAACATAAGTAGAACCCTTCAGGAAGTAGACCTCAGAGATATTCTCAAGGAGATGATCAGAGACAGTCAATAAAAAAATAAACAAAAATAAACAAATGGGAGTAAATAAAATTAAAAAACGTTGGATAGCAAGAGGATCTCAATGAAAATAGACTCCACTGAATGAGAAAATACTTATACACACACCCACATAGAAAACATATGATAGCCAATAGGCATATGAGAAAGTGCTTATCATCACTTATGATTAGGGAAACAAATCTAAACAACAATGAGATATAGCATTCTTACAATGCTATAGTGGGAATGGCATACATAAAAATCTAGAAAGAACTGGTGTTGGCAGTGTTGTGTGGTGATAAAATAACTCTCATTCACTGTTGTTGGGTATGTATCTGGTTCAACTTCTATGGAAAGCAATATAAAAATTTCTCAAAAAATAGGAATGTAATTCCCATATGAACCAAGACTACTACTCCTTGGTATCTGCACACAGAACACAAAACACTCATTTGAGATGACATATGTACACCAATGTTCATTGTTGTGCTTAGTAGAATAGCCAAAATATTGAATCAAAATAAATGCACAAACACACATGAGCAGATCAAGAAGATGTAGTTTATTGGGGCTGAAATGATAGCAAAATGGTAGGGCATTTGCCCTGCACGTTGCTTATCCAGGATGGACCTGGGTTCAATCCCTGGCATCCCATATAGTCCCCCAAGTCAAGCCTGCCAGGAGTGATTTCAGGAATAACTCAGAAATAACCCCTGAGTGCCACCGGGTGTGACCCAAACCCCCACAAAAAAGAAAGTTGTAATATATATATATATATATATACTAAATATTCATATATAGTATATATTATGCTATATATTCCACATATGCTATATATACTGTATATATTCTATTATATATTATGTGCATATATACTATTCCATATTATAGAATAATTTGCTGCTGAAAGAGAGGACTACAGCATGCAATTTCCTATGACATGGATGGAACCAGAGGGTATCGTGCTGAATGAAGTCAGTTATAAGGAAGGAGACAGATATAGAATGATCATTCTATTATATGGTATCTAAAGACACAGTAAGAGAGAAACAGGTGGCCAAACATAAGAGAACTTATGGGGGCAAAGATGGTGGAATGGTGGAATGGTAAGGTCATTTTTATTTTTATTATGATGAAGGGACAAGGGTGGTCGTTGCTGTATTGAAGTGATGAATACCACATTATATTATAAATCAGAATTCCTCAAAAGTTTCAAAAATGTACAAATACCAGAACAGGTGTATGTGTGCAAATTCAGTCATCACAACTACAACACAGAAATGAGAGTAAATAGTAGTTTTAAATAAATCAATAGTGCCTCAATTTTTTCAGCTACAATATGATTTATTTAAGATTTAAATGAATAAATGATGCCCGCAGGTAATGCCAAGGAGTCCTATAAATCAATATGGCTTTGCTTTTCATATCTCTTTATATTTTATAACAATTCTATACAAAATACTGATAATTACTTCACCTTTAGTCTCTCCTGACAAAACTGAAAGTGGTAGCAGAATTCTAAAGAATCTCTGCTTCAGTTAATCAAAAGTTGGCAATGTATTATCTTCTATAAACTATGAAAATTGGAAGACCATTAAAAGAAGCAATAAAGCCATTAGAAAAAGGCAAGCTAATGTCTTTATTAAAACTATTTTAAAAAACACAGCATTAAGTGAAAGATATCCAACTAATAAAAAGTTAATCATGTGTACTTTATGCCATGTAAAAATTAGCTGCACTGTATTTTTTCCTTAAGAAAATTACATAGTCACATCATTTACAATACTTTCTATGATACGTTTTATGCAACAGTATTACAACATCAGACCCTCCACCTAGTGCCCACTTTCCTTCTCCATTGTCTCAAGTTTTTCCTTTCTTTCCCTCATCCCATAATTACCACCATCTCCATTCTCCATGTCTCACTGCCCTAGTAAGTTCTGTTCTGTAGACCAGAGTCTGTTGTTTGGGCCATCTGTTTGTTCCCTTTCTATGGGTTTTTAAAGTTAGTCCACATTTGAGAAAAATCATTCTGCAGCTGTCTCTCTCCTTCTGGCTGCCTTCATTCAGCATTCTACCCTTCAGTTTCATACATGTAGCAGCAAATTGCATGATTTCAACTTCTTTTATAGCCTGGTAGTATTTCATTGTGCACCTATATCATGGTTTCTTTATCCAGCCAGTTGTTCTTAGGCACTAATGTTGTTTCCAAATTTTGGCTATTGTGAATATGCTGCAATAAATATACAAGTTTAAGTGTCTTTTCTGAGTAGATGTTGTGGATCTTTGAGGTAGAGCCCAAAAACGATATTGCTGATTCATATCGAAGATCTATTCTAAGGTTTATGAGAAGTGATTCCATTTTGTTTTGTTTTGTTTTCTTTTGTTTTGGGCCCAGGCCTGGTGGTGTTCAGGGTTTACTCCTAGCTCTGTACTCAAGAATCACTCCTGGTCGTGCTCAGAGGACCATATGGTATCTTGGGAGATCAAACTTGGGTCAGTAGCATATAAAGCAATCACCCTACCGATAGTACTATTACTCCAGTCCTCAAGTGTCCATTTTATTCTCATAAAGATTAAAGCAATCAACATTTCCTCTAAAAGTATATGTGTTTTTCTTTTACCCACATCCATGCCAACACTAGCTGTTTTTATTCTTTGTTATGTGTGCCAGTCTCACTAGTATGTGGTAATACCGCATTGATTTTGTTTGCTTTTCCTTGACAATATGCAAAGCATTTTTCTCATATACATCCATTTTTATATACCTCCACATATCTTATTTGAGAAAATTTCTGAACATCTCTTCTTTACATTTTTGCCACCCTCATTTTTTAAAGATTTGCAGTGTTGAAAATGTAACTAAAATTTATTCAATATAATTATTTATTACATAAATGATTTGAATTACCATAGACTTATATATTAATTTTAAAACAATAAATCTATGCTACTAGGAATCGGAGGCATAAGTATAGACCAATGAGAAATGTTAATTTGTGTCTTGACATAACGACATAAGCAGGACAAACACCAAAGCACACAATAAAGCTAACATTAAGTTTATTCTTACAAATGCATGTCAATATTTGCTGATTTTCGAAGGGAATCTCTTCTATTATATTCAATAGGTCTCTTATTAGTGTCTAATTTTAATCCATGGTACCAAATATTGTGTTATATATTCACCACTAAATTTGCACCACCACCAAACCTCCTATGGGCTTTGTACAGTTCATATCTCAGAGAAGTCATTATAAAAGTTATTAAAAACAGGCATGTATGGGCCAGAGCGCTGGCACCACGGTAGGGCATTTGCCTTGCATGTGGCTGACCTAAGATGGACAAAGGAAGGAAGGAAGGAAGGAAGGAAGGAAGGAAGGAAGGAAGGAAGGAAGGAAGGAAGGAAGGAAGGAAGGAAGGAAGGAAGGAAGGAAGGAAGGAAGGAAGGAAGGAAGGAAGAGGGGAGAAGGGAGGGAAGGAGGGAGTGAAGGAAGGAGGGAAAGAAGGAAGGAAGGAAGGAAAGAAGGAAAGAAAGGAGGGAGGGAGGGAGGGAGGGGGAGGGAATGAATAAGGGAGAGAGGGAGGGAGGAAGAAAGAAAGGGAGGGAGGGAGGAAAGTGAGTAGAGGGAAAAGAGGGAGAAGAGGGAGGAGAAGAAGAGAGTGAGAAAAGGGAAGAAGGGAGGGAGGGGGAGGGGAAGGAAGAAAGGATGAAAATGGTGTGACTCGGGGCCCTAGAGGTAAGGTGTCTGTCTTGCAAGCTCTACCCAAGGAAGGACCACGGTTCTATCCCCCGGGGTCTCATATGGTCTCCCCAAGCCAGGGGCAATTTCTGAGTGTTTAGTCAGGAGTAACCCATGAGCATCAAACGGGTGTGGCCCGAAAAACCAAAAAGAAAAAAGAAAAGAAAAAAGAAGAAAGAAAAAGAAAGAAAGAAGAAAGAAAGAAAGAAAGAAGAAGAAAGAAAGAAAGAGAAAGAAAGAAAGAAAGAAGAAAGAAAGAAAGAAAGAAAGAAGAAAGAAAAAGAAAGAAAGAAAGAAAGAAAGAAAGAAAGAAAGAAAGAAAGAAAGAAAGAAAGAAAGAAAGAAAGAAAGAAAAGAAAGAAAGAAAGAAAGAAAGAAAGAAAGAAAGAAAGAAAGAAGAAAGAAAGAAAGAAAGAAAGAAAGAAAGAAAGAAAGAAAGAAAGAAAGAAAGAAAGAAAGAAAGAAAGAAAGAAAGAAAGAAAGAAAGAAAGAAGAAAGAAATAGTGTGACTCAAGAAAAATAAAACCATTTAAAACTATCATCCCCATATACAAACATCTTACATATGTCTTCCTTTCAGGTACACTGATAAGAATTGCATTTCAATTAATTGCATTCAAATGCAATTCCTAGCAATAATATTCCAAAATAACCAGAGACATATTTTTATTTTATAATCAACATAAAATCTTATTAACACCAGCATTTTGCTGACAAAACTGTAGACTCCAAGTCACGGGTTTTCCATGGTGAGTAAACAGTAGTTCCAGGCACCTCTTCACATTCACCCCTACAACATGACAGCAAGATCAATCAAAATTTTATAAATATGTTCCATAAAATACCTGTATTAAAATAAGTATCTGGTAAATTATTTTATGTATCCTATTTCTTGCTTATAAACATATTGTCTACATGTATCTATTAACATTTGTTGCAGGTCCAGCACATCCTGTTACACACTTCATGTAAATTTGTTTTTAAAGTCATGATCTCAATATATTCCCTTCATATTTTTCAAAATGCCTTATAAACAGTAGATAATAAAATATGTACAATTCATTACCAGTGTGTTTACCCTTTGACTTGAGAGATACAAAAGGTGTTCAAAGGCAGTTTTATTAACAATTCTAGACTTAACACATTTACCAAAAGAAGAACTAAAAATTAACCCTGATATATATGCTCTGAGTATAGAGGGAGAATGAAGCTGGCCCTTAGTACTTTTTATTTCTTTCTCAAATCTACTAAAACTAAAACTGAAATCTTTATATAGTGAAGCTAATGTTATTAGCATTTTATTGCACTTAGAATTATATCAGACACTGTCCTACGCATATCATACACCTTATCTCATTTAATAATCACAGAAAACTCCCCAAATGAAAATTATCAGACTCGGGGCCAGAGAGACAGCATGGAGGTAGGACATTTGCCTTGCATGAAGGACGGTGGTTTGAATTTCAGCATCCTATATGGTCCCCGAGCCTGCCAGGAGCAATTTCTGAGCTTAGAACCAAGAGTAACCCCTGGGCGTTGCAGTCTGTGGCCCAAAAAGGAAAGGAGAGAGAAAGAAAGAAAGAAAGAAAGAAAGAAAGAAAGAAAGAAAGAAAGAAAGAAAGAAAGAAAGAAGAGAAAGAAAGAAAGAAAGGAAGGAAGGAAGGAAGGAAGGAAGGAAGGAAGGAAGAAGGAAGGAAGGAAGAGGAAGGAAGGAAGGAAGGAAGGAAGGAAGAAGGAAGGAAAGAATGAAGAAGAAAGAAAGAAAGAAAGAAAGAAAGAAAGAAAGAAAGAAAGAAAGAAAGAAAGAAAGAAAGAAAGAAAGAAAGAAAAGAAGAAAGAAAGAAAGAAAGAAAGAGAAAGTAAGAAAGAAAGAGAAAGAAAAGAAAGAAAGAAAGAAGAAAGAAAGAAAGAAGAAGAAAGAAAGAAGAAAGAAAGAAAGAAAGAAAGAAAGAAAGAAAGAAAGAAAGAAAGAAAGAAAGAAAGACATTACAAATGGGTAAACACAATGGAACTAAGCGATTAATAAAACCAACGCATGCTACTTAGTGAAATACCCAGGTTTAGAACTCAAGACAAGCTCATATCAGAGACTTCTAAAAATAGTAACATAATGATGCTATTAGGAGCACTGAAGAGCCATAAGCTACCAGGCCTCAGGAGGGCTTATAAAATCCCTAACATGAAGGTGTCGCTTACAGAGCTAAGGAGACAAGCTGCAAGGTGGTGATTTAGTCAGTAAAAGAAACACATTTCTTCAAAAACTCACACTAATGGTTTATTGTTGCCTGGCCTTTAGTTCATGGATTCCGGGAAAAGAGAAATGGCTCCTAACATGTTCCTGGGAGATTCTACCTCTCCTTTAAGGATATCAACATTTTTGTGAAGGTAATTTTTGAGAAATACAAAAATTTCTGAGTGAACTTAAGTCGGTTTTTGCAAAACCACAGAGGTGCAGAGACAGGAAAACGCTTAAAAACTACTAAATATGAATTAAAAAGAAATATAAAGAACGACCAAAATGCATCGTTTAAGTTTGGAACAACATAGGTTCTTAGGCAAATGAATGACAAATTACATACTAAAATGAACCCAAATAAAAAACTTCAGAATGTGTCTACATGATTTCAAGTTCCTGAAGCTATAGCAATTTTATTGCATTGATAAGTCTCTATTACTTGAATTTACTTTTTGAATAGATGTGTTGGTATTGAACTGATGCTATCATAGGCAACCTTATCTCAGTTCTATCTCCTAACGAGATGCACAAATATTTGCTTCCATCTATGTGTCATAATAGTGACATCTAGTGGCCACCTGTTGAAGTGCAGTTTCTGTGACAGCCAAAGAAAAATGAGTTTCTAAGCTTTAATATTACCAAAAGTCATTTCTAAGACCTACCTTCAAAAATGTCTGAAAAGTGTGTGGTGAATATAAACAGCATTCTCATTGAACAATTTAAGTTTCATTCTATTTTCTTATAAGAAGTATTTGTATAAAACTGAAGAAATTCACCACATAAACTTAATCAGGAAGCATAGATGCATAATAGAAATGTAGGTAGATGTATGCAGATGAATGGATGAATAGATATTAAATAAAACTGAATATAAAGAGTAATAAATTTTGTTAATTATGCATTCATGTAATTTATAATTTTAAAACTAAAAACCATAAATTTTTCATTAAAATGTACCTGCTTTCATATGTTCAGTCATTTGAAAATAAATGACCTAGGCTGACTATGTTATATACTACAAGGAAAAACAGCAAGATCTGTTGCCTTTAATGTATACATTAGTGTATTTTCTTTACAACATGTAAATGAGATTCTTTACCTTTCTACCAATAAATGAAACTTTATGAACATGCTCTCAAGTGTCTCATGTCTTACTTCATTACCAGCAGTAACAACCTACTCCTGCCATCTTCCTAATGACAAGTTTCATTATAGAGACAAGAGAAAGTATTACATTTAGAAACTCAGCAACTCAGGTGTAACTCCTTGGTGAATATTTCCATCAGTTCCTCTCATTTTCCTGGTCGGCATTAATCAACTCTTTCCCTATAAATGTGCTCAGTTTCATTTAGAGATAATGTTTAAAGTTAATCAACTGCCTGCAGCGTTGTTTCCCTTTCAGAAACCATTTGGGTGTGCTCTGGGGAAATACAAATTTCAAAGCTGCACGTGTATTTCTTAATGAATTTATATTAATATTCCATTCATATAAGTCCTTTAACAGAAATGTGTAGCAGCAGAAAGATCCTGACATCTTGTTAAGAAATCTTCTAAAACTAGTTGCATCCAGAAAGAAGCTTTCTAAGGGAAGTTGGTAAAAGGAAGTAAGGCATGTCACCTTAACAGAGTCTGGACACATCATTTCAGTTATCAGAGATGAACAAAAAAGTTGCAATGTGAACATTTTCATTAAAGATTCAGTTATCCTTCCAGAGAAAAATCAAAGCAGTCTGATTTGTTTTCATTTTCATATATAAGTTTTTACATATAAGTTTTTAGATTTATTATCACCACTATTATTTATTATGTAAGTATAGTGTTGCTGTCTCATGAGCTTCAGAATATTCTTCAAGGAATTTCTATCATAGGAAAATGAAATTCACAAAAACAAAATTGCAATGGATTTGTTTCCATCATTATAGCTTAGCTATAATTTTATGCAGATAAAATAATATATTATGTGGTAGTTTGGAAAATGGCTTCTTTTACTTTGCCTAATGCCTTTGAGATTCATTCACGTATGAATCTATGTCTTTAACATCTATTATCACATAGTTGCAAAACATACAGTTGTGATGAAAATTTTCAAGATTTACTTAAATTCCAAACATATATCATTAACCAAGTCACCATGTTGTACACTATAACACCAGAAATTACTTACAACTAGACAACTGAACTTTTGACATTCTTCACTCCTTTTATACCCATCCACTAACTACCAACCCTAGCAATCCCTTATCTGTTCTCTTTATCTATGAATTTTATGAGTTTTATTTCTTTCTCAGAAATCAGATTTAAGAGCAATCACCAGGTATTTTATAGTATGGCTTTTCTTTTTCTAATTCCAAAGCTGTGAGGTTAAAAATTTTATTTGGATTTTTTTGTGTTTACTAGTATCAACAGCTGCTGCTATAAATTTCCTTCTTAGTAATGCATTTGCTACACCCATCTTTTCTCATAGCTTGTCTTATTTCATAATGTTCAAAATATTTTTGGGGTCAGAAGAGATGTGCCTTTGCTGTGTTCTGAAACTATTCCTGACACTGCACACAGGAGTGACCCAAGGCAATGCTCCAGGGACTATGTGCTTGACTGGTGATTGAATCAGGGTTGACTGCAAAATGTAAGGCAAGTGTCTTAACCCCTTTACTATTTCTCTGGTTATTCAATAACTTTTTAATCTACATTTTGATTGCATAATTGATTCAATGATTATTCCACAGCAATTTCTTTAGTATTCACATGTATGAGTTTTTCCAGATTTGTCATTTATGGATAGTTTATTCTATTGTGATCCTAAAGATATTTAATATTATTATATCTTCATACCATACAACACTTTTGTGTGTCCCTACATTTGCTGTAGTCTTAGCAACATTCACCTGGAACTAGAGAATTAGCTCAGTTGGACCACAATACAGTTTTTTTTTTTGCTGGGGGGCACACCCAGTGATGCTCAGGGGTTATTCCTGGCTAGACACTCAGAAATTGCTCCTGGCTTGGGGGGTCATATAGGATGCCAGGGGATCGAACCACGGTCCCTCTTAGGCTAGTGCGGACAAGGCCGACACCTTATCACTTGTGCCACCGCTCCAGTTTTGCATGCAGAAGACACAGGTTCTATTCCTGGCATTGTATAGTTCCCATACATCACTAGGATCAACCCCCAACCACCACATTGGAAGAAGTCCCTAAGAACCAAGGGCTGTATGCCTTGCGGAAAAAAATCACTCTAGAAAATCATATATATTTAGATTTATGGTTGTGGATATCTCTATAAAGGTCTATAAAAGCACAGTGCTTCCAACAGTTCATTTAAAGATACTATATCTGAATTGATTTTTCTATCTGGTTGGTCTGTTCACTGTTAAGAGGAATTATTAAAGTTTGTTACTACTATTGTGTTGTCTCTATCTCTTTTCAAATCACTTAATCATGTAAGTCACCAAGATACCAAGGAGATTGCTGGAGAAAAATATGGCAGTGGGGTGACCTTAAACAACAGGGGCAGTGCTAGAAATGGCTAAGCTGTGTTGTTTCCAGAGTCAGGAGTCTGGCCCTGAGTTGGCCCTGACTTGGTCCTATAGTGAGGCCGGGAACTACAGTGCACAGTGCAGGCCCATCTGCAAGGCCAATCTCATAGGATGTGACATTAGCAATGAAGTAGTGTAGCAAAGATAGGGCTAAGTAAGGCAGGCGCATCCTGATAGCTGGCCATACGGGCAGTGGCAGCAAAGCCGTGAGACAATGGCTATGACAGTGGCAGTGAGCCAGGAAGCACAATTGCCTTTGCCAGAAGACTGTCAGAGTGGAGGCCTAAGATCAGGAGTAGGACTCAGAATTGAGGGCACAGCTCAGATCATTCATGTTACTTCATTCATGTTACTTCATTCAATGTTATTTCATTTCATGTTACTTCATTGGTCAAAAAGAAGTGTATAACAGAAGTGTTCTCCATAAGGCATTGCTTAAATGACAGAAGTATGTTTTATAATAGTGTAATAAAAATAATATGCAAATAGTTTAACTCTGACTCTTTCTTCATGTCCCATATCAAGTCCATCTTTCAATCGTTTCTCTGCCTTTAAACTCAAATGCATAACCTAATCTTACGACAGTCATTGTATTTCATTCAGTTTATGCCTCTTTGCTTCCATGTTACAATTGCACCTGCACTGATCATATTTAACTACAATAATTCTTCACAAATATTACCTCCTCAAATTTGAGTGCCTTTCCACAAAATTTATTTTTTAGTCACACAAGAATGTCATGGCTTTCCTCTGCTTAGCTGAGCCCAGTTGAGGTTTGGCTAGACTCCCAGAGGCTGCTGCTCTACTGAATGCCCTCTTTCTGGGCCCAAACTAAAAAGTACCAGAATGTTCTAATGTGGGTTAAACTGCATGACAGGATTCAAAGAAACTATAAAGAGTCATCTCTAAACTGACACAATGGTAGTCACTGTGCAGTTACATTCCATTAATTAAAGCAGTCTTAAAAATACCAAATATGCCATTAGTGAGTGGAGTAAATTTACTCTAACCAATAAGAGAAGAACTGAAAAAATGAGTATTGGTTAAAGAAATTACTAATTTGTTTTCCTAATTTTTTCCTAATAATCTTCCCACTGAATGTTCTTAGAGTGCTCTTTTTTATAGAATAAGAGACTCCCATGCAATGAAGCAGAAGCCACTCCTGGCAAAACTGGGCCCAGATGTGCTCAAGAGATGGTTTGTCAATAAACCCTCTCTTCATTTATCACTCCCTCTCTGTCCCACCTCCCTCTCTCCTCCTCTCTCCTACACCTCTTCCCTCTGTCTTCCTTCTCTCTTTCTCTCTTTCCCTATTTGGAATCTTGTAAAATTCATTTCTGCAAGTGAAGATGAGGATCATGAAAAATCTGGGTCAAGACTATGTCATCCTCTCCTTTTTCTGCAAAGAGAAGTTCCTCATTTTAGCCATAACTTCTTGAGAATTGGGTTGGTGAGAACCGATGACCAAATTGTGTGTACCAGTGGACTTCAGACAGTCCTTGACAACTGCCTTGAGGGTTAGTAAGATGCTAATAGCTTTGCCACTTTCAGGATACTAGTCTCAAATTACCAAGGCAGATAAACCAAGGAGGCAGAAGAACTCTTTCCCCAAGACTACTTCACTCCCTCTTCATTTCACACAAGTTATCTGCAATACTCACTGAGATTTCCAGGCAGACCTCTGTAGACCTGCAGCATTATTCTTGAATCTTCAATTTGATAAAGTCACTGCTCACACCTGCAAAGGATACCAGATACACTAGAATAAAAGACAAGTTGGGTTATATAACTAAGTAGAGGCTGAAAAAGTGTGATCTCAGAGTCTAGACATATGTCTAATTTTGCAAACAGCAACTTGTGCTACAAACCGGATCCTTTTCTATGTGCAGAAACTTCAATTGTGTCTTTAAAAATGAAAGCTATGTTCCAGGGACCTTTCTGTCACAGGCACTACAAGCAGTTCTGTGGTTTGCCTCAAGAACTGGATTTTAGAAGAACTGTTCCAAAATAAAGTTGTTCTCTATGATGGTCCAGGTTATTGGGCTACTTGAGATGTGTTCTTCATAGTGTCCAGAAGGTGGCACATGTGAATCTAACTTCAAAACCAAAACTAAATAGACTCTAATATTATTAAATTTTATTACTCAGCCTTTCATGTCCAATGAAAACAGCACAAAAAAGATAATGGAGGATTTTAGAAAATAAAAAAGGAGTAAGAATTTACAACCGGAGGGAGGGACTTCAGAGCATAAAAACCGGCTAAACTTTGCAAAAGCTGGCTCCCTGTGTGTGACACCAGGCGGGGAAAATCCGCGAAAGTACACCGGCCCAGTGGGGCTCAGCTGTGAAAGACTGTGAGTGTGACCTGTCTATGTCTGTCTACTGTCCTCTTGCGTGAAACTCTTGCGAGTGGGGCAAAAAGAGCCTCCAGAAACCTCGCTCGCCCAGACGCCATTTTCAGGGAGGGACTTCAGAGCATAAAAACCGGCTAACCTTTGCAAAAGCTGGCTCCCTGTGTGTGACACCAGGCGGGGAAAATCCGCGAAAGTACACCGGCCCAGTGGGGCTCAGCTGTGAAAGACTGTGAGTGTGACCTGTCTATGTCTGTCTACTGTCCTCTTGCGTGAAACTCTTGCGAGTGGGGCAAAAAGAGCCTCCAGAAACCTCGCTCGCCCAGACGCCATTTTCAGGGAGGGACTTCAGAGCATAAAAACCGGCTAACCTTTGCAAAAGCTGGCTCCCTGTGTGTGACACCAGGCAGGGAAAATCCGCGAAAGTACACCGGCCCAGTGGGGCTCAGCTGTGAAAGACTGTGAGTGTGACCTGTCTATGTCTGTCTACTGTCCTCTTGCGTGAAACTCTTGCGAGTGGGGCAAAAAGAGCCTCCAGAAACCTCGCTCGCCCAGACGCCATTTTCAGGGAGGGACTTCAGAGCATAAAAACCGGCTAACCTTTGCAAAAGCTGGCTCCCTGTGTGTGACACCAGGCAGGGAAAATCCGCGAAAGTACACCGGCCCAGTGGGGCTCAGCTGTGAAAGACTGTGAGTGTGACCTGTCTATGTCTGTCTACTGTCCTCTTGCGTGAAACTCTTGCGAGTGGGGCAAAAAGAGGCTCAGAGGAGCACGGCCGCTCCGCTTCGCTACGCGGCCGTGCACTCTTTCTAAGGAAAGAACTCCATTGCAACAAGAAGGAAAAATCACACTAAGAACGGCGCTATATCACAGAAGCAAACATTTCTCTCTGGACTGTCTTCTCTGTTGCATGCTCGGGCCTAAGATTTGACCCAGTGTGAGGCCTCATCCACGGAGGACTCCCCTCCCTTAGAGGCAAGTCAGCCCATCCAGAAAGGGAGGAGCCAGAGGAGTGTGCTGCCTACATCATATAGACAATGAATACCACCACAACACTTAGAAAAACCCACAATACAAGTGTGACAATGGGGAAACAACGCAGGCCAGCATCAGACATAGAGGATGAAGATGACAATTCTGAGGACCAGATAATGACTGAACAACTAATCAACCTCTCAGATAAGGACTTTAGACTAGCAATATGGAAGGTGCTCAACAGACTCCAAGAAACCATGGATCGAGTTGAACAGAACACTAATAAGAACCAAGAAAATATGAAGGCAGAAATGACAAAACTCCAAACTGAAATAACATGTCAACTAACAGGACTGAAAAAGTCAGTAAACGAAGTGAATGACAAAATGGATAAGCTCTGGGACAGGGTATCAGAAGCTGAGAATAGACTTGGTGCTGTGGAAGATGAGATACATAACAATTCCATACAGCAGGAGAGATTGGACAAAAAACTTAAAGCAAATGAGCAGACAATGGAAAAATTAGTCAAAGAATGTGAACAGACGAAAATAGAAGTCTATGATAAGATCAACAGAAACAATTTAAGAATCATTGGAGTCCCAGAGACCCAGGAAGAAAATTTCCAGGAAGAATCAATGGTCAAGAACATCATTAAAGAGAAACTTCCAGAGCTAAAGAATATATGTGATCAAATCCTGCATGCCCGAAGAGTACCAACCAAAAGAGACCCCAGAAAAACCACCCCAAGACACATCCTAGTCACAATGACAAATCCCACAGATAGAGACAGAATTCTGAAAACAGCAAGATCAAAAGGGGAAATCATGTTCAAGCAAGCTTCCCTGAGATTTACAGCAGACCTGTCACCAGAAACGCTCAATGCCAGAAAGCAGTGGTGGGATATTGTGACAAGACTGAATGAAATGAATGCTTCACCCAGAATACTATACCCAGCAAAACTCACTTTCCGGTTTGATGGAAGAATACATGGTTTCACAGACAAAAAACAGCTCAGAAACTTCACAGACACAAAACCAGTCTTAAGAGAAAAACTGAAAGACCTAATCTAAGACAAGACTACCCAAAAGACACACCAAATTTTGAAATAAAGATGGCGTTAAATCCCAGGACAATTCTTTCTCTCAACGTCAATGGACTAAATGCACCAGTTAAGAGACACAGAGTGGCTAAATGGATCAAAAAACTCAATCCAACCTTCTGCTGCCTACAAGAAACGCACCTGAATAGTCAGAACAAACATAGACTCAAAATAAAAGGCTGGAGAAAAGTTATCCAAGCAAACAACACCCATAAAAAAGCTGGAGTGGCCATACTAATATCAGATAATGCAAACTTTATACTCAGGAAGGTTGTAAGGGACAAAGACGGACATTTTATATTAATCAAGGGGTACGTAGAGCAGGAAGAATTCACTCTCTTAAACATATATGCACCGAATGAGGGGCCAGCAAAATATTTAATACAACTGTTGACAAATCTGAAAAATAATATCAACAACAACACAATAATTGTGGGGGACCTTAACACAGCTTTGTCAACACTGGACAGGTCAACCAGACTGAAACCCAACAAGAATATACTAGACCTGAGGAGAGAAATGGAAGAAAGAGGCCTAGTGGATATATATAGGACACTCCATCCCCAGAAACCTGGATACACATTCTTCTCCAATGTACATGGGACATTCTCCAGGATAGACTACATGCTGGCACATAAAACATACCTCCATAAGATCAAGAGGATAGAAATTTTGCAGACTACCTTCGCTGACCACAAGGCTCTGAAATTATTTGTGAACTCCAAAGGGACTCAGAAGAAACACTTTAACACCTGGAAGTTAAACAGCCTCATGCTCAATAACCAGTGGGTCCGAGATGAAATCAAGGAGGAAATAAAAAGGTTCCTGGAAACAAATGACAATAAAGACACAAACTCTCAGAACTTATGGGACACAGCAAAAGCAGTACTGAGAGGAAAATTTATAGCTTTGCAAGCACACATCAGGAAGGAAGAAGGAGCTTACCTGAGTAGCTTAATGACACAGCTAATGGAACTAGAAAATGCTCAACAAAAGGACCCAAGAATAGGAAGACAGAAGGAAATAACAAAGCTGAGAGCAGAAATCAACGAAGTGGAAACTCAAAAAACAATCCAAAAGATCAACGAAAGCAGAAGTTGGTTCTTTGAAAAAATAAACAAGATTGATAGACCACTGGCAAACCTAACAAAGAAAGAGAGAGAGAGAAACTTGATAACTCGTATCAGGAATGAAAAAGGAGAGATCACTACTGATATGACAGAGATTCAAAGGGTAATCAGAAACTACTTTGAAAAACTCTACGCCACTAAAAATGAGAACCTGGAAGAAATGGATAAATTCTTGGACTCTTATAATCTTCCACGGTTGAAGGAAGAGGATGTAGCATATCTAAACACCCCCATCACCATTGATGAAATTAAAACAGTAATCAAATGTCTGCCGAAAAACAAAAGCCCAGGTCCAGATGGATTCACTAATGAATTCTATCAAACTTTCCAAGAGGAACTACTGCCAATCTTGGCAAGACTCTTTCATGAAATTGAACAAACAGAAACACTTCCAAATAGCTTTTATGAAGCCAACATCACCTTGATACCTAAACCAGACAGAGACGCTACCAAAAAAGAAAATTACAGACCAATATCACTGATGAATGCAGATGCAAAGATCCTCAACAAAATCCTGGCAAATAGGATTCAATGCCTCGTTAAAAAGATCATCCACTACGATCAAGTAGGTTTCATCCCAGGAATGCAAGGCTGGTTTAACATCCGTAAATCTATCAACATAATACACAACATCAATAACAAGAAAAATAAAAACCACATGATCATATCAATAGATGCAGAGAAAGCATTTGATAAGGTCCAACACCCATTCTTGATCAAAACTCTCAGCAAGATGGGAATGGAGGGAACCTTTCTCAATATAGTGAAGGCCATCTACCACAAGCCAGTAGCAAATATTATCCTCAATGGAGAAAAACTGAAAGCCTTCCCTCTAAATTCTGGCACAAGACAAGGCTGTCCTCTCTCACCACTCCTATTCAACATAGCACTGGAAGTACTTGCTATAGCGATTAGGCAAGAAAAGGATATCAAGGGAATCCAGATAGGAAAGGAAGAAGTCAAGCTCTCACTGTTTGCAGATGACATGATACTCTACTTAGAAAACCCTAAAGACTCTATCAAAAAGCTTCTAGAAACAATAGACTCATATAGCAAGGTGGCAGGCTACAAAATTAACACACAAAAATCAATGGCCTTTCTATATACCAATAGTAATAAGGATGAAATGGACATTAAGAAAACAACCCCATTCACAATAGTACCACACAAACTCAAATATCTTGGAATCAACTTGACTAAATATGTGAAGGACCTATACAAAGAAAACTATAAAACTCTGCTCCAAGAAATAAGAGAGGACACACGGAAATGGAAACACATACCCTGCTCATGGATTGGCAGGATTAACATCATCAAAATGTCAATACTCCCCAAGGCATTATACAGATTTAATGCCATCCCTCTAAAGATACCCATGACATTCTTCAAAGAAGTGGATCAGACACTTTTGAAATTCATTTGGAACAATAAACACCCTCGAATAGCTAAAGCAATCATTGGGAAAAAGAATATGGGAGGAATTACTTTTCCCAACTTTAAACTGTACTACAAAGCAACAGTTATCAAAACAGCATGGTATTGGAATAAGGATAGGTCCTCAGATCAGTGGAATAGGCTTGAATACTCAGAAAATGTTCCCCAGAGATACAACCATCTAATTTTTGATAAAGGAGCAGGAAATCCTAAATGGAGCAGGGAAAGCCTCTTCAACAAGTGGTGTTGGCACAATTGGATAGCCACTTGCAAAAAATTAAACTTAGACCCCCAGCTAACATCATGTACAAAGGTAAAATCCAAATGGATTAAAGACCTCGATATCAGCCCCAAAACCATAAGATATATAGAACAGCACATAGGCAAAACACTACAGGACATTACAGGCATCTTCAAGGAGGAAACTGCACTCTCCAAGCAAGTGAAAGCAGAGATTAACAGATGGGAATATATTAAGCTGAGAAGCTTCTGCACCTCAAAGGAAATAGTGCCCAGGAAACAAGAGCCACCCACTGAGTGGGAGAAACTATTCACCCAATACCCATCAGATAAGGGGCTAATCTCCAAAATATACAAGGCACTGACAGAACTTTACAAGAAAAAAACATCTAACCCCATCAAAAAATGGGGAGAAGAAATGAACAGACACTTTGACAAAGAAGAAATACGCATGGCCAAAAGACACATGAAAAAATGTTCCACATCACTAATCATCAGGGAGATGCAAATCAAAACAACGATGAGATACCACCTCACACCCCAGAGAATGGCACACATCACAAAGAATGAGAATAAACAGTGTTGGTGGGGATGTGGAGAGAAAGGAACTCTTATCCACTGCTGGTGGGAATGCTGTCTAGTTCAACCTTTATGGAAAGCGATATGGAGATTCCTCCAAAAACTGGAAATCGAGCTCCCATACGATCCAGCTATACCACTCCTAGGAATATACCCTAGGAACACAAAAATACAATACAAAAACCCCTTCCTTACACCTATATTCATTGCAGCTCTATTTACCATAGCAAGACTCTGGAAACAACCAAGATGCCCTTCAACAGACGAATGGCTAAAGAAACTGTGGTACATATACACAATGGAATATTATGCAGCTGTCAGGAGAGATGAAGTCATGAAATTTTCCTATACATGGATGTACATGGAATCTATTATGCTGAGTGAAATAAGTCAGAGAGAGAGAGAGAAAAACGCAGAATGGTCTCACTCATCTATGGGTTTTAAGAAAAATGAAAGACACCCTTGTAATAATAATTTTCAGACACAAAAGAGAAAAGAGCTGGAAGTTCCAGCTCACCTCAGGAAGCTCACCACAAAGAGTTATGAGTTTAGTTAGAGAAATAACTACATTTTGAACTGTCCTAATATTGAGAATGTATGAGGGAAATGTAGAGCCTGTTTAGGGTACAGGCGGGTGTTGGGTGGGGAGGAGGGAGATTTGGGACTTGGGTGATGGGAATGTTGCACTGGTGATGGGTGGTGTTCCTTTTATGACTGAAACCCAAACACAATCATGTATGTAATCAAGGTGTTTAAATAAAAAAAATTATGCATTAAAAAAAATAATAATAATAACAATAATAAATGAAGGTAAGATATATATATATATATAAATAAAAAAAAAAAAAGAATTTACAACCGCAACCTCCTCAACCACCATAAAAGATGATAAGGTTGGAGAAATCTTTTTCATGATGAAATTTTAGAATGTTAAAGGTCATTCTGGAATGAATATTTTTTAATTATTTTCTGTTTGATTACCAGTCTTTCTAAATATAAGTAGCCTCAAATTCCCCTCCAAGAACATGAAGGCTAGAAGAATCCCTAATCAAGACATTGTATTTCAACAGTTCACATCAGGTCATCTTTATTTAGACTCCTCCCTTCACATCAAATAAGCCCCTGGTCTCAAGGTTGTGAAGAAGGATGAATCATCTTCAGAGAATCTTCTCCACAGTGATAAGACAAGGGAAGAGCAAGCCAGAAACAGAAGGGTGCATCTAGTCAGCAGTGAGTCAGCTGTCATCCCTGAGTCCTGATAAGCATTATTAAAGACTTTAGAATGGTCTCAGCTGGAATTCTGAATCCTGAATAACCAAGATGGCACCACCAGTACCTTCTCTGAGATCCCAATGTGATGACAACAATAATTAGCAAGGAGCTGAAAACAGAAACCTAAATGTCAAGCCAATTGTTCTTTCCCCAAGAGATCTTATTCCCAGGACCCCAGAAAGTATCAGAGTTATAGATAAGAAAATTCATAAAGTTCCACATAGAAAGAATCAGTTATGGTTCTCTACCCCCCAAAAATGTGAATGTGATGTAAACTGTAATTTTATAACCCTCTGTATTTTTCATAAATTGGTATACTACTTACCAAGCCTTTCAAAAACACAGTTTTCCTAATAAAAATTAAAATTTCCATCAAGTTACCTGAAAATCAATAATAGATCATCTGAACCACTGCCTGAATTCGTCTATTCTTTACTCATTACTAAGAATTTAGTCTGAGATTAATAAGCCATTCATACGATTGCATTCATTTGTAAAAAAAATTTTGAAAAGATAGTACAGAGACAATAAAATACAGAGACAATAGATGGGATCTAAGAAGATAAGTTCAAGGTAGGAAGCTCTCTACAAATAGAGGGGGAGTACAGTATAAAGAAGGGACCACTATAATAATGATAGTTCAAAATGATCACTCTGGACAAACCTGGGTGCTGAAAGGAAGGAAAAGGATAGACATGATACCCCTTCAGTAATATTGCAAACTATAGTGTCTAAAAGAAAAAATGAAAGAATGAGAAGAAAAGGGAAAGGAGAGGAGGGAAAGGGAGGGAAGGGAAGGTGTAAAGGGAAGGGAAGAGGAGAGATAATAAAGGAGGGGAGTGAAGGAAAGGAGAGGAAAAAAATGTCTGCCACAGATTCAGGCAGTGGAGAGAAGAGGGAGGCTGGAAGGGAAAATGGAGACAATGGTGGCAGTAAATGTGCAGTGGTGAAGGGTGTTGTACATTATATGATTGAAATTCAATCATGAACAATTTTGTAACTGTGAACAAAACTGTATTCTGAACAACCTTGTAAATAAGTGTTTAAATAAAGTAATTAAACATTTTAAATAAGAATTGTATATATTCCAGAAAGAATTCCCAAAATTTTACCATTTATTTTTACATCTTAGTTATATTCATTATTCCATGTGAATAGAAAATACAACAGCTTCACTGCTTCTCATTTGGTTTGTATACACTACAAAGAGAATAAAATTTTAATAACCACTCGTTATGTGTTGACATATGAGATTATTCCATGTTCACAAAGATGGTCAGGAATAACTCAGTTTTACTACAACCAGTTCTGGGAAGTGTGTAATGATTCTGGTTTCTCTCAACAAAGTGCTGTTATTTTAATATAAAAATAAAAGCCATTCACATTTTGCTTTCTAATTTCAAAGCAGCCTACTCAAATAACTTCATTTTTTTTCATGAGCAGACATTACAAAATCTAAGCCAAAAAAAGATCATGTAAAACATAGCAATCAAAGCAAGCTAAGCCAGAAAGTACATTCTTACAAATGATTACTACTTACAAATTAATGGGCTCAATTATTTTGACCATTTCACCACCACATCTGCCTCATTATTAAAAATGCATCATATGAAGGAATATATAAAGCATACAAAATACTAAGATACCTGGAGAATTTTCACTCCTACCAATTTTATCCAGATCACAGGAGATCTTATATATAAGGAAACAAGGAACTTTATATATTATTTTCTGAACTTGCTTGTTAAGACTAAACTGGTTATACAAGTCGAGCTTCTCCAACTAGTCAGACATTGTCATAAAGACTAAGCAAATACATTTGTTTATGTACCCCTTGTACAGAGCTTTAGCAACATGTTCTCTTATTCAAGAACAATATGGAATAGTCATGATTCCCCCACACTCTTGACTAATTAACAAGTCCTACTCTCTTTGGTATGTAAGTCATGACTATTGACTAGTTCATATTCCATAATATTAAGTCTTCAAAGACACCAAGATAGTCTTTAGTTTTCTGCTCGGATACCATAAATTAGGAGTAACATTTGCTTATGAAATATTAGACATTGGCACAATTGTAGAAAAAAATCACAAGCTTCTGCAAGTCTAAAGAAGTGCTTCTCATTTTTTATTGTATGCATAAAACAACCTGAGAATCGTCTGCTTTCATAAGAATAGATGGGATTTGCGAGTCTATGGATCAAAGAAGTTCCAGAAGAATGGCAACTCAGCTGACCTCTTTTGAACTGTACAGAATGATCTATTGTGTCACCAATGAGCCAATGGGGCTAGGTAAAACAATACTTTAAAGCAACTTCTATGAGAATTCACTGCATAGAGCACTGGACACATTTATAGCTATGTCAGAATTAAATATCTGCCTGCCTTAACAATAAATGCATGTAAGCATCAACTAAATGCCTAACTCAAGGAAGATAATATTTCTTCTGCTGTTTTAGATATTTTTAAATATCCCTACTGATGGAGGAGATGCTTACTACAGAAGTACCCAGAGTAAAGGAAAATAATGAAAGCCATATGAAAAATGAATCAGAATTAGAAAAAAAGGGCAGGAATGAAAGGTGGAGGTAGAAAAAGGTGAGGGGCAAGGGACAGATATAAAATAATGACAAAAAGTGTAACAAAGTGAAGGAAGGATTAGCAAAAGAGCTCTAAGGAAGTGAGGTCTTTAGGAAGGGAAATAAAGTATTCTTATGTTCATGGATAGGGAAGATTAACATCATTAAAATGGCAATACCCCCAAAGCATTGTACAGATTTAATAATACCAAAGACATTATTCAAAGAAGTGTATCAAACACTCCTGAAATTTATTTGGAACAATAAACACCCACAATAGCTAAAGAAACCCTAGGAAAAAGAATATGGGAGGCATCACTTTCCCCAACTTTAAAACTGTACTATAAGCAATAATTATTAAAAAAAAAGTATAGTATTGGCATAAAGACAGACCCACAGATCATTCAGAGAATGTTCCCCAAATATACAATCAATTAATTTTTGATAAAGGGACAAGAAACACAAAATGGAGCAAGGAAAGCCTCTTCAACTAGTGGTACTGGGAAAACTGGTCAGCCGCATGCAAAAAGGCAAAATTGGACCTTCATCTAACACCATGCACAAAGGTTTAATCCAAATGAATTAAAGACCTTGATATCAGACCCAGAACCATAAGGTATATAGAACACATAGGCAAAACACTCTATTGAGACTAAAATCATCTTCAAGAAACACCAATGTACAAACAAGTGGAATCAGAGATAAACAAGTAGGTATATATTGAGCTGAGAAGCTTCTGCATCTCAAAAAAAAATAGTGACAACAATGCAAAGGCCACCCACAGAATGGTATTTACCCAATACCCCTCAGACAAGGGGCTAAAATCTAAGATATGCAAGCTACTGGCAGAACTTAACAAAACAAAAGCATCTAATCTCATCAGAAAGTGGGGAGAAAAAAATGAATAGGCATTTCTCGAAGAAATACTAATGGCCAAAAGGCACATGAAAAAATGCTCCATATCATTAATCATCAGGGAGATGCAAATCAAAACAACAATGAGGTACCATCTCACACCACAGAGAGTGGCACACATCACAAAGAACAAGAACAATCAGTGCTGGTGGGGATGTGGAGATAAAGAAACTCTCATTCACTGCTGGTGGGAATGCCTTCTAATCCAGCCTTTATGGAAAACAATATGAAGATCCCTCAAAAAACTGGACTTTGATCTGCTATACCACTCCTAGAGAAATACTCTAGGAACACAGAAACACAATACAAAAATATCTTTGGCATACCTGTATTTGTCGAAGTACTATTTATATTAGCCAGAATCTGGAATCAACCTAGATGCCCAACAACAGATGAGTGGCTAAAGAAACTGTGGTAAATATACACAATGGAATACTATGCAGCCATCAGGAAAAATGAAATCATGAAATTTTCCTATACATGGATGGACATGGAAACTATTATGCTGAGTGAAATAAGTCAGAGGGAGAGAGATAGACATAGAATACTATTCTGTGAGATTTGACAAAAATAAAATATATTATTATACTAACACCCAGAGACATCAGAGATGAGGGCAGAAAGGACTGGCCTAAGATATAACGCTTACTTACCATAAAGAATAGTGAGTTTAGTTAGAGAAATAATGACACTAACAACTACCATGACAATGGTAGTGAGTGAGAGAAGTAGAATGCCTGTCTCAAATACAGGCAGGGGGTGGAGGAGGAGAGAGATGGGGGGGGGGGCATTGTTGGTGGGAACGTTGCACTGGTGAATGGGTGGATGTTCTTTTTTATGACTGAAACCCAACTAAAAGCATGTTTGTAATCATAGTGCTTAAATAAAGATATTATTATTATTATTTTAAAAGAAGGAATAAAATATTCTGAGTTCAAACACTAGTGAAGGCCATAAGCAAATCAGTCTCTGTCCTATATTGCTTCTCTGCTTCTTCCACTGCCCAATCCTAAAAGCTAAGTAATCACACATATAGCCCTTGCTGTATGACTTACTTCTACTAGAATTCCGATTTCTAATCCATCGCCTAATATTTGTAAAGCAGTAGTCCATACTACAAAAATAATTAAAGTTAAATAAAACTTAAAATATTTCTTGGTATGTGATTTCTTCATTTTCATCAAGGAAAAAATGAGTTTTCCTCTCAAAGCAAAGCCTACCTGGATATTATAAAAGGACAAGAGTTGACTCACCTTTTAATCATCAATTATGAAGAAAGTCACTACAACTGGGCCTTGCAAAATAGTAACTTATAATGAGAATTTGGAGAATTTGAAAACCCGGTCAATTAAAGAATAATTTTATTTTCTGTACAAAATATTCTTTATTCATTGAAACAATTTAAATGCATAGAGTAAGGGATAATTATACTAATACATCATGCCTTACTAATCCATGGTTTCTTGTCATCATACTCTGCCTCTATGAGTAAGAAAAGGAGTCATAGTGATCTAATGGCAGTAATGCAAGTAAGATTTTGCACACGGCCAATCCAGGTTTGATTCTCACAATCCCAAAGGGTCCCCAAAGCCCTCTCAACAATGGCCCCAAAACACAGAGACATTATCCCTGAGGACCACTGAGTGTGAACCCAAAAAAGGAGGGTCACAAAACATAAGATGTAAGAACTATTACCTACAATCTTTTTGAAGAGGGGAAAGTTTAAATCATGTCACTTAAGCTAATTAGAAAGCTGTGTGGATACTATGCCAGGAAAAATGTCCTGCAGGGTTGGTGATTCTTTGGGAAGCAGGTTTCTGGGAGTACACACTGGTTTATATGTGATTTAAAAGAGTTAGCAATATATTAACTTTCCCACTTTTATTACCTTATATAGTTTTTGGTGACTAGCAGATACTTGGCCAATGAATAAGGGAAGGACTCAAAACTTGGTAAGATCTAGTCACAGTACTTGAGACATAATTTAAACCTTGTGGTTTTTCCCTTTCTACACAATTAGAAAGATAAATGAACATTATGGAAAATAGCTGTCAATATCAGTTACATTTTCTGTAAGAATACTGAATTAAATTGCACATTCATTTAATCTTTTTCCACTTTTAATTTTCACATTTGTGCTAACAATATTTAAAATGATCAAACATACAAGTATTTTATAAAATATATATTAATTATTAATAGCTATATAAAAGGATAGCAATGGTATTTTATTAGGAGTATATAAAATGCCTTAAAAGTGATAAACATTTCACTTCTCATATTATCTATGTTTTATTTTTTTATGCATAAAGATGAGTTTTTATTAAAAGAAAAACCTCAATTCCACTGCCTTCCATTTACTTGAAGAGATTTACTAATATTTCTTTCATTTTTTTTTTCAAACTTTTCATCAGAAATTTTATGTTCACTGATTTAGGACAAGAAGCATACATGATTTTCAGACCCTTTCTTGATATTTTTAATCTGTCAACTGTCATCATTTATTAAAATCTCTCATCCTTGTAATATTACCCACAACTGAACCTCACAGACACAAGAATAAAACCACTTAGGTTTATTATATCATGTCTCGTTTCTTCACTAAGATCTCTAGAACCTGTGTGTACAATAAATCTATGATTTCTGAATAAGTTAACTAATTCTTCTGTTTTCTTTTTTTCCTTGTTTTAGGGCCACACCTAGCAGTGCTCAGGGTTTTCTCCTGGCTCAGCACTCTACCCTTGACAGTGCTAGAGAACCATATAGTTGCCAGACCCCAACCTGGGTCAGCTTCACGCAAGACCTTACCCAGTGTACTCACTTCAATCCCTCTTTTACTACCTACCATGCAGTGGCAGGCCTGTACACTGCAAAGAGGTTAGCAACTGCCTAGTTGTGCCAGTGAGTTAACGGCTTTATTTCCTCTCAAAATGTAGAGACAATCCTTGTGATTGCACTCTTAGACAGTATTTACATACTCAGTCCCAACTATTCTGTGCTATTGAGCTCTACTGCTGGTAATTGAGTTCATCTTAAACTTAGCTACAAATACAAGGGGGGATATTTAATAATAATTATTGGTTATAATCAAATCTCAACATCTTTATAAAACATGTATGTAATTGGACTTGAAATATTGTAAGGCAGATAAGGTACTTGTAGTGTATACTGCCAATTCAGAATTAATTCATAGTACTATATGTGAGTCCCTAAGTACTGCCAGAAGTGACCCTAAATGTAGAGCCAGGAGGAAGCACTGAAAAATATCAAAGTGTGGCCCAGACACACACACACACACACACACACACACACACACATCCCACACCTTAGGTGGTATTATTTTATTAGAAAGGTATATTAGTTTTTTTAAACATTATTAAACATGTGTTTCTATTATTTTAAGTATGTATGAGTAAAGAACACTCTATTCAAAAACAAATATAGCAGTTGAAAAGATACCTAAGTGTAAAACTTAATATATGCAAGGCCTCACAGTTCAATTTTAAACGTAATATGATTTCCCAAGCACCACAATGTGTATTACTTTATTTAAAAACTCTCATATATTTGACACAGTTGATTATAATGCATTTGTTTCCAGGTAAGTGGGCATAAAATTATTAAAATGAAAAGAAAGCAAAAGAGTATAACAAGAAGAAAATATCTGAAGATTATTATATTCACAATGAGTCATTGTCAGAGGTTTATTGAGCTCTTGTTACTAGTTCATAATTCTGTTCCTCATTTTTGTTTCTGAACATTAGGTGGCTTTAAATACACATTGTCTTCTAAATTAGTGTGCTTTTGTGGGGAAGACAGCATTTAAAATATCAGAGTTGTCATAATTCACAGTTATGTCGTCCAGAAATTCCCAGCATTATTGCTGATACTGAGACTTTTGTGGGACATGTTTTTCAGCTGGCAGGTATCCATAAGTACAAGAGAGTTGGAAAGAGGGTGTCTGCACTCACTCACTCCAAAAAAAAAAAATTCTGGTGATATCAGCCCAAATACTGGTTGGCATACCTGGAGTTTTGTTCATTATTGCTGTTTTTAAGGAGTTGTATATAAGTGGGGAAATAGAGCCACAGGCAAGCAGTAATTTTGGGTCATGAATGCAGCAGGCATGAGTTCAGAAGGGCAGGGAGTTGGTCCACCTCCTCCCAAGATTGCCAGTTTTCAGCTTCATGGCCAATGTGTCCATAATTTTTCATGGCTTGGTTTTACATCTCTTTTGATAATAGATTGAGTCTATGGAGCTGTCCAAGGGCAGACGTGGTGATTGCATTGTTCAACATGTACATTATTTCACTTTATTTAATATAATATCTATCAATAATTTTAAGGTCATTTTAATATATGTAATATATACTTATTACTGAACACACTGTGGTAAAGGGAAGTCTAGAAATGTACCCTAGCGTCTTCTCTTAACTCTCTCAATTCTAACAGGAAGAACCACTCAATGGGAAGAGTGTTCCCATTGACCAATCAACAGAAATTCTGCTTTAAATACTTGTCTGAGTACATGAGATCCAATGATAGACTGAAGGGGAAGCTTTTATGTTCAGAAAGGGAAGATGTGTAAGCATACTGTGTCTGAAAGAACAGACTACTGAGTTCCCATTACTTCGTCCTAGAAAACTAATCCTCACCCAAAATATTTGAGATCAGAGAGCTCCACACTGTCCTCTATGAGACAAGTTTCCCATCTTGCAGTAAATCCCATATGGCTGTCCACTAGAGACTAATGATACAAAGTGCAGCTCTTCTAAATTTTCCAGAAGTGCCTCACAGAGAAGGCTGCACAAAATTAATAGAGATTGCTGAAATCTCAAAACCCAGAGATAAATTGCAACACAGAATGTGTTGTAAAACTACAACTGCTAAAGGACCACACACGAGCTTATTCTCTTAGATATTACTTATCTCAGTGTTCTTAATCTCAGACTTAAAAGAAGAGGGAATAAAGAAAATAATGACCACATACTCTTCCCTAGTAGTTTAGTTCAGGTTTATTATACCTCTGGAGCATTCTCAGAACAGGTGGGGACAGATTCCCTTTTCTACATGAAACCATAGCAGACCAGTGCCACAGCCTCCAATAGAAACAGTCCAGTTCAACAACTTAACCTTATCAAACTTCCAAGCCACTATATTTTCATATCTATAGATCCTATACTGCACAGCTGTAATTGGCACCTCAAAATTTCATTGTAATGTGACCCAAAGAAATTTTGCAGTAACTGACACTCAGTTAATGTTACTTACCCAATGTTTCAGGGTTAGGAAGTGGTAAAATTGGGCAGATTCCTCTTCTCTTTGCAGAAAATCGACCATGCTTAATAAGTCTAAACAGTACAAAGAAGACTGAACTATCACCAGACATTTCCCAGGGTTCAAAACTTTTTAAAATATAGTCACAGAAGTTCCTTAGACACTGCACACTGACTTCAGTTACACCAAGGAGAGATATTAGAATCATTTTAAAGTGACCCTTGTTCATTCAAGTTTGATAATTCCATTTGCTTTTGTGTTGTAAAGAATAATAAGAAGTACATTTATTTGAGCCTACAAGGGGGAAGGCTAGGGCGGTGAGTGGGAAATAGGGAACATTGGTAAAGGAAAAGTCACATTGGTGGTGAAATTGGTGTTTAAATATTTAATGCCTGAAACTACTGTATTATTAACAACCTGGTAAATCACAGTGTTAAAAATTTTTAAGAAAGAAGAAAAGAGGAGAAAGAGAAGACCAGAGAGATAATACAGCAGGTAATGTCCTTGTGTTCTATGACCCAGACTAATCCCTGAGCACAGAGCAAGGAGTAAGTCCTAAGCACTATTGGGTGTGAGGGGAGGAGTAGGAGTAGGATGAGATAGAAGAGGTATGGGAAAAAGGGAGGAGGAAGAGAAGAAAAAAAAAGGATATAGCCAGTTTGGAAAAGAGTTTGGTATTTTGATACAAAATTAAACACACTCGAACGCATAATCTAGCATTTTTAGTATTTGCTCAAAGGAATTTAAAACGAATGTACACATAAAATCCTACACATGGATCATTAAAATGAAATTATGCATAAGTGCCAAAACACAGAAGCACTCAAAATATCTTTGAATAGATAAATGGATACTTAAAAATTCCAGTATATTTAGAAAATAATTTTTTTATCAGTAGAAGAACTATCAACCTATGAAAAGACATTTACTAGGATCCCCACCACCAAGAACTGAGGCAAAAGGGGATATCGGTTTGGTGGCACCCAGGATAACATTACAAGATGTAAAGTGGGGAAAATCCCCAGCTTGAGCTCACTGGAGTGAGACCAGCAAGAGTGCAGCCACAGAGCAAAGCAGAATTTCTTTCAGTCAAAGATACCTCAACACTTAATAAGAGTTCCAAACATCAAAGTTCACAGTGGGAAAACTACACAGAACCCCACTACACATTGTGACTGAAGGGGTAGAGCTGGAGACCCAACCAACACCTACATAACATTTCTGATCAGGACTTTAGAGAGGAAATGTGGAGGATATCCAAGAACTTAGAGAAACAATGGAATGTACAGCCCAGAAGACTCAAGAGGATATGAGAGCAGAAATGAGAAAACTTCCTGTTGTCGAAGCAGTGGTGTGGAGCGGTAAGGCATCTGCCTTGCCCGCGCTAGCCTAGGGCTGAATACGGTTAATTCCCCCTGCGTCCCATATGGTCCCCCAAGCCAGAAGTGATTTCTGAGCGCATAGCCAGGAGTAACCTCTGGACGTCACCAGGTGCCCCCCCCCTCCAAAAAAAAAAAAAAAACGAAAACCCTAAAAGAAATGAGAAAACCTCAAATAGAAATATCAGGGCTGAAAAGCATGGTAGCTGAAATGAAAACCTCACTGGAAAGCCTCACCGGAAGAGTAACAGCCTCTGAGGACAGAATCACTGACAGAAGATGAGCTGCATAACACCTCCATACAACATAAGAGGTTAGAAAAAAAATCCCAAAGAAAGCAAGCAGATGACAATAGAACTCTAGGATACGCTCAATAAAAACAACATAAGAATCATTGATGTCCCAGGACCCAGGAAGAAAACCCTGACAAAAAATAGAGTCAAGGACAATACTGAAAAATTCCCAGAACTTAAGAGTACATGCAACCATAATCTGGATGAAGCGTACCAGGTAAAAGTGATCCAAAGAAAAGCATCCCAACATAACAGTCACACTGATTAAAAGCACACATAGGGATATAACACTGAAAATAGAATTATCAAAAATGAAAATTATATACAAAATGCATCCTTAAAGATTTACAGCAGATTTATCACAAGTAACTCTAAAGGCCCAAAGGCACTGATGGGATATAGTGACAAATCTCAATGAAATAAATGCTTTGCCAAGGATACTTTATCCAACCAGATTTTCATTCAGGTTTAAAGGAAGGAAACACAGCTCAATGAATAAACAACAGCTCAGAAATTTTACAGACACAAGAAAAACCTTAAAAGAAGAGCTGAAGAATCTATTCTATGTCAAAGCAGATCCAATAAACACAACAAACTTCAACAATAAGATGACATCTAATCCCATGACAATCATCTCTCAACATCAATGGACTAAATGCACCAATTAAGAGACACAGAGTGGCAAAATGGGTAAAATGACAATCATCTCTCAACGTCAATGGACTAAATGCACCAATTAAGAGACACAGAGTGGCAAAATGGGTAAAATTGTTGAAACCAACATTTTGCTGAACTATAGAAACATATCTGAATAGTCAGAGCAAACATAAATCCAAAGTCAAAGTTTGAAGGACAATCATTCAAACAAAAATTCCCTTAAAAGACTGAGGTATTCATACTAATATCAGACAAAACAGAACTTAAACTTAAAGAGTTTGTAAGATATAGAGATGGACATTTCTTAATAATCAAGGAATATGTACAACAAGAGTAAACACACTCCTAAACATAAATGCACCCAATGAGGGGTCAGCAAAAACAATTTTAAACAAGTGCTGACAGATTTAAAGAAAGATATCAATCACAACACAATAATAATGGGAGACTTCAACATGGCACTGTCACCCCTTGATAGGTCAACCAGGCAGAAACCCAACAAAAATACACTGGCTCTAAAGGAAGAAATACACACACACACACACACACACACACACACACACACACACACATATATATATATATATATATATATATATATATATATATATATATATATATATATATATATAAAACCCCAAAAAGCTGAATACACATTCTTCTCCAATGTACTTGGGACATTCTCCAAGAATAGATACATGCTGGGCCACAAAACATACCTCCATAAAATCAACTAGATACAAATTATATAGACTACCTTCTCAGATCATCATGCACTGAAATTAGAAGTGAATTACAAATAGACACAGATAAAGAACTGTAATCCCTGGAATAAACAGCTCACTACTGTACAGCAAGTGGGTTAGAGATGAAATCAAAGAGGAAATCAAAAGATTCCTGGAAACAAATGAGAATGAAGACACAAATTATCAGAACTTGTGGAACACAGCAAAAGCAGTAAGTAGTAAGAGGAAAATTTATAGCCTTGCAAGCATTCATCAGGAAGTGAGAAGAGCCTACTTAAACAACCTTAATGGAACAGCTTAAAAATTTAGAAAAGGGGGGCCGGGCGGTGGCGTTAAAGGTAAGGTGCCTGCCTTGCCTGCGCTGGCCTTGGACGGACCGCGGTTCGATCCCCCGGTGTCCCATATGGTCCCCCAAGCCAGGAGCAACTTCTGAGCACATAGCCAGGAGTAACCCCTGAGCGTTACCGGGTGTGGCCCAAAAACCAAAAAAAAAAAAAAAAAATTTAGAAAAGGATAAACAAAATGAACCAAAGATATTCAGACAGAAGGAAATAACAAAGTTCAGAGCAAAAATTTATGAACTGGAAACCCATAAAACAATCTGAAAGATCAATAAAAGCAAGGGTTGGTTCTTTGAATAAAAAATAAACAAAATCAATAAACTGCTAGCAATACTCACAAAGAAAAGAAGAGAAAAGGTTAATTAACTGAATTAGAAATAAAAGGGGGGAGATTACTACATAAATTATAAAAATTCAAAGTGCAATCAGAAATTACATAGTATTAGAAGAATGACATGCCCTCAGATGAATAGAATATACTTGAGTATTCTCAGACTGATCCACAGGCCTACAACCAACTTATCTTTGATAAAGGAGCAACAAATACAAGATGAAGCAAGAAAAGCCTCTTCAACTAGTGGTATTAGGAAAACTGGTTAATTACATGCAAAATGGTGAGTGCAGACATCTCTTTAACACCATGCACAAAAGTCAAATCAAAATGGATTAAAGATATTTATATCAGACCTAAAATCATAAGGTGCATAGAGGAAGACATAGGCAAAACAGTCCATGACATGGAGAATAAAGGCATCCTCAAGGAGGAAGCACCACTGTTCAAGTAAGTGGAAGCAGAGATAAACAAAGGGGACCACATTAAACCAAGAACCTTCTGCACTTCAATGGAAACAATATTTAGGATACAAAGGATACCTATGGAATGGGAGGAAACTATTCACCAAATATCCATCTGATATCTATGATATCTTAGATGTATCTAAGATACATAAGGTGCTGATAGAATTTAACAAGAAAAAAAATCTAACCCCATCAAAAATAAAAATGGGAAGAAGAAATGAACAGACATTTCCTCCAAGGAAAAAATACAGGTGGCCAAAAAGCACATAAAATAATGCTCCATATCACTCATCATTGTGGAGATGCAAATAAAAACAAAAATGAGGTATCATCTCACATTACAGACAATGGCACATATCACAAACAAAAGAACAACCAGCACTGGCATGGATGTGGGGAGAAAGGACTCTCATTCACTGCTGAAGGGAATGCCGTCTAGTCCAGTCTTTCTGGAAAACAAAAGAGATATTGCTTTAAAAATTGGAAATTGAGCTTCCTTATGATCCAGTAATACCAATCCTAGTGATATTTCTTAGGAACAAAAAAGCACAATACAGAAATAACCTCTGCATTCCTATGTTCATCACAGCACTATTTACAATAGCCAGAATCTGGAAGCAACCCAGGTGCCTAACAAGAGATGAGTGACTAATGAAAATGTGGTATATCTCCACAATGGAATACAGCTGTTAAATAAGAATGAAGTAATATATGTATATATATATATTTAAATATATATATTCATGCTTATACATGAATGGACATGGAAGAGTATTATGGCAGTGACATGAGACAGAGGGAGGGGAATAAACATAGAATAATCTCACTCATCACTGGAATATAGAAAAATAGAAGATAGTGTGGGGTGATATTTACAGCAGTACAAACCATATCTCACAAAAGAAAAGACAGAATGCAGAGAGAGAGAATGAAGTAAATGGACAAGGTAGGTAGGAGCTAAGAAGGCATCAGGGAAAGTTAGCGGGAAACTGTTGTCAATAGTTGCGAGAAATGCGCACTGGTGAAGGTTGTTATGCATTGTATGACTAGTACTAAATTATAAACAACCTTACCTATGGAAAAAAACTGTATTATGAACAGCCTTGTAATCATGGTCTTTCAATTTTTAAAAGAAATAAATAGAATACGAAAACAAAAATGACATATATTAATCTCAAATGCATATCAGTAAGTGAAAGAAGTCAATCTGGAAAGACTATATTCTATTATTCCAATTAGAAATGTTCTAGAAAGTGAAAAAAACTCCACAGTATATTATATCTTGGATAGAGGGATCACAGCATTTTTAGGGCAACAGAATGGCCCAGTATCATACTATAATAATGGACACATGTAATTATGCATTTATCTTAACAAAAATATATAAAATTAACTATGTAATATTCATAGTATACAAATTCATTAGTTCTAACAAAGTATTACTCTGATAGGTAAATTAATAATTAGAAGGCAAGGATAGATAGGAAATATAAATACCTTCCCCTCAATCTTGTGAACCTTTTACAAATGGGGCACAGGAGTGATGTAGAGGAGACAAAGAAAGAGAATCCTTGTAAATAATTAATCAGCATTATTTTTCCTTCTACTTAGTGACCTAAGGCAGCATAGTCCATATGCCAAAACAACATTCAAAGCAAGTTAAAATAAAAGATAATACTATGAGGCCAGGAAGGTGGCGCTAGAGGTAAGGTATCTGCCTTGCAAGCACTAGCGTAGGACGAACCGCGGTTCGATCCCCCGGCGTCCCATATGGTCCCCCCAAGCCAGGAGTGACTTCTGAGCGTATAGCCAGGAGTAACCCCTGAGCATCAAACGGGTGTGGCCCAAAAAGAAAAAAAAAAAAAGATAATACTATAAAGATGAAGAAGTGGGTATGGTGTTAGATCATGAGTATGCCCTAAATATACCTTTTCCATTTTCCTGCTATTTTAAATCATTGTAATATACTTGCCAAATCATGGTGAAAAGATTAAAGTCACATGCTTCTCAGATCATTAAGCCTAAAGACACATGTTCCAAGAAACAAAAGTAATAATCTATCCAGAAAACTGAAGAGGCACAGACTTCATTTTAGTTGAATATTGAATAAATTTTAAAACTAATAGTTTTAGCTCCATCCACTTGCAACAAAGTGTATGACTGCATCATTCCTTACCGGTATGTAGTATTCCATTGTATATATGTACCACATCTTCACAATTCACTCATCTGCTGTTGGACAACTAGACTGATTCCAACTGAGTGCTGCAATGAGTAAAAATGTGCATATATATATGGATGGAATTGAAAGATATTATGTTAAATGAAGTAAGACAAAAGAAGGATAAATACAGAAAATCATTTATGTGGTTTTTAGAATAATTGCATGAAGAAATACAATGGTCTAAATGGGAGTCATCTAGAATACTCTTGGCCCCAGAGTATAGAAATGAAAAGGAAAGAAACAGTAGAGGAGAAACACAAATATGAAAGGATGGAGACCAGGGGCCAAGCGGTTTCAGGTGTATTGGTGGTGTTAAAAAATGACAGGACTAAATATCCAAACCAAAGTCAACACAATAGAATCAAGAGACAAAAACTCTAACAATCTAAACTTTAAATGGGCCTGTTATATTGGCAAGTTGGAGAGCAATAAACTCTAAGAACACTGGTGTAAGGAGGTAAGGCTTGGCCCTCACTTATTAATATATGAAACCAAACTAGGATAGACTTTGTAAATCACAATTGTTTCAATAAAATAAACTATATTTTAATTGTTTAATTAAATTAATAAAAATAGTAGTTTTAGGGAAGATAGTACAGGAGTTACAACACTCTTCTGGCCATGTTCATCTCTACTGTACCACATGTCACTGGGTGTGACCCAGAGGTCCCAAGAACTGCTGTCGTGGCTTTGTTGTTCACTATACAGGGCTGGAGGGCCTGCAGAGATTGGGCACTGAATTGCTGCACCTGTTTGGCAAGTTTTTGTGAGTGGCAGAGGAAGAGAATGGTCTCCGTCAAAGAATATCTAGTAATTGGGTAGTAATCATGGATAAAGGATCAATTAAGACCAACTTATAAACTGAGACAATCTATCTGTTTATATTTTTGTAATTTCTCAGAACTTAAGACATTGATTACAGCTTGATTATATATTTCAAACAACACAATACCGGGAAAGGTCAAAATATTTTTCAAGAGATTGATAAAATGCCTGAGTTTCTCACTAAAGCACAGAAAGGAAATAAAAAGGGCTTAAGAGGTAGTACAGGGTTAAGGTCCTTATCTTGCACTTGGATGATCTCCTGGTTTGATCTCAGCTGCCTGGAGCAGCACCAGAATCTCTGTGAACAAAGCGAGGAGTAAACCCTGAGAACTAACAGGTGTGGCTCAAAATAAAAAAGAGGATATGAATAAACAACAGTGACAAAATTAGAAGTCTAGTCATATCATAAGCTTTTAGACAGCAGATCTAAATCTGTCTCCAGATTCTTGCAGAATTTCTTTGATTCTCTTTAGAAATTACAGATGTGGCTCAATAGTAAGGTGATACACGAGACCTGTGTTTGACCCCCACCAGCCTTCCCTCAAACCCACAAAAAAAATAATAATCTTACATTATAACTGTAAGATTTTGAATGTGCTATCAGGTTGTTCTATATGTAAAACCACACATACATAGCTCTTTCATACATAAGTAACTCTTTCATACATACATAGCTCTTCCACCTATTCTTTTCTTGAAACAAAAAATAACCAGTCATAAAAACTGTTTCCTGAGAGACTACCCAACAAAGACAACTTCCTGATAAGATGAAAGTTCCCAGTATTTAAAGTGATGCTAATAATATAAAGGGGACCTGCCTTGTTGGTTCTGAAAAGACGTCTGCTAGCATGACCTTTCCATAGATTCAAATTTAAGAACAGAATTTTGCAGACAGAAGAGGAATCTGCCCAATGATGCCATTTCTTAACCCTGAAACAATGGGGAAATAACATTCACTGAGAACCAGCTACTGAGAATGTTCGAAACACGTTATTTAAAATAACATGTTTAATCCTCAGAAAATATTTTCTAAAATGGGGCTTTATGAGATGAGGTAACATATAGAGAAAATAAATAACATGCTCAAGATCATAGTAATAGTAAGATAAAAATACATTCACATGCCTATCTTTATTGCAGCACTATTCACAACAGCTAAGAAATGAAAACAACTTAAGTGTCCAAGAACAGTTGAGTGGACAAAGTTGTAATATCTATACACAATAGAAGTTGTAATATCTATACACAATAGAAAACTCCTCAGCTATAAGAAAAAGACAAAATCATGCAGTTTGCTGGTACATGGTTGGATCTGGAAAGTATCATACTGCATAAGGTCGGTCAGAAGAGAAAGACATGCAGAATGCCATCTCTCATTTGGGACTATAAAGGAACACTAATGGAATAACAAATGGCCAAAAGCAACAGAGGCTAGGAAGTGGACACAGACTGAGCTTAACATGGTGGGGATAGGCTGGAATATAGGTTAAGGAGAAATAGACTATCTAGTGAATGGTGTGGTGTTGTAACAGTATTGTGTAAAACTCTACCATCAGCAGTATTATAAATCATGTTGCTGAAACAAAAGTTTAAAAAAAATTTTCATGATGCCACATACACATATGATTTGAATTAACTATTTCTATTTGGCTTCATCACTATAGTGGTATTTTTAGTATATTAATATCATCCACTATAAGATGTCATAAGAACTATGTTCTATAAAACAACTCAGTGAACACAGATATGTATGGGCTTTATGTGTCTGGTTTTATGAAACTATCTGTTCTCTTTATGAAATGTGTTGAGAATTTCAATTTTGTTTTATTTAAAACTTTCTGGTCACCAAAGTGTTTTCCAGATCCATTGACAGTTATAACAAGTTTGAAAAAAATAAAGCTCTACATTTCTCTTAACCGCCACTTAAACTGTGTGAGGATTACACAGTACACTGTGTATGGAACACTTACCACAATTTGAAGCTATCCTCTTTGCTCAATTCATCATAGTAATCATGGATCTTATAAATTAGATATAATAAGCAAAGGCAGGAAAACTAATGGGAATCTCCTGGCTGCGTTATAAATTAATTTGTTACTTGCATTATCTTTCAGAGCCTTGGCTATATATATAAACCAAGGCTCTGAAAGATAATGCACTATATATAACACATATATATACATATCTTTATTTAAGCACCATGATTACAAATACATGTTTGTAATTAGGTTTCAGTCATAAACAGTATAACCCCCTTTATGGAAATAAAAGCAAGCAAGTAACACATTTAGGCCAAATTCTGCTCTCAAGATCACGTTTACTTGCAGTTAAACAAATTACACATTCAATAAATTATTGTTATATTCTTAATTTCTATGGCTTAACTTCTGTGTCAGACAGAAGGTTGTTCTCCTTAATTAAAATATCCACCTTCTAATTCCTAAAAGCTCTGAAGTTACCCAGCAAGACAAAAGGCCCTTGAAGGTATGATTAAGTCAGTGATCTTAAAAAAAATGCTATCTTAGATTATTCAAGTGGTCATAATGAAATCACAAGTGTCCTTAGTTATGAGAGGAAACTGGGTAATTCAGATAGGGAGAAGACGATAAACTCAGAGTGTTAGATGTGAGCATCTAACTTGAGTTTTTAGACTTTGAAGAGGAAGAAGGATACAGGGGACCTCTAAAAGAAATGCTGGAAAAAAGTAAGAAAATGAACTCTCCCCTAGATCCTTCAGAAGAGAAGGGTTCTGCAGGCACTTCACTACAAATACCATGAGGTTCCTTCCTTTCAGACTGCTGAATTCTAAAAGTGAAAACTAATCAAGTTGAAGTGGTCAGGAAATGAGTGGCTATTTTTAAGCAACCATAGAAAGTGAATGCATCATTGCAGTTGGATTTCATCTGAAGATACATTTTGTATAGCTGCTAGTATTCAAAATAGTGGGTACCAATGAATGTTTATTGATAATTGGATTGACTGGGGGTTTTATTAGAAAGACATAGCAACTTATAGAAGAATAAATTGCTTAGCTGCTAATCAATATTTATTTACTTATTTGTTTATTGCTTTGAAGCCACACCCAGTGACGCTCAGGGGTTACTTCTGGCTATGTACTCAGAAATCACTCCTGGCTCTCGGAACCATATGGGATGCAGGGATTTGAACTACTGTCTCCTGGATAGGCTGCATGCAAGGCAAATAACCTACTGCTGTGCTATTGCTCCGGCCCCTGCTAGTCAATATTTAACTGAAGAAAATAAACCAGGGATATTCCCTACTTCACTTCAGGGGACAGAGATGGAATTTAGGAGTTATAAAAAGGAAGGAATTAATGGGGATGAGTGAAGTAATCCGAAGAAATCAGATCTGATCTCCATCTAAAAGCAGCATAAGGTTCAGATAAACCAAGAGAAGTGATGCATATGAATGTCTAAGGTAAGGAAATGAGTACATGAAGGCTGAATAATCAGATTATTAGGGGGCTGGAGCAATAGCACAGTGGTAGGGTGTTTGCCTTGCATGTGGCTGACCCGGGGTGGACCTCAGTGTGATCCTCGGCATCCCATATGTCCCCCTAGCAAGGAGCGATTTCTGAGCTCCGAGCCAGGGGCAACCCCCGAGCGTTGCTGGGTGTAGCCCAAAACAAAACAAAACAAAACAAAAGATTATTAGGCAGAACTAGAAAAAGTATAAAGGAGAATATGTAAGTTATTGAGGAAGATGAGTGAGTATGATTCATTTAACCAGGCAATAAAGTACAGAAACAATGAAGTTTCTGAGAAAGAATACTTGGGCTTGGAGAGATGACTAATCAGCCAACATAAAAAGCAAAAAAATCAATATCTGAAGCATAGATAATTTTATAATGCTATGTTACTTTAATTGAAAAATAGATGTTTTTAAAAGAGCAATAGTGAAGAAAATTAGAAACTGTAGCTCACTTTCTACAAGGTAAATTTGGTGGCAAAGAAGAAAGAAGGATATTCACTGTACCCCTATTGATCCCTCTATATTTTATATATACATATATATGTCAGTAGTATATATTTGACATGTATATGGCATATAATTTAGATACTACTAATATATATGTGTGGCATCTATGTATATATGTATAATATATGTTTGACATATATACATATATATTATCTCATTCATTTTTATTATTGTCTAAAATAATTTCTCTTTAATGTGTAGCTAACTTCCTTTTCCTAAGAAACTATTTCAAATTTGGCTGATACCTCAGAAATTTTTTAGAGGAAGGTAAGGTTTGGGACTGCCTGTGTTGGTGCTCAAGACTTACTCCTGACTCTACACTCCTGGGGACCACCATATGGGGTGCTGGGGATCAATCTCAGATTGACAAAATAAGTGCCCTGAGCTCTGTTCTATCCATCTGACTCCTAACTCAGTGTTTTATATTAATTTTAGATATTTTCCTAATGTGAATGAGAATCTACTTCAGTAATTATGTGTATGTATGTATATATATATATATATCACAAGATTCTATAATTTATAACTAAGACTCCAAGTCAATATATCACAATCCAGTCCAAGGTCTTGGCTCAAAAGCTACTTGCCAGATGTCATAAATTCCCCCCTCAATATTCACTTGATCAACAGTGAAATGCCATTTATATTTACCTTTTCATATTAGAATGAAAATAACAGAAAACTTTAATATCATAGATTAATAGATATCCTACTGCTTAGTTGTTTTGTTAGTGGTTGTGTGGGAAGGTGTTAATTTTTTTCACTTTCTTAATAATTTATAATTTGCTTTATTTGTAATAATGAATTATTCAATAGTCAAAGACAATGCCCCAGGAAAGCTGCTACATATGTGCATTAGTACTACCATAAGAAATGAGTCAAATAGAGGACATCAAAGTTCTTCTTGTTTATTTTATTTATTTCTTGTTTATCTTTTGGACACACCTAGCAGTGTTCAGGGATTACTCCTGGCTCTGTGCTCAGGAATCACTACTGGAGGTGCTTGGAAGACTATATCTGCTGCTGGAGACAAAACTCCAGCCAGCCATGTGTAAGGCATATGCCCTACCTGTTATGATATCACTCCAGTACCAAACCTCAGGAATCTTTAAATGCTTTGAAGTTAAAGAAAAAGTTGCTTTCAGAGAATGATAATCAGGGGCTGAGAAATAATTCAGTGGTTGAGAGTGCATGCCTATTACATATGGAACCAGGGTAAATTCTCAGCACTACAGGTTCCCTGAACAATGCCAGTTACATTCCTGGAAGTTTGTAAGCACACTGGGGAGGCCAGGTAAAACCTGACACCATATCCTTGGGCCCATACATTGAAACATTTAGTTGATTAAGAACCACTGATAGGTTCCCCAAATTTCCCGAACATCTCCCCAAGAAGGCTAGAGAGATAGCTCTAGTTTTACATGCAAGAAATTTGAATCCCACTATACATCATATCTTGAGCACAGCCAGAATAGAGCTCCAAGCACAGAGCCAGAAATATCCCCTGAGCACAACCAGCTGTGATCCAAAATACCATCAGCACCACTCCAAAAAGAGCAACTATGAGCAGGCTTAATTGTATTCAAAGCATAATGCTAAGCTCTTACTAATACTTTGGGTGTTATACATGAGATTATAAATGCCTGTTTTACAGGTTACAACAGGTATAGGACTGATAATAAACTGAAACTAGCAACATTAGATAAGAGGCTTCCAGATTTATTTGACCTCCACCCCTTTTCAGAAAAAAAAAAAAGACTCTAAAAGTTAGAGAAAAAGGACAGTAGTAAGGATTCTTTTCTTGCATGTTGTTTAAGTAAGGTTTTGGGTATTTTTGTTTTGGTTTGTTTTTTGTCTTGGGACCTCACCAGTAGCACTCAGGGGTTACTCCTGGCTCTGTGCTAAGAAATTTGTCCTGGCTTGTGGGACCATATTACATGCTGGGGGTTGAACCCTGTGTCAGCCACGTGGAAGGCAAACGCCCTACCAATGTGCTACCACTCCAGCCCCATAAGTAGGCTTGATGACTAGGACCACATGATCCCCCAAACCCTCCCTGAAGTGATCCCTGAGTGAAGAACTTGGAGTACCACCAGGTGAAGAAAAGAAAAGGAAAGAAAAGAAAAAAGAAAGAAAGAAAGAAAGAAAGAAAGAAAGAAAGAAAGAAAGAAAGAAAGAAAGAAAGAAAGAAAGAAAGAAAGAAAGAAAGAAAGAAAGAAAGAAAGAAAGAAAGAAAGAAAGAAAGAAAGGAAGGAAGAAAGAAAGAAAGGAAGGAAGAAAGAAAGGAAGGAAGGAAGAAGGAAGGAAGAAAAAAGAAAGAAAGAAAGAAAGAAAGAAAGAAAGAAAGAAAGAAAGAAAGAAAGAAAGAAAGAAAGAAAGAAAGAAAGAAAGAAAGAAAGAAAGAAAGAAAGAAAGAAAGAAAGAAAGAAAGAAAGAAAGAAAGAAAGAAAGGAAGGAAGAAAGGAAGAAAGGAAGAAAGAAAGAAAGAAAGAAAGAAAGAAAGAAAGAAAGAAAGAAAGAAAGAAAGAAAGAAAGAAAGAAGAGAGAGAGAGAGAGAGAGAGAGAGAAGAAAGAAAGAAAGAAAGAAAGAAAGAAAGAAAGAAAGAAAGAAAGAAAGAAAGAAAGAAAGAAAGAAAGAAAGAAAGAAAGAAAGAAAGAAAGAAAGAAAGAAAGAAAGGAAAGAGAAAGAAAGAGAAAGAAAGAGAAAGAAAGAGGAAGAAGGGAGGGAGGAAGAAGGGAGGAAGGAAGGAAGGGAGGAAGAAAGGGAGGAAGAGAGGGAGGAAGGAAGGAAGAAAGGAAGGAAGGAAGGAAGAAAGGAAGGAAGGAAGGAAGGAAGGAAGGAAGGAAGGAAGGAAGGAAGGAAGGAAGGAAGGAAGAGAAAGAAGGAAGGAAGAGAAAGAAGGAAAGAAAAAAAAGAAAAGTATCAGCATTTCTCGTGGAAATCTATCTTCTTTAATCAATCAACAAGCACAAAGGGATTCTCAATTGTACCCAGCCGAATTACCATCTTTCTAGAGTATTCTACACCATCTAGAAGTCAGAGTCACCTACTTTGGGTAGCGTGGAGCTAGATCCTAAAACTCAGTGGGTTACTCTGCACATTTTTCCAATTTCCACATTCAAGACCATATCATATGTTATGTAGAACTAATGAACTACCTGACCGGCGCACCTTTCATTCCTGGACGAATATTAATTAATCTCCCCATATATGTGTAATTTTAGAAATTATAAAGGAAAAACATCCAAAGTTAGAATAATTGCTAGGCCTCTAAAAAATACTTCTAAACTTTCTAGCACTGTTGGAAATCCTAGCACATGGGAAATACCCTGTTCTTTTCTCTGGAGTAGCTGAGTGTTAGTACTCAAATGACAGGAAACTAGAATAAAGCAAAGCACAAACACTCAGCCATGAATCAAAACAAAAATTAATGTGCCATAGTTCACAAGTCACTAAGACATTAGTTACCTCATTTGTCCTTCCAAAAATTTATGAATGACGAAAGAGACTTTCAAAGGGTACCAATATAGCTACAGAGTTATATTTAAAACTACAATGCTGCAACCATACATTGTTGTTTATTTTGGAGCCACACCCAGAAGTCCTCAGGGCTTATTACTGACTCTGCATTCAGGCACCATTCCTGCTGATGCTCAAGAAGCCACATAGAATAAAACATAGACTAAAACATAAAACATGCAAAGCAAAAGTCCAAACACACTGTACTATCACTCTGACTTCTGCAATCCTAGTTCTTTTATGGGGGAGGGTCACAGCCGGTGACACTCAGGGGTGACTCCTGGCTCTGAACCCAGAAATTGCTTCTGGCTGGCACAGGGGACCATATGGGATGCCGGGATTGAAATCACCATCTGTCCTGGAATGGCTGCGTGCAAGGCAAATGTCCTACTGATGAACTATCTCTCCTGCCCTGCAATCCTATTTCTTAAGGGATTTTGCATAATAAAATTTACTAATACCAAAAAAAATAACCACTCACAGGGCTAGAAGAGAAATCAGATGTGTATGGCTTATTGTCTTTTACTCACAGAAGCAAATAGCAGCAGTGACCAACCTTAAAGAGAGTCCACACTCAAGGTTGAGTGTCAGTGTGCCTATCTGTGTGCGTGCTGGAGGACGAAGAACATGAAAGATTGTAATAACACTTCTGAATACATTTTCTTTTCTTTTTCTTTTTCTTCCAGATAACCCCAGTGTGAATTTATTAACGATACAGTTTCTATATTAACTAAAATTCTGATGTAATTGTTTGCATTGGGGGAGTATGAAAATATGTCTTAAATACAAATATTTTCTTTTTAAAAATTATTTGTTATTTTAACTTAGGTAAAATAGCTATGATACTGTAAACTTGAATTGTCTTCATAAACAAAATTATTGCATCCTTACCATCACCAGAGTAAACAGGATACTGCCTGTGTCACCCACATCCACGCAGCTTGATAAACTCAGTGTTTAATTCAAAGGTCAAACGTCTGCCTGCAGAAGATAATTTCTACGAGTTAGAGATAGCACATGGTAGGGAGTTTGTCTTGCTTACAGCAGACCCAGGAGGGATCAGTTCAAATCCCAGCATCCCTTATGGTGCCCGGAGACTGCCAGGAGCAATTTCTGAGTGCAGAGCCAGGAGTAAACCCTGAGCGCCACCAGGTGTGGCCCCAAAATCAATCAATCAATCAATCAATAAAAAATAAAATTTTAAAAAAGATAATTTCTATATCATTATTATGCTTCTCTATATATCACAGATGATGAGATGATCTGGTATTTGTTCTTTCCTGGTTTACTTAACATGATGCTATCAAGCTCCATCCAAGTTGCAACAAACCACATTGCATGATTTTAATCTATGGTGTCAGAGTAATTCAGATATATATAGACATATATTTACACCACCACTTCTTTATCCATTCATCCACTATTAGATGTGAATGAATTAGATCCACATCTCAGTGCTTTCATATCCTGGCTATTGTGCCTAACTTTGCAATGAGACTAGACATGCAAAATATTTCTAATTATTATTTTTGTATAGTTGGTATAATAAAACAGGAAATAGGGAATAATAGGGTCATAAGACAATTATATTCTAAGCTTCTTACAAAGTTCCCATACTGTTTTCCACAGAGGTTGAACTCCCACCAATAGCAAATGACACTCCTACCAATGGCAAAAGGGCAGTCTTTCTTTACCACATTGCTGCCAACACTGTATGTTTTCATATTATTAGATATATGCCATTCTCACTGGCATGCGATGATATCTCACGGTCATTTGATTTGCATTTCCCTGATGAAAAGTGATGATAAATATTTTTTCATATACTTATTAGCAAACTGTATCTATTTTTTACTCCATGAGTCTAGGTAAGTGTTTGTCAATCTTGTTTTAATTATCTTTTTAAGTTTCTCAACACAAAGTATGATTCTATTCTTGACCACATAATTATCTCCTTTGTGCCACTTTAGTTCCTCTTTTATCCTTATGGTATTATTGTTGGTCCTATAGTCTAAATTTTTATTTAGTTTTATTTAGTTTTCTGCCTATTTTCTTTCTTTTTATTCTAACATCTTTATCTAAGCACTATGATTACAAACATGTTTGTAGTTGGGTTCTAGTTATTTAAAAAAAAACACCCCCCTTCACCAGTGCAACATCCCCACTACCAATGCCCGCCAACTCCCTCCTCTCATACCCCTTGCCTGTATTCAAGACAGACATTCTATTTCTCATTTTATATTTTTGCAAAACAAGCCCTGGTTTCATTGACCTTTTATATCATTTCTTGACATCTATGTCACTGATTTCTGCTTTAAATTTTATTATTTCCTTCTTACTTTGGGTTTATTTGTAGTTCTTTTTTAGTTTCTCAAGCTGCATAGTTGTTTATTTGACCTTTTTTTTCATGCTTTCTAATGTAAGCCTATGTACTTTATAAACTTTCCATAACACATACTACCACTTGACATCCCCTCACCCCTAGATTTATTTTTATGCCTAATTTCTACCTTTATAGTTTTGTGATCTGATAAGAAAATTAATATAAATTTAACCACCAAGGCTTTACTGACCTTTTTTTCTGTGTCCTTTTATGTGGACTCTCCTAGAGTACATTCTAAGTGAACAGTAGGATCTTTGTCTTCTGGAGATTGGATAGCTCATAAAAATCTATTAAACCCAGAAGGTTGGAAAGATAATACAGCAGGTAGAGCATTTGTCTTGCAGCAGACTTGGATTCAGTCCCCCAAGCAACACCAGGAATAATTCCTAAGTGCAGCATCTCAAATAAGCTCCTGGCATTGCTGGATGTGGCCACAAAAAGAGAAAAAAGAAATCTATTAAGATCAGCCCCTCAGTTAGATCTGTTGTACCCTTATTATTTTCTCTGTTTATCTATCCAATGGTGAAAATGGAATATTAAAAATTTCTATTTCTATAATTTTCTCAATGTCTCTATCAGGTCTGTTAGTAATTGCTTTATGAATTTGGTGTTCTTTCATTTAATTCATATAAATTCATGAGTATTAAGCACTCTTGTATTCCCTCAGCTATTATATAATATCTACCCATTTCTCTTAAAAAAGTGTTTATTGCTTGAATCATCTGTTCTAGTTAACTCCATGAAGAAAAATAAAACAAAACTTTAATGTCATTATATTGTAATAAAATATGCTTCAAAGTTCTCCATTAATTTTAGCATTTATATGAAATTATTTCTCATCTGTTCAGCTTTTTGTTCTTGTTTGTGTCCTTTTTGATTTTTGAACCACTCCTAGCAATAGTTCAGAGTTTACTCCCAGCTAGGTACTCATATGTAACATAGTTATTTTATTTTTAACATTTAGTAAAAATTTGATTTTCTAAATGGTATATATAAAATTATACTGTGTATATACAGTCTAGGATTTAGAGAATTAAATAATTGCAATAAATTTCTAGATTCTAGTTGTTTTCTACAACTTCACCTCTTGATAATAACCTTGATTATTTCAAACAGGAACCTATAACTAATGAAAAATTTAAAAAAATTAAATGAGCATGTCAGATAGCCCTGCATGTCTTAACTTAAAATTATCACTCTTGGGAGCCAGAGAGATAGCATGGAAGTAAGGCGTTTGCCTATCATGCAGAAGGTCATTGGTTCAAATCCCGACACCCCATATGGTCCCCCGTGCCTGCCAGGAGCAATTTCTGAGCATAGAGCCAGGAGTAACCCCTGTGCGCTGCCGGGTGTGACCCAAAAACAAAAACAAAAAAAATTATCACTCTTGTTCTGGGCATAACAATATCCCTCAATGGACTATAACTACAGATAATGGTTTATTTTCGTGACTAGTTTTACCAGTGCTACCTTCAGTTCAAGACAGTATAAAACAAATTAGATATTACCCTGGCCTTCATGAACTTCACATTAGAAACAAGAGCTTGACTTCCTATTTTGAAAAAGACTTTTCAAGTCTTTCAGAAGCCAGCCTTGCCTGTCATTTTAAAATTGATTATTCTTACTTAAATTAAACTTGACCAGGGCATCTATGTTTTGTGTTTGAAAATAAAACCAGCATTTATTGACTCTAACCTTAGGATCTAATCCTGTTAATTTCTCAAGGCATCCTTACTAGAGGTATTATCATCACTAACTGATGAGGTTCACTGGAATTATTACATAATACCAAATTGTTCATAAACATTTATGAATTAGGTTAAGGAGACTTTACTCACATCCATCAAACTCCAAAGGCCTTTTTATTTGTGCTAGAATGGACCATCAATTATATCTCAAGTCAGAGTTGTTTCTATAATGAGTGAGGTTTTAAAATATACAAATTACTTTTGCCACTGCCTTTGTAGGCATCAAAAGAAAAGTGTCTATTAAATATTATGTGAATTAGTCAGTCACACCATAGACACCCAATAAGTGTTGAACTAAATGTTAGTAAGTAAAAAGAATTAAGATCGGGGTCGGCAAGGTGGCGCTAGAGATAAGGTGTTTGCCTTGAAAGTGCTAGCCAAGGAACGACCGCGGTTCGATCCCCCGGTGCCCCATATGGTCCCCCCAAGCCAGGGGCAATTTCTGAGCGCTAGCCAGGAGTAACCCCTGAGTATCAAACAGGTGTGGCCCGAAAAAAATAACCAAAAATAAATAAATAACCAAAAAAAAAAAAAGAATTAAGATCAATGGAATTAGTCCCCATTGAAAGATATTATTATTAAATTATTGTTGAAGACACATTAATAATTTTATATTGCTAGGCTGAACTTCTTTAATAGATACCCTTGCTCACATATAACTGTTTATTTTATTTAATGTATTGAGGTTTATCAGATAGGTCATGCTCAAACTCTCAGTAGTCTAATATAACTTATCATAAGAACAGTTAAACAGATTCATAATATATCAATATAATTTACTTCACTGGAATCCTGTCACTCAAAATTGTGTCATTTTCACGAGTAATTGGTATCTCTAGGCCTCAATTTCTACAAAGTATTAGTATTTTTGTATTAAATAAATTACTATATATAAATTTCTTTGAACAGTTTCTGACACATAGCAAGCATTATGCGTTGGTTGTTATTGCAATTTTAACTTCCACTCTTATGTTAAAATTTCATTATCTAATGCCCATATCAACAAAGAACTTAAAAAATGAAATTATGGCCAATAGAATCTCTTTCTCAGCTGCTTAATACTGTGGACAGAGCCAATACCACAAACACGTTCCTGAATAAGTCAGGAGAACCTGTTTTCTTATTGAGATGCCGTCAGGACTCCTGGATGGGGAGTAACTGCTGAGAACTTGTTTATGTCTCTGGGAATTCTAGATTCATCTAGGAATCTGTAATTTGACAAATTTTGGTTCTGCTAACTTGTTTGAAGGAGGCGAGTCACTGGAAAAATTATTTTTAGAAAGAACTCTTTACAAAATTAGACTTTTTAAAGGTGCTCTGTTAAAAAATGCAAGAAAATCAGAGATTTTACCTGCACTGGATGCTATTCCAAGGCAGGGTAATACTTGAATTGATTGTCTAAATAACCCTTATATAGAAAGTTAAAGGAATAAAACTGAGCTAAGGATGGAAGTGGAGCACATTACTCATTTTTTCCAAAGAGGAAGAATATTTACTCATTTTTATGGTCTGGGTAATATTCTAATTTCTGTCTGTCAAGATATGATCATGAAGTAGCCTTAATTTTTCTTGTCCTTTTATGGACACAAAGTGGTCCAATCTGACGTTGACATTTTGTGAAGGTGGTATTAACAGGAGAACTTCACAGCTAATAGGGTCTAATTTCATTCCTTTTGTTTTTCAAGATAGATAAAAATGCTTGGCTCAAAGGGCAAAGCGGAATAGACTATCAACAGTTACTATTACATATATTAACAGGTTTATAGTTTATAAATTCTGATCATAGAAAATTACATGTTATATAAAATTAAATAAGATCATAGTTATAGTATAACTTGTGCTTTTCAGAGAAGTATACCGGGGCGGGTGGGGGGGGTCTCACTCTGTTCAAACCATGAATGAATTTTCAATCTATCCTATGAGAATTACATCTCTCCTGTGAGAATTATACAAGGCTGCCCTCACCAAGCATATATTTCTATTTCTTTTCATTACTATTATAAAAATTGAATAAAGAAGCTTCCTGCATGTTTTTTGTTGTTGTTATTGTTGTGTTGTTTTGTTTTTGAGTCACACCTGGCGCCGCTCAAAGGCTACCACTCCTAGCTCCGCATTCAAAAATTACTCCTGACAAGATCGCGGACTATACAGGATGCCAATAATCTAACCCAAGTTAGGAATGTGCAAAGCAAACGCCCTGTGCTATTGCTCCAGCCCTGTGTTCTTATTTTTAATAAATCTTGCAGTTATCTTTGGCAACTTACCAGATTCTAATGTTAGATCCCAGGTTCAGTCACTGTTTCTACTGCTCTAACTTTTGCTAAACTTACAAGTTCTGCATTTTCCACAACTTTGTTTCTATCAAAATCATGCTAGAAAAAAACTGCACTCTAACCTCTTTCACAGTTACTTCCTAAAATAAGAAAAGGAAGTTAAAAGCTTGTGTCTATGTATATAATCTCTAAAAAGGAAACAAAAATATGTATATAATTTTGTATATTTTCTTATTATTCTGAAATGAGACAGAGGAAAGGAGAACAACTTGAGTGTTTAAGTTATTTTATAAAGCAAAATATACTGCAAAATCCAGAGGCTGGTTTTTAAATGCAATAAAATTATCTTTCCACATTGATGGAAACCTGCCAAGCAAAATATCAAAGGAAAATGGAATTTCCCATGGAATGTCCATTCATAATAAAATTTTGTCGTCACTTTGTTTCCGTAGCTGGGAAATTCCCTCTCAGACAATTTCCTTCCCTGAGACACTTTATAAATTGAAACTGAAAATATAGAAGTCTACAGACAAAACATGCATTTTCCAGAAAGAACATGAACTTTGATCCTAATAGATTTGTTCTGAAATCTGATCCTTGTCATTTTCAAAGTCTGTGATTTGGGGGAATTCATTTTAGTTCTCTTTCATTCAATTACTATACATGCTTCTCTAGTATGTTTGAGTGCCATGAACTTCCTGTTGAGAATATTTAGCACACCAAAGGATCATAATATTTCTCCATTTCCCTCGAGTAAATTTTTGTGGCAGTGACCACACACATTTTATAATCCTCAGATGTCCAGTGTAATAAAATATTGTTACATTTATGTATGGCTTGGTAGGATACTAGAGATCTGAAGAATAAAGATTTATTTTTATTGCACACCATTTAAATTTATGAACATTTGCCTTGTTAATTTGGTTATATTTATTTCTTTTTCATGAATTAAAAATTATGCTTGAAGGTCAGAGCAATAATATAGAAGGTGGGAAGCTTGCTTTGTACACAACAAACCAAGGTTCAGTCCTCAGCACTCCATATGGTTCCCCAAAATTCCACCACAAGTGATCCCTGAATACAGAGTCAGGAGTAACCTTTGAACACAGACAGTTGCAACCCCCAAACAAGGAAAAAAAATACATATGTGTGTGTGTGTGTATATATATATATATATATATATATATATATATATATATATATATATATATTTACAGGTGCTGGAAAGATAATGCAGGAGAAAAAGTACTTGCTTTGCATGTGGCCAATGCATATTCAATCTCTGGTATCACATATGGTCCCCTAAGCACAGAGCCCTGAGCACTACTGAATGTGTTTCTCCCCAACCCAGAAAAAAAATTACAAGTAAAATCTTTTAAATTACATTTTAATTCAAAAGAAAATCCAAAGTGTTTTTTGAACATAAATTAGCAAATACATACTTGAAAATGCATTAGAAAGCCTGAGTATTGTCCAACTTCCTTCTTTATGTATGGAATCGACCATTATCTCCTATATTATATTCCTTAAGTACAATAAGTACATTTGAGGAATAATGTATAATTTTACTTTGGTGTAATTTTTATTTTATTAAGAAAAACTGATAGTGTGACTTGCTCTAAATTAAAGTCAAAACACTACAGTTTGGGGGCCATGGAGATAACACAGTGGTAGGTTGTTTTCCTTGCACAAGGCTGTTCAATTCCTGGCACCACATATGGTCCCCTGAGTCCCACCAGGAGTCATCCCTGAGAACAGAACCAGGAGTTAGCCCTGAGTACTGCCAGGCATGTGCTTCCCCTCGAAAAAATTGAGTGCCATCTTCATTGCACTAATAGATTTAGGTCAAAGATAAAAATAAGTGATATTCCTTTTTACTATAAACTTCTATATAAATAGATTCATCAGAATGATCCTGTCTGAAAACCACATTAAAATAAATGATGACAACAATGACTAAAGTACATGTTTTTCCTAAATAATTCTCTTTTAAAGAACTGAACTTATTCAATACAATTTAAGATAGTAATATTAAGAAAAAAAGAGGGTGTGAGATAGTATAGAGGATTTGGTATTTGTCTTGCATTTATGCAAACAAGTGTCATTCAATCCTCAGCTTTACACACAGTACCTCAAGTATCCCTAAGGGTATGCCTGAGCATTTCCAGGGTGGTCTGAGTAATACCAGGTACCACAGGGCATTCACAGCAGTGAATTCTTGGATCTTTGCAAAGAACTGCCAAGCCAATTGAACAAAAGTCACAGGCCAGGACCACCCCCCCTCAGGCCTCCTGAGTACTGACTGAGGATCAAAAATAAATAAATAAGTAAATACCAATAAACTTCCTAAGAGTGTTAGAGAATCTTAACCACAGGGCACTTGCCTAGCATACGGTCAATCAAAATTAGATCCCCAGCACTATATAAGGTCCCTGGACCCCTACCTGGAGTGATCCTTGTATGCAGAGCTACAGGTGTGCCCTGAGCACACCTAAGTATTGCCAGAACCAAAAACAAACAAATAAAAATGTGATAACTTTGCTGCCACCAGAAAATACTCAAAGGAAGCTCAGGCAATTCTTGTTTTTTAACATTAAAATAATTCAGAGTGTTTCAAATTTATCTGACTAAAAGACCCTTTTCCAGAAAGTAAAATAGCAGTCAATATCCCCCAGAAAATCTAACTTCTTTAAAGGAAAAAACATAAATCACCTCTCCATTCAACTGCAACCATCCTATTATCATCTCTCTCAGATCATTCCAGAATACCCTGAGAATGCACAGAATAATGTACCCAAGTGTAATAAATCTCAAATATCTTCCATCTTGTTTTAGTTTTTAGCATTTTCACAATGAGATACCTTAATTTCACGTTCTTAGAGACTATCCAACCACTAAGAAAAGCAATGTAAATATATAGGTATCACAAACTAGAGAGAAGAGAAAATTTATTCAAAGTATAATCCCCAAAGCCAGGACACAAACTAAATATACAATTCCGTGAAGCTAATGAAACATCTGACATTTGTTTTTTATTTATTTATATTTATTTTAATTAATATCTTTATTTAAACACCTTGATTACAAACATGATTGTGGTTGGGTTTCAGACATGTAAAGAACACCCCCCTTCACCACTGGAACATTCCCATCACCAATGTCCCAAATCTCCTTCCTCCCCACCCCAACCCTGCCTGTATTTTAGACAGGCTTTATACTTTCCTCATTCATTCACATTGTTATAATAGTTCTTAATGTAGTTATTTCTCTAACTGCACTCATCACTCTTGTGTTTAGCTTCATGTAGTGAGCTGGAACTTTCAGCTCTCCTCTCTTCTGTCTATGAAAATTATTGCAAGAATGTCTTTTATTTTTCTTAAAACCCATAGATGAGTGAGACTATTCTGAGTTTATCTCTCTCCCTCTGACTTATTTCACTCAGCATAATAGATTCCATGTACATCCATGTATAGGAAAATTTCATGACCTCATCTCTCCTGACAGCTGCATAATATTCAATTGTGTATATGTACCACAGATTCTTTAGCCATTCGTCTGTTGAAGGGCATCTTGGTTGTTTCCAGAGTCTGGCTATTGTAAATAGTGCTGCAATGAATATAGGTGTAAGGAAGGGATTTTTGTATTGTATTTTTCTGCTCCTAGGGTATATCCCTAGGTGTTGTATAGCTGGATCATATGAGAGCTCAATTTCCAGTTTTTTGGAGGAATCTCCATATCACTTTCCATAAAGATTGGACTAGACAGCATTCCCACCAACAATGGATAAGAGTTCCTTTCTCTCCACATCCCTGCCAGCACTGCTTCTTCTCATTCTTCGTGATGTGTGCTAATCTCTGTAGTGTGAGATGGTACATCATAGTTGTTTTTTATTTTATTTGCATCTCCCTGATGATTAGTTGCAACTTTCGTGGGAGTCTCCCGACCCGCGGGGGTGTGGAAATGAAAGTTGCTAGTTATTAGTGGGTTCACTCGAGCAGAACCGACCTGTAAAGAAGAACTAGAGAAATTAGTAAGAAGGGCCTTCAAGACAACACATGCTGTTCAAAAAGGGAAGTTTATTGTTGGGGGATCAGCTTTTAAGGGCTGAAACACGTCAGGGGTGTTATAAGTTTTACACCAATCACAGTTACAAGCATTCATTAGCATAAACTGGGGCAGGTAATAGGGAGGGGCAAAGAGGTAGACCTGAGCACGATTTACTAAAAGGCATAAGATTCAAACAGAGTTCTTAATAATGTTTGCTAACACAAAGACAAACTCTATATCTTTCTTTCTGGCTGGATATATTGGGCTGCTCTGAATTACTTTATTTTTGTCTATTTCCTTTGTTCTCAAGGCATGGGCCTTTTGGTCACGTGGGTGACCAGATTAGGAATTACTGAGGTGTCCTATGTCCCAGGTTTCATCAGCTAGGCTCCCCACAATTAGTGATGTGGAGCATTTTTTCATGTGCCTTTTGGCCACTTGTATTTCTTCTTTGTCAAAGTGTCTGTCCATTTCTTCTCCCCATTTTTTGATGGGATTAGGTGTTTTTTTCTTGTAAAGTTCTGTCAGTGCCTTGTATATTTTGAAGATTAGCCCCTTACCTGATGGGTATTGAGTGAATAGTTTCTCCCACTCAGCGGGTGGCTCTTGTATCCTGCACACTGTTTCCTTCAAGGTGCAAAAGAAGTTTAACATCTGACATTTGAATGCAAAGAGACTTACACTGCATAGTAGTGACAAATAGAAGAAATCAAAGCAAAGAAAAAAATACTGAAAACAAAAAAAGCAAAACAAAAAGTAAAGGAGATAAATATGGGGCCAAAGAGAAAGGATAGGGATTAAAGTGTTAGCCTTGCATGCAGCTGACCATGGTTTGTTTCACCTACAGAACATGCTGCCCAGAAATCATTATACTTATGTACTTCTACCAAGTAAAATATTTTAGCAAAAATAGAAAAAAAATAAAGGTAATGCTACATAATGAAATAAACTGTTACTATATCAAGTTGTAATTATGATTCATACATATTAACCCAATATAATAGCTTAGAAATAAAGTAAATATAACAGACAGAGAGGGATACAGTCTTAATCCCTTCCACCAAATGCAAGCATGTCTGTCTTTCGGGGTCTTTTCTCAGCCTCCTTCCAGGTCCCAGTGCCATTGTTGATCCTTTGTCCCCTAGGAACAGGCAGGCCCATGTCTGGGCAAGAACTGGGAAACTCGAATCCTAGTTCCCTCGACCAAGTGCAAATGGGCGGCTTTCTTTCCAGCCTTCCCTCATCTTCCTTCTGGGTTCTGACACCATTACTGCAACCCCTCTTCTTCCCATCAGCCTTCTTTTCCCAAACCAAAGTCATTTCAATTTATATAGTAGAATACCTGGCAGAGTGAATCTAGCACTTCTTTCTCTTAGAAAATATACAGCTCAAAGACCAGCTGAACAAATCAACAAACTAGTATGCAATATTTTTATCATACTTAAACAACCTTGCAAGTTAAAAAAAATTACCTCTAAAGAAAATATACCTCAAAGCACATTTCATACAAACAGTTCAATACATCACATTCTTAAAACCCTGATACTCCAGCATTTCAAACCACTATTTGCAAAGATTAATAGGGAAACTAAAGAAGATACCTACACTGGGGGATATGGAGGGAAATCATGGCAAATCTCCAAGTCCACTCAAATGCCTGACCCTTATATCTGAGGACCTAAAATTAACACTTAATGGTTTAGCAATGGAAATCAAGGAGTCACCAGCCTGCAAAATTAAGAGATCTATAGATGAAAAATTCAAACTCAAAGAACTGTTTCAGAAGATGAGAGAATCCATACAAATGAAACTGAAGTAACTAAAAAATGTGTTAGCAAGCCATAATGTAGAATTACACAGGTAGATTATTACATAGACATAAAGTCACAAATATAAGAGTTATATCAATTACCCTATCAGATCATGACACCACAGGGATCAAAATTGATTGTAAAAAGGAGATGTGAAGAAATCTAACACCTGGAGAATAAACAAATTGCCAACATCTATGGGACACAGCAAAAGCAGTAATTAGGGGAAAACTCATAGCAATACAGGCCTACATTAAGAAGTAGGAAAATGACAAAATCAACAACTGAAAGGGATGCCTTAAACATCTGAAAAAGCAACAACAAAGGAACCCAAAAACAAGTAGGAGAAAGAAATGTAAAAAATTGGAGCAAAAATTAACAATATAGAAACAAAAAAACAATACAAATGATGAATGAGGACAGGAGCTGGATTTTTGAAAGAATAAACAAGATAAACCACTGGCAAGACTCATAAGAAAAAAGGAGGAAATAATCAGATAAATGGGGTCAGAAATGAAAAAGAAGAGACTACAACAGAACCCCAAGATATTCAAGATATCATGAAAGCATATTAGGAACAACTGTACTCAGTTAAGCTAGGAAACCTAGAAGATATGAACAGATTTCTGGAAAAATATCATCTTCCAACATCTAATGAGGAAGAAATGGAAAGCTTAAACAGGCCAAACACATGTAAAGAAATTGAAACAGTAATTAGGAAACTCCCCAAGAACAAAAGTCCAGAACTAGATGGGTTTACAGGTAAATTTTATCAAGCATTCAGAGAAGAGCTACTACCATTGATCCTTAGACTCTTCCAAAACATTGAAAAAACAGGAATCCTCCCTAATACCTTCTATAAAGCTAATATCCCACTCATTCACAAAGCCAAAAATGATACCACCAAGAACAAAAACACAGATCAATCTTACTAATGAATGTGGATGCTAAAATCCTTAACAAAATCTTAGCAAACCTAATCCAACAACACATCATGGCCATATGGGTTTCTTCCCAGGGATACAAGACTATTTCAATATGCGACTCAATCAACATCATATACCACATCAATAAAAGGAAGAATAAAAAAATACTTCATATATCAATTGATGCAGAAAATGCTTTCGACAAAATCCAACACCAATTCATTAAGAAAACCCTCAGTAAAATGGGTTTGAATGGAACCTTTCTCAGGATAGTAACAGCTATCTATAAAAAAAAATCCCACTGCCAACATTATTTTTAATGGTGAAAAATTGAAAGCATTTCCACTAAAGTCTGGCACGAAGGAAAGATATCTACTATTTCCACTCTTATTTAACACATCATATTAAAAGTCCTAACAATAGAAATCAGACAAGAGAAGGTAATCAAAGGAATCCAAATAGAAAAAGAGGAAGTCAAAGTATCTCTATTTGCAGATGACATGATGATATACATCAAAGACCCCAAAGAGTCCACAGAAAAGCTCCTAGAAACAATAAACCAATACAGTAAAGTGGCTAGATACAAAATTAATACACAAAAGACAGTTTCATACCATTATACTAATAACAAATCAGAAGAGAAAGAGATTAGAGTCCATACAACTTAAAATAGGGTGGGAAACTATCAAGTTTCTAGAAATCAACCTATCAAGAGAGGTGAGATACCTATATCAAGAAAACTTCAAATACTTCAGAAAGAAATTGAAGAAGACCTAAGGAAATGGAAGAACATTCCATGCTCATGGAGGGAAGAATCAGTATCATCAAAATGACCATTGTACTTAAACTACTATATATTTAATGCAATTCCTATTCAAATTCAGACACATTTCTTCAAGGACTTAGAACAATCAATTATAAATCTTATGTGGAACCAAAAAAGATCTAAAATAGCTTGAATAATGAATAACAAGAAACTGGAAACATCTCATTGCCTAATTTGAAACTCTACTACAAAGCGATAGTGATCAAAAGAGCATGGTATTGAAACAAAGACAGATTTCAGACCAATGGGTCAGAAAGTGATCAAATCCCAAAGCATATGGTCAACTAATATTTGACAAAGGCGCCAAGATATGAAATGGAACAAAGATAGTATCTTCAGAAAATGGTGTTGAACAATTGGATAACTATGCATATCTCACACCTTACACAAAAATTAATTCAAATGTGAATTAAATATCTTGAGATTAGACCTAAATCCATAAACTTGAGAAAAACATAGGCAGAACATTCCAAGGCTTGAACCTCAAAGAAGTCTTCAATGATAGAATGCCAATAACGAGAGTTATAGCATCAAACTTAAATAAATGGCACTACACAGAATTTAAAGGTTCTACCAATATGATCATATGATCCAGCAATATCACTTTTGCGTATCTATTCCCAGGACAGAAAAACATTCATCCAAAGAATGTATGCACACTGCTATTCATAACAGCACTCAGTAAAATAACTGATAATTGAAATCAAGCAGATGCCCAAGAAAAGATGAATGGATCATGAAGATGTGGTACATATATATAATGGAATACTGCATAGCTATAACGAATGATGCCACTATGCAATTTTCAGCAACACAAATGGAACTTGAAGATATTATGCTAAATTAAGCCAGAAAAGGACAAATACAGGATGATACAACTTATATGTGGTATTTAGAATAACTGCAAAAAACAACACAATAGTCTAATTATTAGTTGTCCTTAACACTATTACCCCAGAGTATAGTGAGGAGAAGAGAAACAACTCAATGGAAGAGGAGAAACACAAAAACTTGTATTCTCTTCTATACTTCAAAGTCATCTTCAGCAATGGATACAGCTGTTTAGATTGAGCAAGTGTCCAATCAACTGCTCTTTATAGATGTCTATAAAAATGTTCTAATTCTTTTATCTACAGAAACGTGTGCAGAATGCATTTGGAAGCCATGAATTCCCACTACAGTGCTTGCTTTAAAAAGTTTTAATGTTGGGGCCGGTGAGGTGGCGCTAGAGGTAAGGTGTCTGCCTTGCAAGCGCTAGCCAAGGAAGGACCACGGTTTGATCCCCTGGTGTCCCATATGTTCCCCCCAAGCCAGGGGCAATTTCTGAGCGCTTAGCTAGGAGTAAACCCTGAGCATCAAATGGGTGTGCCCCCCCCAAAAAAAAAGAAGTTTAATTTTACTATATCTATAAAAAACTCCTTGATCTTTTTGTCCACAGTGTTACTTGGAGATAATGATTGGTCACCCTAGTACTACATTGCAATGCTATACTATATTAAACTCAGAAGACATGCTCATTAAGATGTCTTGACAAAAATTCTAATCTATTCATTTTCTTTTTTTTTTTTTTTTGGTTTTTGGGTCACACCCAGCAGTGCTCGGGGGTAACTCCTGGCTCTATGCTCAGAAACCGCCCCTGGCAGGCACAGGGGACCATATGGGATGCCGGGATTTGAACCGATGACCTTCTGCATGAAAGGTAAACACCTTACCTCCATGGTATCTCTCCGGCCCCATAATCTATTCATTTTCTACTTAGTTATGTCTGCTCATATAATCTAATGTTTATATCCACAGATATAAACTGCATGAAACTGCATGCAAAAACTCCTGCAACAGAGCTCATTGAGTATATTATTGTAATTTGATTTCAATTTCAGGTAGTTTACAATTATACCATAATGTTCATGATTTTAGTTTGCTTTTTGAAAAAGAACCTGGATACTCAAGACCTTTAGACAATTCTTCATGGTGTAGACACCTCTTACAGTGTCCATTACCATATCGCTTAGTTTTCTAAACTTGTGATTGTTGCTATTATGATTGCTTATAAGAATGCTCTATACACAATCTAACCCATGAAACCTTACTTCAGTAAAGTTTACCCTCACCAATGATGATTGGCCTATAAAATGAAAGAAGTTTTATCTGATTTGCTTTATATTTTTAAGCATTCTGACCCATTCCACATGGGTCAGCTTTTCAACAATAAACTATGAATTGATACCCAGTGGCTATGTGTATGTTGTATTAATTATTAATTATAAAGTCCTAATGGTGAGGATAGATGGATGGATGGATGGATGGATGGATGGATGGATGGATGGATGGATGGATGGATGGATGGATGGATGGGTGGGTGGGTGGGTGGGTGGATGGGTGGGTGGGTGGATGGATGGATGGTTGGTGAGGCCTTTCTTGGTCCAGCCTGGTGCCTGTAGCCCCTTCAGCCCATGAGTTTGTTGGTTCAGGGTGATGGCAAAGAAATGATCCATAGCAGTCAAATAAAGTTTCAGGAGACGTCCAAGTTTATTATAAAGCCCTAATCGCCATGTGCATATTCTTCACATGGCCTCTAAGCTAAGCAGCCTCTTTGCATCCCACCTGTGTCTCTGATCTTTCTTGCTGCATATCCCTGTCCCCTTCCCCCAGGCCACTCTTCAATTACCAACCACAGACCCCTCCTAGCCGTGGAAGAGGCTCACCATCCAGGTGAGTTAGGCAGGAAGTTGGGGAAGGCTAACATGTGAGTGCATGAGTGTATGTGTTGGACACCTCAATGTCTGTCTAATGTCCATCTGTAATATACATGTCTGTCTATGTTGTATATTGCCCTTCCCCCTGTTATATATAACCCCTCCTTCACTTACAACCTTACAAATTCTTTTCTAGCCATTCAATATCACCCCCAGTCTATTATTTCCCCAATTAACCCTTTTTACTCTCAGTTCTTAACTCAGTTCTTAGGAACTGGAATGTTCTCCCCACCTCAACCATTTCCCAAAGTGAAAAGATAGATTCCCAGCCCGCCTTTGCTTTTAGTGGCCCCTTTTTCCTACCTCCCTTTGCTGTGGACTGTTGTTCACTACTAGATTTGATTTCTGTGAAGCTCCAGCTTGAGGACATTTCCTGATATGGTGACTGTTGGGAGCCACTTTCAGACTTCACAAGACCATAACACAGTCTGAAGCTGTGATTCGGATTTTATTCCCCACCCCCACCCCAGACTATTTGAAAAGACTTAAAGGGGACATGTATATCTCCTTTGAATATTTCTTTAGATGTACTTCTTTTTTGTTTGTTTGTTTGTTTTTGTTTTTTTGTTTTTGGGTCACACCCGGTAACGCTCAGGGGTTACTCCTGGCTATGCGCTCAGAAGTCGCTCCTGGCTTGGGGGACCATATAGGACACCGGGGGATCGAACCGTGGTCCGTCCAAGGCTAGCGCAGGCAAGGCAGGCACCTTACCTCTTGCGCCACCTCCCGGCCCCTAGATGTACTTCTTTAATAGATATAACTCATTGTCTTTTCATGTAGTGGCAGTTTTCTCCATTTCTTTCTTTCTTTTTTTTTTTTTTTTTGAATCTATTTAGTAGGAAATTCTAGTAGAAAAGTTTTCTCTAGTTTTCCGAGTTCATGTTAGAACCAGGTTATCAGGATTGTTTAACTTGTTTTTACTCCCATATGCACCAATAGTATCATGTGGCATTGTTCTTTTTTTGCATAGGCACATTAAACTGGGGAAATTTTATATGTGCAAACAAGTTCTTATCTAATAGATATAGGAACAAATAAATTTTAACTTGCAGTGGAGCCTTATACCCTGAAGACTTATCATAGTGACTTGGCTTAGGCTTGTGTGCAAACAAGTTCTTATCTAATAGAGATAGGAACACATAAATTTTATATGCAGTGGGGTATTACACCCTGAACACTTGTCATAGTGACTTGGCTTAGGCTTCAGAGGATTGGACATTGTCATTCATCCCAGAATCTTGGATCTCATCTATGGAACCAGCACAATTTTTCTACACCAGCACCAGAAATCGGATTTCTACCAGGAAAGGGCCTAATGCTGCCCTGGCATCGACAAGGTAGGTTCCTATGACACCCTGATGGACTGGTAAAAGTAACAGCCTGTTTTAAGGTCTGGGTTTTCTGCATTGCTACCTAATGATGAGATGAAACCAGAAGATGCTCCACGTCACTCTGACGTAGACATAGGATCTTACAAAATCATTATCTCTAACTACAGAAACTGCAACAACCACGATTGTGAAGAGCTTTTACTGGGACCACAGAGAAAAGATTTTAGGGCTAGCCAATTTAATATGCCCAGAGCTTGTAGTTAGTCTTATGCCAGGATGCTTCATGAGTAAGATCTACCTATTTTTAGGTCAAACTATTGTCCTTTATATTTTTCCCATATTTTGCTGTGCCTATTAGGAAAAAAATACAACCTGCCACACACACACCTTTTTTTTAATTATTGTAGTTTATCTCTTACCTATTAAGTTAGGGTACCCACCTTTTTTATAGAATCTTGGAACACAGATTATTTTATCACATATTCCTGCATTTTTCTATAATACTAAGAAGAAAAATATAAAGAAAGACTGGTGCCAGCAGCCAAGTGGTCTCAGATGCGTTGGCAAGGAAATAAATAAAGACAAAACTAAATATCCAAGACAAAGTCAACAATAATAGAATCAAGGGAGCTAAACTTTAATGATCTAAACTCAAAGGGGCAGGCCAGGGGGCAAAGGATGGTGGGGATAGGATGCATTCTGAGTCCATTGGTGTAGGGAGGTTGACACTGGTGGTGGGAATGACCTGACTCATTGTATATCTGAAATTCAACTATGAAGGGCTCTGTTGATCACAATTGTTTCAATAAAATAATTTTAAAGTAAATTAAAAAAAATTCAAGTTGGAAGAGAAGAGTAAAACGATTATTTATTGATAATAAATTATTTAAGTTAACCTTACAGGCAAAGTTATTAAAAAATAGAAAGACTATTATTGTTAATAACACAATAATACATATATAGACTAGTGTGTTGATAACACAATAATACGTATATAGACTAGTATCATGTATAAAGAGATTAAAAATATAGAATCACCTCTTAAGGCAACAGAACATGAGAATTGGTCTAAGAAATGAATTTAGTAGTATGGGTAGTATGGAAGGTAGGAAGAGTAATGTGGAACACTGAGAAAATAGTAGAAGGAAGTGGACACTCTAGTGGAGAATGTGAAATTGAAACACTGTATGCATGAAATTATACTGTACATCACAGTGACTCAATTTTTATTTTTTGTTTTTTGGGGGGCCACACCTGTGATGTTCAGGGGTTACTCCTGGCTCTTTGCTCAGAAATAACAGCTGGCAGGTTTGGGGGGTTCCATACTGGTCATAGGGGATCAAAGCCAGGATGGTGGCATGCAAGACAAATGCCCTAATAGCTGTGCTAAAACAATGAAAACAGTGAAGTAGCAGGATAGAGATTAAGACACAAATATCTTTTATTTCTATAAAAAAATTATTTTGTCAAAAGAGAAATGAGGCTGGGATTCCATTTATAACATCACCAAAAATAAATACTTTGAAATATATTTAACCAAAGTAAATCCCTTCATATACAAAACTATAATACACTGTAGGAAAAGTCAAATAGAACACAAGAAGATGTAAACGTATTCCACACCTCTAGATTTGAAGAATAAATATCATGTTTAAAGAAAAATATTTGTATAAAGACATTGGGGTTAGACAACTTAGTATGCCTGGGCCCTGAAGTTGGCCAGGACACTTCATGGTCAGGTCCCTCTGTCTTTAAGTCAAAGTATTTTCCTTTCTATTTCCCTTATATTTTGCTGTGCCTATGCAAACAATATCAACTGCCACCTAAATAACTTTTATATTGTATTTTTATCTCTTATCTTTAAATAAAAAGTGCTTGTTAAACCTTCTGCTATTGTATTAGTGACTTTATTGGAGATACAATAATTTTCACAAATATACTTGCTACTGAATTTTTTCTTCTTTCTTTTTTCTTCTCTTCCATTTTTTTTTTAGTTTTTCATTCTATTTTCTTTCTACTTTTTAAAGATTTTGCTTTCCCTCATCTTGAAATAAATGTATTATGATCAGTTATGTCAACTACGTGATGCATTCTCTTTAAATAAAAGAAATGGATTAGGCATTCCATTTCCTTTCCTAGGAACAGTCTAAAATTAAGAACATTGTTGAATAATGGTTAAAAATATATATTTGTGGGGCCGGGTAGGTGGCGCTGGAGGTAAGGTGTCTGCCTTGCAAGCGCTAGCCAAGGAAGGACCGTGGTTCGATCCCCCGGCGTCCCATATGGTCCCCCCCAAGCCAGGGGCGATTTCTGAGCACATAGCCAGGAGTAACCCCTGAGCATCAACCGGGTGTGGCCCAAAAACCAAAAAAAAAAAAAATATATATATATATATATATATATATATATATATATATATATATATATATTTGTCACGCGGGCGTGAAAGCGCCCCAGCACTTTTGAAAATGAGTACTAAGAAAAGACATCCCTGCAGGGGGTCTTGTATGCATAAGGGAGGAATTTCTCTCCCACCCCAATTCCCCCAGGGACCCAATTACCAGGCCTGGCCCTGAAGGCCAGTCTGGCATGGGGTGGGGGGGGGGGTCCTCAGTTCCCTGCACTGGTGTTCAGCACAGGGGGCCTTTTGGCTAGCTGTCTCACTTGGTGCCCTCCACCTACCAGTGGAAAGAGGAACAGTGAAGTCCTGGCTTGTGGAGTCTGCTGAGCCCAGCCCTAGCCTCTCCAGGTTGTGTATGCATAGGGGAGGAGTTCCTCTCTCACCCTCCTACCCCCAGGGAACCAGTTATCAGGCCTGGCCCTGAAGGCTGGTTTGGCATGGAAGTCTCAGGGGCTACTCCTGGCTCTATACTCAGAAATTACTCCTGGCAGACTTGGGGGACCATATGGGATGCAGGGATTCGAATCACCATCCTTCTGTATGCAAGGCAAACACCCTACCTTCATGCTATCTCTGGCTCCGGAATTCTTGAGCTTTTAAGTTTTGTTTTCAGTTTTTCTTTTCTTTTTTTCCTAATTAAAGAGAATTGAAGATGCTATTCAATGAGTTGCACATCCAGGTATAATCAGTCTTTAGTTCTAGTAAAAGCGAGATATAATTGTTCTCATTTTTAAATTCTTTTTATTTTGGCTTTGTTTGGGGTACAGAAATTTGCGAAGGCTTTGCTTCCAGTGGTCCTCAAACTATGGCCCGCAGGCCACATATTGTATTTGTATCTGTTTTGTTTCTTCATTGCAAAATAAGATATATGCAGTGTGCATTAGAATTCGTTCATAAGTTTTGTTTTTACTATAGTCAGACCCTGCAATGGTCTGAGGGACAGTGAACTGGCCCCCTGTTTAAAAAGTTTGAGGACCCCTGGTAGGCTCTGCTCTCGGATCTTTCCTGAAAATGCTCAGGAGGAGGATCATACTGGGTTGCCAAGAATTGAACCAGGGTTGGCCACAAGGCATGGCAAATACCCTACATGCTATACTGTTGTTATGGCCCTTTATTTTTTATTCTTAATTTAGTACATAAAGCGAACTAACAATAGTCTTTAAGTTACTATATATACCTGGGCCCAGAGGTACAGCAACAATAACAAAACAAAACCAAAAAAATCACTGCACCCTCAGCACCACCAAACTTCCCAACATCACTGTCCTTGTGACACTTTTCTTGCTTTTTGCTTGTTTTTGAGCTACACACAGTGATGCTCAGAGCTGACTCCTGGATATTCTCGGGATCACTCCTAGAAAGATCAAGAGACCTTATGGCAGGGGTCTCAAACTCGCGGTCCGCGGGCCGTTTGCGGCCCTCCGTACAACATTTTGTGGCCTGCGGCCAGCCTTCAGATATTGCAGTATTCGCGATTTTTCGCTTACCGAATAATCACAATAAAAATCGCATTCGTAAGAAAAAAAATCGCATTAAACATTCGTATACCCCGAGCAGTTCCGAGCGATTTTTTTCTTACTAATGCGATTTTCGGTAAGCTAAATCCCTTATGCGGCCCTGCCTCACTCCTGCAGCCCCCAGGTAAATTGAGTTTGAGACCCCCCTGCCTTAAGGGATGCTGGTGACCAAATTTCTAGTCAGCCACCTGCAAGGCAAGCACCCTACACACTACACTATCACTCAGGTCTTTTGTGTCACTATTACTGTGCCTTGTACTCCCCTTCCAAACCATGTCTCCATCACCCAACAACATCTTCTTGAAATTAGTTCTGTAATCAAAATCTAAGAATTTGTTATCATTCCGTTTTATCCATTCCATTGTTTTATTTCCATATACACCAAATAAATGACAGTATTGTCTGTCTTCCTGTGTTTCTAAAAATGAAAACTTCTAGCTGCAATTACATTGTACCAAGTCAAAATTTCATCTTCTTATAGCTGTATAATATTCCATGGTGCATGTATTTCATACTGCAACTTCAATATCTATTTATGTCACTGACATTCATCTTATCTATCTTAACTAGGGCTCTAGTGAACATTGGTGTGTATATATCTTTTCAAGGTACTGTTTTTGTATTTCTGGGATAGATTACCTGTGAGTGAAATAGTAGGATCACATAGCAGTTCCATTTTTAATTTCCTTAGACATCTTCATAGAATTTTTCATAGAGGCTGCAGCAGATGGCATTACTACCAAGAGTGAATAAGATTCCTTTTTACACACATCTCCAGTAATACCAGGTATTATTAGTCTTTTCCAGGTGTCTCAAACTCAATTTACCTGGGGGCTGCAGGAGGCAGTCGGGGTGATCCTTGAGTGCAAAGTCAGTAGTAAGCCTTGAACATTGGGGGGTGTGACCCAAACAACTAAAACAAAACAAAACAAAAAAAAGATTCCTCTAGGGCTGGGCCACAAAATGTTGTATGGAAGGCGTCGGTGGCTTGCAGGCCATGAGTTTGAGACCCCTGAATTCTCTTTGCTGAGAAGTGATAACTCATCTTCATTTTTGATTGCATATCCCTGAAAGTGATGAATATTTTACATATCCCTATTGGTCATCCACATGCTGTCCTCCATTTCTCTTTTTTGATCTTGCAAGTTATTATACATAAACATTTCCTTCCATTCTGAGTTTCTCTACCATGCAAAAACCTTTTTTAGTTTAATGTAGTCTCATTGGTTAATTTAAGTTTTGCATTTTTATTCTTGCCAATGGAGCTGAATCATTTTAAACATCGCTGACATCTATATCCTGAAGTGTTACAATTGTGTTTTTCTTGATGTATTTTATGTATTATTGTATACTTTTGAAGACTTTAATTCATTTGAATGAACTTTGGGATATAATGTGAGATAGAGAACCTTTTATTAAAATGTGGCTATCCAGCTTTACCAGTTTAATTTGTTGAGGCTTCCCCTGATTCGCTTCTTTCACCTAGTTCCTTCGTCATAGAGTACCTTCACATATCTGAGCATTTATTCTGAATTCACAATTCTATTCCATCGGTATAAAGATATTTTAATTTTAGCTCCACATATTTTGATTATTAGAAGTTTATAGAATCATTTAAAGTTGGGGAGTACAATCCTCCCTTTTTCTTTTTTCTCAGAAACTATAGATATAGCTATTTATTAGAATCAATGTAGATCGCTTTGAACTTGTATAATGCTTTTGTATAATTTAGTCAATTTGGTTATGTTAATTATTCCAACCCATGATCATGAAATAGTTTTACATTTCCTTGTGTTTCCTTTTTATTACTACAAGGTGCTTATAATTTGGGGGGGGGGGTTTGGGTCACACCCAGCGGTGCTCAGGGGTTACTCCTGGCTGTCTGCTCAGAAATAGCTCCTGGCAGGCACAGGGGACCATACGGGACACCGGGATTCGAACCAACCACCTTAGGTTCTGGATCGGCTGCTTGCAAGGCAAACACCGCTGTGCTATCTCTCCGGGCCCGTGCTTATAATTTTCTATGTATATTTCTTTCACATTCTTTTCTAATTACTTAAATTAAAATAGTGCTTATTTGGTTTGGGGGGCCACACTTGAAGGTACTCAGTAGTTACACCTAATTGAGTGATCAGAGGTAGCGTGCATAAGTCCTGGGGAACCAAGAAGTTCTCAAAATCTAACATAGAGGCTCACACATGCACTGAAAATGCTCTGCCACAGCCCCTGTCACAGGACACTATTTTCAGTGGGTTTTGTTTCTCTTCTAGTTCACTGCTTGCATATAAAAATGAAACTTTTTGTCTTGATTTTGTAGCCTACTACTTTATTGTATTTTATTATTATTTCTAAAATTTATTAGTGAAGTCTTTAGCAGTTCATTGCATACTATCATGCCAATTGCCAATAATAAAAGCTTAAACCACTTTTCAAATTTAAATATAGATGCCACTGATTTATTTTTCAAGAATACATACTTTTATTTGTTTTGTTTTGTTTTGTTTTGGGGCCACACCCAGTGATGCTCAGGGATTACTCCTGGCTATGTCCTTAGAAATCATTCCTGGCTTGGGGACCATATGGGACAATAGGGGATAGAACTGTGGTGTGTCCTAGCCTAACACGGGCAAGGCAGATGCCTTACCACTTGTGCCACTGCTCCAGCCCCAAGAATACATACTTTTAAAATATGAGTAAAATATGAAAGCTAATATCTAAGGTTAAGATCAATTTTATCCTAAATATTAAATATTAAAGATGATATTCAATAGATTCAATATACTTTGAAGTCAGATAGAACATTTGCAACAGAGAGAATTTTAGCACTTAAATGAGTTTACAAGACTGCTTTCCAAGAATCAACCCCGCCCCCAATAAAGGTAAATAAAACATGTGTGTGAAGGAAGAGCAGTCACTGTGCAGGAGGGGAAAATTAGTTACACAAGTTCAATAAAGATCAATTTATTATAGACTGAAATTGCACACACACACACACACACACACACACACACATATATTAAGTACATATGTAAAGATCACCTGTTACTGCATGTATAAGAACAAAGATTCCCCCGACCCTATGCCCATGATAAGGAACTCTAGACTAAGACAAGCCCAAAACCCGAGTAAAGTGAACTTTTTCACTCCTAGCTAAAGGCAGAGAAAGAGTTAACTCAGAAATAAAATCAAAGCTGGTGCCTCCAGGAATAAGGAACTAGGGGTTGAGTGAGCTTGCAAAAAGGCTCCCTTAACAACCAAAGTTTGAATCAGAATAACCCTTGACGACCAAGGTTTGAGTCAGAGTATCCTCCCAGACAACCAGGGTTCAAATTAGGATATTCCTTGACAACCAAGGTTTGAGTCAAGAGTATCCCTAGACAACCAAGGTTGAGCCAGAAAAATGAGTGATTAAGACATCTATACAATGAAATGATTATACTGTTTATGGTCTGTTAATGCTTGAAATTTCTACATAAACTAGTTGAAGATTTGATTCAGGGTCCTTGCCGAGACTTCCCTAGTGGGATGAGGCTCTAACCTTGGTTAACTAAATAAACTCCCTTTTGTACCATGCATTATCAGAGGTGTTCTCTGATATTCAGAGCCTGGTGTTAATTCAAACTCTAACACACTAATTCTAGTAGAAATACATGGAAAGCATGTAAGTATCCACAAAGAGAAATAAACTATGATATATTGATTAGTCATTTGAAACAAGAGTGAAGCTTTTATACATTTTAATGTAAATATATGGACTGTTAAGTGAAAAACAAACAAATTGAAAAGCAATGTTGGTAATAGTTATTACATAAAGCAAGAGACACATATATAAAATATATTTTTTTATTTTTATAATAACTTTAACGTTTAGTTACAATATAGCAATAATCAAATCATGTTGTACCCTATTTAATACTCCTGCCATTTAATATTCTTATCTGTAAACGTGGCATGATTTATGTATCCATTCTAATTTGGGTGATGGGCCACACTCAGTGGTGTTCAGGGTTGTGTAATCAGGAATGAATCCTGGCTATGCTTGGGGAATTAGATGACATGCAGAGGGTTGAACCTGGGTTGGCTGCATGCAAGGAAAATCCCCATTGCACTATCTTTTCGCCCCTATACATTCTAATTATTATCAGTACTTGAGCAGTATCCAATTTGATATCCTCTGATAGCAGTGCTATGCACATTCTAGTACAGACATAAACATTTCTACATACCTAGAGAAGGAAGTGCTGAGTCATAGACTCCATGAACAAAATTCTCACCAGTGAGAATGAAGAGTTCGATTTCTATAAACACTTTCCTTCATTTAATATGTTATTAATTTTAGATATTATAGTATTATTGTGGTATCCCACTGGTATTAATTTGAGCAACTTATCATCTTTATTTGGTATTGATTAGTTAGTACTCCCTTTAGTAAGGAGTCAAATTCCACAACCCTATTTTCCATTACATTTCTTTTACTTTTAAAGTTAAAGTATGTGAGTACATCATTTTGAAAGTAAATTGAAATGTCTTTTAAAGGTAAATCTGAAAGTAATTAAATGTATTCATTTTAGAGGCTGGAGCAATAGTACAGTGGGTATGGTGGTTGCTGTTCACGTGGATGACCTGGGTTCAATCCTTGGCATCCCATATGGTCCTACAAGTTCTACCAGGAGTAACTCCAGAGCTCTGAGCAAGGAGTAATTCCTGCACACAGGAAGGAAGGGAGGAAGGGAAGGAAGGAAGGAAGGAAGGAAGGAAGGAAGGAAGGAAGGAAGGAAGGGAGGGAGGGAGGGAGGGAGGGAGGGAGGGAGGGAGGGAGGGAGGGAGGAAAAGAGGGAGGGAGGAAGGAAGGAAGGAAGGAAGGGAGGGAGGGAGGGAGGGAGGGAGGGAGGGAGGGAGGGAGGGAGGAAAAGAGGGAGGGAGGAAGGAAGGAAGGAAGGAAGGAAGGGAGGGAGGGAGGGAGGGAGGGAGGGAGGGAGAGAGGGAGGAAGGAAGGAAGGAAGGAAGGAAGGAAGGAAGGAAGGAAGGAAGGAAGGAAGGAAGGAAGGAAGGAAGGAAGGAAGGGAGAGAGGAAGGGAGAGAAGAAGGAAGGGAGGGAGAGAGGGAGGAAGGAAGGAAGGAAGGAAGGAAGGAAGGAAGGAAGGAAGGAAGGAAGGAAGGGAGGGAGGGAGGGAGGGAGAGAGGGAGGAAGGAAGGAAGGAAGGAAGGCTAATACTGGTTTCCACTGAAATCATGCGTTCCTTACAACTGTTATCCCTGAATCCATTAAATCCCTATAAGGATCATGGGTTTGTGTATATTATCTGCAACCTCATTTGACAAAACACCTAACTAAACAAAAAGGTAAACATTTGCTAAAGGTCAAAAGATGACCTCACATATGCATTGGGGGGACAGGGGTGGCGTTAAACATTGCAAATTTCTCTAAAACTTGTAAACCGTTGTTGCTGTCTTACCTAGGACCAGCGAAGTCGGAGTCTCTCGCGGTTATTGCGCAGATGCTGCCTATAGCAGTGTTTTTCAATCACTGTGCCGCAGCACACTAGTGTACCCCAAGAAACTGTCTGGTGTGCCATTGGAAAAAAATCCCAATTTCATCCAAAACATGCGACTTCGGTTCACAAATAGGCCAATCATTAGATTGAGTAAGTAAAAAGAAATATGAACAATCATAAAAATACTTTATTATTTCACAATAAAGTAATTATAAAATGATTTCATGGGTTTATTTGAATCCCATTCAAGAGAATCACTTTATATCTAGTCAATCTAGGCAAAGTGTTAAATCTTTCTTAACATTTTCTAATGGTGATTTTATTTTTTTATGAAAAAAAGTGTGCCTTTGCTGAAAAAAAGCTTGAAAAACACTGGGCTAGTGTATGCCACTGTGCACATGGAACTTAAATGAGGGTGTGGGGGAGAAATCCAGTCATGAACACTTAAGAATGGGGCATTTAAACTTGTTTCCCCTTTTTCCTTCCTTCCCCCAAAGAGGTGCAGAAAGCACGGGGAAAACTGGACCCGGGGGTGAGAGGCCACAGGGTGTTTGAGGCCTGAGGCCTTGACGTCACTTCCTGTCCCAACACTACACCTTGTGTTTTTCGGCGTCACTTCCGGTCCCCAAATAGCACCTTGCAACGCCTTCGACGTGACTTCCGGTTCCAGCCCCACACCAAAATCCATCTTCTTACGTTACTTCCGGTCACGAGGCGTCAATCCCCTTCTGCGCAGGCGCAGAGGGTTCGGCTACGCGGTCCGTGCACAGGCGCCTTGAGCGCTGAGGTCAAAAAAAAATTCCCCCGACACGCTCGAGGGGTCAGCTGACGGCTTCGACCCGCCGGGTGGGGACCCAGCGGTCGCGCATGCGCACAGCTCCGCGACCGCGACCGTCTAGCGTCCGCGCCTGCGCACACCCGCCCGGCCCGCCCTCGCCGCGCTGAGGGCTGCCGGTCCGGGTCGAGCCGGCCGCGCGCGCTCGCGCCATGGGCCGCCGGGCGAGCTAGCTGGCGCGTGGCGCGGGAGGCGGCGGCGACCATGACGATGAGCGCGCAGGGCGGCGAGGCCTCGGCGTCCGCGCCCATCAGCAGCGCGCTGCCCGCCATCCCCGCGCACAAGCTGGCCGACCTGCGCTACCTGAGCCGCGGCGCGTCCGGCACCGTCTCCGCCGCCCGCCACGCAGACTGGCGCGTGCGCGTCGCCGTCAAGCACCTGCACCTCCACGCGCCGCTGCGGGACGGGTGAGCCGCGGGGGGCCGCGAGGGAGCGGGCGGGCGGGCGGACGGACGGACGGACAGACGGACGGACAGATGGACAGACGGACAGAGGGACGGACAGATGGACTGACGGACAGACGGACAGATGGACAGACAGACGGACAGACAGATGGACAGACATGGACAGATGGACGGACAGACAGACATGGACAGATGGACAGACAGACGGACAGATGGACGGACAGACAGACAAATGGACAGACAGACAGACGGACAGACGGACAGACAAATGGACAGACGGACAGATGGACGGACAGACAGACAGATGGACAGGCAGACGGACAGATGGGTGAACAGAGGGACCGACAGACGGACTAACAGAGGGACTGACAAAGACTGATGGACTGACAGACACAGAGGGACAGACAGACGAACAGATGGCTGAACAGAGAGGGACTGACAAAAAGACTGGTGGACTGACAGACAGAGGGACAGACAGACGGACAAAGGGAGCGACAGGCAGGTGAACAGACACTAGAGGGATAGCCGTCAGACAGGCAAGCAAACGGACAGACGGACAGGCAGAGGGAGGGGCCGATGGACGGACAGCCAAATGGATAGACAGACAGATGAATGGACAGTCAGACAGACAGACGATGGACCAACAGAGAGAGGGACGGATAGGCAGAGATGGACAGACAGTCGGACAGACACATGGAGAGACAGGCGGACTGTCGGACAGACTGATGGATGAACAGAGAGAGGGACAGACTGACAGACCGGCGGCAGACAGTAAGACAGACTGATGGATGGACAGACAGACTCTGGGACAGACCGACAGGGACATTCAATGAGGGACGGACAGACAGGGACGCATGGGTGGACGGGGCCCCGCCCCATGCGGAGCTGGCTGGCTTTCTTCCCCGTGACCTCCAGGCTGGGGACCGGCTCAGGGACGCTGGAGGGGGGCCCTCCCTCAGTGCTAGGCTTCTTCCCTTTTCCCTTGGCCGACTTCCCCAGGGCAGGACTTCGCAGAGATCTGGGAGCGCAGCCGGAGGCTGAAGGTCTTGGCGGAAGGGGCTTCCTGGAGTGAGCGTGGGTCTTCGTTCCTCTTTGCTTGCTTGCTTCCCTCCTTGCTTCTATCCTTTCTTCTTTACATCCTTCCTTCCGTCTTCTTTCCTTCTTTCCCTCCTTTCTTTCTTCCCCTTTCATCCTTCCATCCTTCTTTCACCCGTCTTTCCTTCCATGCTTCCTTCCATCTTTCCTTGTTTACCTCCTTCCTCTCCTTCCCTTCCATCTTTCCATCCTTCTTCCCACCTTTCCTTCCTCCTTCCTTCCATTCTTCCATCCTTTCCACCCTGCTTCTTTCTTTCTATCCTTTCCACCCTTTTCTTCCTCTTTCCCTCCTTCCCTTTCCCTCTTCTTTCTTTCCTTCCTTGCTTCCTTCTTCCTTTCTTCCATACTTTCCTTTCCCTCCTTTCCCTTTCCATCCTTCCATCCTTCTTTCCATTTTTTTCTTCTATTCGTCTTTCCACCCTTCTTTCCTTCCTTGCTTCCTTCCTTTTCCTCTTCCCTTTCTTCCTTTCCTTTTCATCCTTCCCACTTTTCCTACCTCCTTTCTTCCATTCTCTTCTTTCATTCCCCTTCTTCCTTCCTCCCATCCTGTTTCCTTTATTCCTTCCTTTCCTCCTTCTCTTCCTTTATCCCTCCGTCCTTTCTTCCTCCCTTTCTTTCCTTCCCATTTCTCTGCAATTTATGATCAATTTCTAGAATTCCAGCCACAGGTCGCAATATTGTGCATGGAGAGTGACCGTGGGAATCTGGATGTGTTCTAAGTGTACCCCCAGATTTTCAGCATTTAGTAACTCTAAAAAAAGGAGGGAAATTTTAATATATCATTGATTTTATGTAAATAAGCTGTGATGTTTCTATAAAACATGTGTTTTCTTTGTGGCCACTAGAACATTTAAAATTGTGTGGTTCACATTTTGTTCTCTTCGTTTTCTTTGTGCACTTTCCATGTTGTGTCAGAAAGCAAGATTCCATCTTTTCTCACAGCTGGGTAGCATTTCATTGTGCATATATAACACTTTCCCTCTTGTTTGCTTTCTGGTTTTTGGATCACAATCCAGCAGTATTCAGGACTTGACACTCTGTGCTCAGGGATCACTACGGCTGTGCTCTGGGGACCTTGAGGGGTACTAGGGTAACCCCCTTGTCTGCTGCATGTAAGGCAAGCACCATAAGCCCGTACACACTCTCTCTCTCTCTCTCTCTCTCTCTCTCTCTCTCTCTCTCTCTCTCTCTCTCTCTCTCTCTCTCTCTCTCTCTCTCTCTCAAATAATGGGGTGCGGCCCCAGAGGGGGCACGAGGCTCCATAAAGGGGGCTGCATTTGACCTCAGCATACACTGTCATAACAAGCTAAGCCCCGTGTTTATGTCTCTGTTTGTCTCTGGAGCTGAGAGTCGCTGCTTCGAAAAGCTACGCATTGCGAAACGTGCTCATTGTAGCCATTAAGCCAGACATCACCTCTGATTAAAAAATCAGCTCAAATTATTTTATGTATTTTTGTTGTGCAGGTTAAAGGTTTTTTCTTTTTTTTCTTTTTTTTTTTTTGAATATGATTTTTTTTTTTTTTTTGGTTTTTGGGTCACACCCAGCAGTGCTCAGGGATTACTCCTGGCTGTCTGCTCAGAAATAGCTCCTGGCAGGTACGGGGGACCATATGGGACACCGGGATTCGAACCAACCACCTTTGGTCCTGGATTGGCTGCTTGCAAGGCAAACGCCGCTGTGCTATCTCTCCGGGCCCTGAATATGATTTTTTTATTTATAAGGTTTTTTTAAATAAAGATACTATTTACAGTCATGCGAGGGGGGGCGTGAAAAATGTTTTCTTCTTCCTAGGGGGGGCATGCGGAAAATAATTGAGAAGCACTGCTCTAGACCATTTTCTTGAACCAATCTTTTGTAATTGGCTACACAGTTTGTTTCCCAACCAGATCTCAGCTACTGCAAGTAGAACTGCAAAGAAAATAGGTGTACAAATAGCTTTTCACAAGAATGTCATCTTGTTCTTTGGGATGCATTTTTAAAAGTAGAATTTCTGGATCATAATTTTATGTTTAAGTTTTTCGATGCACATTATGTACTTACTGAGCAATGCTACTGTGGAAGTGCATTATTTTATTTCACCAAAGTAGTGAAGCACTACTCTGGTGTTAGTATATCACATACCTTTCTTGTTACCCAAGATATTAACATCGCAGTCAGTATTCATTTCTTAGTGATAGATAGGGCTAGGCAGTTGACTCATAGAGTTTCTATTTCCACACTTAAGTGGGTAATAATAAGTAGATGTTTTCTTGTCTCTGGTGTGGATAATATTTGCGTTGTTCTTTGGAATCACCTGAAAGAAGCTTATGTTTTGTTCTGCTACATGTTACAATTGGTGAGTCATGCTTTGTAATCTTGCTGCTGTTCAATGACTAGCCCTCGCCCAACTTCAGATACCTTCTAATGAAGGAGTCTGAGTGGTTGTCTAAACTCCCTGTAGATTAGTGGATTCAGAGACAAGAGAATGCCCCTCTGCCGGAACCACTGGGAGAATTCTGGACAGTGGTAACCTCCAGGGTCCTTTCTGGTTTGTTGTCTGTTTACTTTAAGAAGGTAGATTAGGGGATAGTGCTGAATAATTATTTTTTGGAAAAGGTGGAAATAGCCCAAATAGGTTGAGAAACCTCAATTGTAGATAACGTAATTGTTTAATGACACATAATTGTTTTATAACTGGGTAATTTGGAGGCTATAGCTATCTTTTATGGCATTTGTTTTTGAAAATATGAAGGGGATTTGTGTATAGCTCAAACAAAGAGCTGGAGTGCTTACAGCCCCTTGGAATTTATACCCTGCCATCCCATGGTGCCCTAGCACCACCATGCTTATCTCAGGTGGACACCAAGAGCCACATCACTAGCCCCAGCACCAGTCTCTCAGGCCCACACCACTGGGCCCAGTATTTCTTGGAGTGCCCACTATGCCCCTCAGTCTGGGGAGGGAAAAACAATGATGATACTAATTAAAATGTATAAAATACTATCCCAGGATCGAATATAGTCCCCAGAGCTAAAAAGCAGCGATAGAAGGAAGGAGGGAGAAAGAAAAGAAAGGAAGATAGAGGACAGGCAGGCAGGCAAAGTGATTAACATATAATGAGATTTCAGCAGAAGGAAAAATATTCCATACTCTTAATAGGGGGAAGAATGTATTAAGCTCCTCTAAGAATGTCTCTACATACCTTTTTCTATAGTTTTTCTTAGAGAATCTAGAAATCTTTAGGCCCATCCTCTCTGTCCTTGTGAGGGTATTCGATAATAACTGTCCGCTTGCCTTTTTATTTTATCTTTCACCTTTTTCTGGGCAAAAATTTGGTGAAACATAGTATAGAACCTAAGAGCTTGCTTGTGCAAGGCATCTTGTCTACCACTAAGCTAGCTCTTGAGCCTTGATCTAAGTTTCTTAATGTAAATATAGAAATGCTTAAACGTAGGGAATATGATAGCTTCTCAGCCTTTTGACTAAGAACAAGTGTAAACTTAGAGAATAACAGTTTAATTAAAACAGGTCTCATGGTCAGAGGTGGTTGATTCAGAAGAATATTAAGTTGCTGAAGAACAGGAAGAAGAGAATTTTTGCATTATATGCCTACTTATAATTTTATTTTTAAAACATTACATACTATAAATGACTAGGGTTTTTCTATTTTGTCTTGCTTTTGGTCTGTTTTAATGTAGGCCTTACAGTCTGCTCTCTGGAGTCTATTGTTTTTGCTTTTGCTTTTTTAACAATCATGCTTCCAGTGTTTGGGTGATTAATCATCACTTACCCAATAGGCTTACAGACGTTATTATTTCTGCTATTGCTGCTACCAATACCCTTTTATCCAGGGTGAAAACTGATGACAACTTGAACTTCCTTCCATTTTTATTTTAATCCTCCTAGCCATTCATCAGTCACCATTTCCTGGGCATTCTATTTATCTAAAAGTTGATTTTAATTTCCATTTGTAACATTTACCATTTGGATTCTCTTTACTTTACATCCTAAATAGTTTTATAATCTGATACCCAGCCTTATTAGGAACTGACTTTTATGAACACAGAAGTCTACTGATCTTACCTCCTACTGCTGCAAAGTCCATCACCCTAACATTTGTTCTGGTCACATCAGGCTTCTGTTTAAAAACCTTTGGTCAGGGGTCAGAAAGATAGCACAGTGAACTAGGCACATGGTTCGCATACCAAGTCCAAGATTATGTAGTCCAATCCCTAGCACCTTATGTTCCCAACAACTACCAAAAGTTTTGACCCTGAGCACTGTCCACAGTAGCCACTGAGCATCATCAGGTGTGGCCACCCCTTTTCTCCCAAAAAAGAAAAGCTTTGATCACAACTTTTAGACTACAAATAAAGTGATAAAGTACAAAAACCCTGGTTTGACTTTAAGGCTCTAAGATGTGACCTTAATTTTCCTTATCCACCTTCATTCTTTTTATACACTGATTCATATTAAACAGTTTACCATTTTATAACTTCTTTTAATGTAACTCATATAATTGACATTATTAAGTATCTGCTAAAAGCAAAGCATTATTTCAAGACCTGAGGATACACTAGGAAAGAAACACTTGTCCTTATCCTCCTGGAGGCTACATTTGTCTTGGTTGCCACATTTGTCTTGGTTGCCCTCTTTACTAATGATTATCTATCTTACTATGCTAAAATGAAATGTCAACTATATAAATGATGTTGACTCCCTTACTTCAAAGCTTATTCTCTCTTTTCTGACCTCTCCTGAGTCCTCTATTTGCTTGTTTTTAGTGGAATTTATGACTTTGCTATATTTGAAATATTTCTCTTTTGTACTTTGCTCTCATTTTAAACTATATTAAAGAATAATTAGGGGCTGGAGTGGTAGCACAGTGGTGGTCTATTTGCCTTGCACACGGCTGACCCAGGACAGACACGGGTTCAATCCCTGGCATCCCTTATGATCCTTAGAGCCAGGAGCTATTTCTGAACACAGAGCCAAGAGTAACCCCTGAGCACTGCTGGGTGTGACCCATAATACAAAAAAACAAACAAAAAAAGAATAATTAATATAATTATCTGTAGTCTGCAATATGATGTTTTAATGTACATATTCATTGTAGAATCAACCAAATTCAAGAGAATAGCCACAAAGAAGATACACAAATGGCAGATAGGCATATAAAATGATATTCACACATTAGGAAAATACAAATCAAAATCATAATGAGCCCTTATTTTTCATAAAAGATTTCTAATCAGGGACCATAGCAATAGTACAGTGGAGTAGGGGGTTTGCCTTACAAGAGGCTGACCCAGATTTTATCCTAGGCACTCCATATTGTTTGCAGTGCCTTGTCAGGAATAATCCCTGAGTGCAGAGCCAGGAGTAAACCCTGAGCACTACTGGGTATGGTCAAAAATAAAAAATAGATTTCTAGACGGCTTGAGGACATAGGGTTTTAATCTTCATGTTCTCCATAAACTTCTTGAGAAGCTTATTCATAGTAAAAGTTGGATATTATGTTTTCTATATAACTAGATTAATCTGAGATTTATTTATATCAGGGATTTCTTCAAAATAATTTATTCTTATTAGTATTCTTAAATTCTAGTGTATAATATAGAGAGACTTAGTCATCTATTCATATAGTCACTTAATGTAATACTTATATATTTTAATATTCAGAAAATTGTGAAATTTACACTATTAACCATAGGACTGAATTTAATATTGTAATCAAATTTATTTTTTAATACTTAATCATTCAGTTAGGTCAGATACAGCTTCAATATCAATAGGTTTTATTGATTTACTCAAACTTTATAGTGCTTTCCCATTCCCAAAACTGCATAACAAGAGGCCAGAGTGGTGGAGCAAGTGGTAGGGCATTTGCCTTGCACACAGCTAACTTAGGACGGACTGAGGTTCAATCCCTCGGCCTCCCAGATGGTCTCCCAAGCTAGGGGCGATTTCTGAGCACATAGCCGGAGTAACCCCTGAGCATCACTGGGCGTGGCCCAAAAAACAAACAAAAAAAAATTACATAGCAATAACATTTTTTTTTTGTTAGTAGTTTATAGAAATTGCTCTGGTCTCAGAACAGACTTGGGGAGTATATCAGATATCCATTAGACCTACTTTAAATATTAAACTAAAAATTCAGAGATTTTGCTTATGTATATGAGGTCAAAAACTAGGTAAAGTAAATGTAGACTTAATATTATGATTTTATTACTTAAAAATAATTGTGCGCTTTCCTTCTTTAGTGAAAGAACTGATGTTTTAAGAGAAGCTGAAATTTTGCACAAAGCTAGATTTAGTTACATTCTTCCAATTTTGGGAATTTGCAATGAGCCTGAATTTTTGGGAATAGTTACCGAATACATGCCAAATGGATCATTAAATGAACTCCTACATAGGGTAAGTACCGTCTACTTTGGTGACTAACTTCAATTATTTTACTCAGGCTTACTGATTTTATTTTATATATTGTTAGAGGATTTGGAAGCATATAAATGAATGAGAATAATAATTACAATACATTATTATCATGGTAAATGTTCACCTTGTATAACTTTCATGTGTTAAAAATATCATGGAAGGCTAGAGACATAGAGCAGGGGTTTAGCCACTTGCTTTCACACAGCCCAGCTTGCTTTGCTTATTATTTGACTCCTGGATCCCCATCTAGCTCCCCAAGAACCAGCAGGAGGGACCCCTAAACCAGCCAGAAGTAATCTTTGCGCACTTGTGAAAATGACCCAGATTCCCTGCTGCTGCCAAATTCTGTGGAGCCCTTCCTTATATTTTATGGGCCCTAGATTATTTTGTATAGATTACTGTTTCTAGATCTTAGATTGAATACCAATATCTGCATGCACTGTAAGACTTGAAACAAAAAGGACACTAGACACAATAAATGCATCGTTAACTAGACCAGATTTTATTTTATATTAAATACAGTTTAGGAGTCAAATGCTAATGGTATTAATGTGTAATGTGAATTAGCAGGGCAAATAAACATCTACAAAATACTTAGTTTCCCAAATTAGTAGGCAGTGACCTGAGACGATTACCATTCTTTCTTAGGTGCTCGTATCTCTGGCTTTGAGAATCATATCAGTAATACTTTTGGTAATCCTTAGCCTCAAAATATTTATTGCCCAACTCGTTGTTTGCTTGAGTTTATTATATTACGATTCCCTCCAAGCCATGAATCTCTAGAGAAATCTTAATCACTTAATCTATTTTGTTTAAATTGTCTTAGTTAAAATTGGAGGCTATAAAACCAGCAAAGTGGCTTAAGAGTAGAGCACATGCTCCACGGGATTTAATCCTAGTACCAGAGGAACAACGAACTGTTGCTGTAATCTGTAAAATTTGGTTACGCATATACTCAGAATTCTGACACTTCACATTCTATAAATAAAATAGGAAGACTTGATTATCACCGTTACCCATTGGTAGAGTGACTTTCTCCTTTTTCAAGGTATGTCACGTTCTATTTAATGTGACCATCAAAAACAAGGATAGAGTCCTAGCATTAACACGGGAGTTATGTAACCACCATAAGAAATCCAGATACAAATGTTCGTTAAGCACGATTTATTTTTTATTGTTGAAAAATGACTGAAGGGCCCGGAGAGATAGCACAGCAGTGTTTGCCTTGCAATCAGCCGATCCAGGACCAAAGGTGGTTGGTACGAATCCCAGTGTCCCATATGGTCCCCCGTGCCTGCCAGGAGCTATTTCTGAGCAGACAGCCAGGAGTAACCCCTTACCACTGCTGGGTGTGACCCAAAAACAAAAAGAAAAAAGAAAAATGACTGAATAGAAAGAACTTTTAATTCATTTTCATACTTGAACCTTAGTAGATACCTGTCACCCAAATTTAGGGACCACTAGAAATTCTAGAACAGAGACTCATAAAAGTATGTGTCTTAATGCTAAATCTTTTTGAAAAATTCATGGGTCTAGAGTGATAGCATAGCAGGTAGGCGGTTTGCCTTGCATGAAGCCAACCCAGGTTCAGTCCCCAGCATCTCATCACTCCAAGCCTACCAGGAGTGATTTTTGAGCACAGAGCCAGGAGTAACCCCTGAGCACAGCCAAGTATGGCCTTAAAAAAATTTACTCCATATCCCCCCAGAAATTCTTTTTATTCAGACAAACTGAAAGTGCCCTCTCAGATTATCATAGACACAAGTACTGTCCAGTATTTCTGTTACTGGAACAATGATTGCCCCAGTTCCAAAGAATGTTCTAGACACAGGGCTCTCAAACTCAGTTTACCTGGGGGGCCACAGGAGGCAAAGTCGGGGTGATCCTTGTGTGCAAAGTCAGTAGTAAGCCTTGAACATTGGGGGGTGTGACCCAAACAACTAAAACAAAACAAAACAAAAAGATTCCTCTAGGGCAGGGCCACAAATGTATGGAGGGCAGTTGCGGCCTGCAGGCCGCGAGTTTGAGACCCCTGTGAGCTTTCTTAAAGGTTCCTTACAAGAAGGAACCATCAGAAAGTATGGTTTTGTTTTTTTTTTGGTTTTTTTTTTTTTTGGTTTTCTGTTTTGTATTTGGATGGGATTTATTGTCAGAAAATACCTCCAATTCAAAAGCTTGTTAAAATAGTGAAAATTAAGTATAGACACAAAGTATTTTGAACATTCCTTGACTATAGCACTGAACTGTATTAGTGAACCATTGGGAGAAAAAGAGATTCGAGAACAATTTGGAGCTTTCAGTATCAAGGATACTTTTTCATATCATTTTTCAAAATGTATTTAGTGGCATGCTGAGTAATTTTCATTATAGACCAAATGTATTGTATCTTCTGAGAAGCGCATTAACTTGCATGTTAATAAAATATTTGTTGAAATCTTAGTGATAGTATGGTGGGTAGAGCATTTGTCTTGCATGAAGTCAACCAGTTCAATCCCCAGCATCCCATATGGAACCTCCCCATCTCCACCCAGAACCATCAAGGGTGATTCCTCAGTGCAGAGCCAGGAGTCATCGCTGAACATTGCTTGTGTGGCAATGTTGCCAAAAGCAAAATTAAATAAATAAAACATTTAAGAAACTTAAGGCGAGCATCACTTCTAAGTAGTACCAAAAATATAAATGGATCTGTCTTAATATGTGTTTTAGGAATAAAGAGAATCTTTGTTTTTTACACAGAAAGAACTCCAGAGGCTAAATTTTCTATTTTTATTTCTCAAAAGCAACTTTTATTGTTATTAAAAAATAACATTAATCGTTAGTAAATATCAATGTTCCTGATTTTAATGGATAGTTATTATAACATTGAGCCATTTTAATATTAATTGAAAACTTAGAATATAAATTTTGAATGTCTTTCATATACTAGAAACAAATTACAGGTAATGCAATGGGGCGGCGTATGCTGTGATTTGTTGTAAGCTATAAATAATAAAATGTGTGTGAGCATACTGATGTACCTAGATCTTAGTTTAAAAATAATTGAAAAGTTGCTGAAGGATACCTGATACTTGTTGTAATTCTAATACAACCAGGAAGGAAGGAAAATATCATTACTATAAAAATTATTGTTTTCTCTAAAGTATATGAGCAAAATAAAATAGAAGAATGTTAATGTCAGAATGATACTATGTACTTTAGAAGCATGATGTTTCCCCTTAGAATATTTAAGTTCCCCTGAGGACTGCTGAATGTGTCCCTGGTGGCCTCAACCCATCTGTTCTAAGTGGTGCGACATTGCTGGGCCTGTGCACCAAGCCACTGGGCCCATACAGTTGTCCAGGTATTGAGGAATGACCTCTCTGCCTGCTGAGCACTACTTTAAAGTGAAAACATAATGAGTTTGGGGCATTAATTTTGACTTTGTTTCTTTCTGTACACATGAAGAAAACTGAATATCCTGACGTTCCTTGGGCTTTGAGATTTCGCATCCTGCATGAAATCGCACTTGGTGTAAATTACTTGCACAATATGAACCCTCCTCTACTTCACCATGACCTGAAGACTCAGAATATTTTATTGGATAATGAGTTTCATGTTAAGGTAGTTATTTCTTAAAGCATATTTATCTTCACCCTTATGATTATTGGTGTTTTAAAGTGTTTTACTTATTTCTTCTACTTAGCCAATTTAATATCTTGCTATTACATAGCCTGTAATTCTACCAGGTAGAAGTAGATAGAATTATAATAAATTATATCAAATCATTCTGTTCTCTAATGTAAAGTGCCTTTTTAAAAAATGTTGCCAGGAAGTGCAAAGATAATATGAAAGGTCCATGTACTCATAGTCATAGCCCAGATTCACCGGTTATATAGCACATGTAATCAACATATAAACAAGATCAAGATCATGTATTACTACAATGCAAGTAGTTCTGTAGCACTTTATCATATATGTAACATTGTGTAACAACTTAAACAACCAAGATACAGCACTACTATATAAAAATGTCACCCATTAGTCAGAATGAAAAATATGAATGCCAGAGGACAGCACTTCCATGTGATATTTAAAGAAACACCTCAAGGAAATAGATCCAGGGAGTGGATCTATCCAGGGAGTGAAATGCCCCAGGGAGTGATAGCACTTACTTTTGGGGAACATCGGAATGGATGATGTCCACTAAAATTTAGCCCATAAACCTTGACCACAGATCTAACATTACCAAGTAGGAGTCGAAGAATAGAATAGTCTGAAGAGCCTAGTGGACTTTGGTGGCAAAGTATTAGCATGGTATAATAATTATATCCCTAAAACAAACACTAAAAAATCCCTAAATAAAACATTTATAAGGTATAAACCTTATAAATTAGTATAACCTCAAAAACAATGTTATATTTTTAAGTGAATGTGTGAAGAGTTCAAGAGACAGCTCAAAAGGCTTGGGCATACTATTTGCATGTAGGAGGCTCAGACAATCACATTGCAGAGGTGTAGTTTCCTACAATCATGGTCTCCCATAAACTGCTGGGTTTCCCTGATTGCCTCTACACTATCAGTTTTAGTCAGAACCACATCATTGGGCCTGACCACAAAGCTATCATGCCCCCACAGTGACCTCTGAGCCCCTGAGCACTATTTCAAAGATACCCCCCCCCAATTAAGTATAAAGATATAGACTAAAGTGGCACAAGGAATAGCACATGGTTTAAATCTCCTGAACCTTGTAAGCAAATGGTCATTAATTCAAATCCCCCATGTTCCACATGCATTAATCACAATCCTGGCAGTTCTGTCTGTGCCACAAGTGCCACAGGCTATTTCTAACTGCGGGGTCCTGCAAGCCCCCGGAGGGGCCCGGCCAGCAGGAATCAGTCGAGAGGCTCACGGACGACCGCACCTTTATTTAGCAGGGCTAGAAGAACAACCACACCTGTAAGAAATCTAAGAGAGGTTAATAATAATGACCTTTGGCGATCAGACCGTTCAAAGGTGTCTTTATTGGGGTTCTGCATCTCTTATATAGAGAAGGAGAAGGGGGCAGGTAAAAGATGGTGTCAATCATACATTTTGGCGCGAAAGCCATGAAACAAAGGCAGTAAATCATTTTCCAGAAGGGAGGGAGAAGCAGTGACAATCTTGCAAGCACTCCTAAATCAGCAGCTTTCAAGGAATTGCCCTATGACCCTAAAGTAGGGCTTGTAGCCCACTTTCCGGAACTCTCAGCAGTTTTTATGGTGGGGCAAGCTTTGTTGCATTTAGCTATTAACTCAGGAATGTAGTTATAGTGAGACTTGGCTCCATGGTATCAGGCAGTGTCTTCCTCCCCTAGGCTGAGAAGTTACTTATTACTTGAAGGTTGCCTTTTTCCTGTTGGTATATGGGCTTATAGCAGACAGCACTTAGCACTGAAAAAATGGCAGGGAGTTTTGCAAAAGTAACCACTGAGTCAGTCACGGTAGCCAACATCTAACCATACCAAACCCAGAACTGTGTAAGCAGCACAAAAAGATTGCAACCTGGGCCAGAGTAAGCAGGTAGAAATCACAGTTGGATTAATCAGCCCTCACCCTAAACTGTTATGGGATATCAGCTTTCACCCTCAACCATTATGGCTTTCTCTTTTACATGTCTAAAACCCACCAGGGTGGGAAGAACGTCTAAATAGGCCCTTTAGCTTAAGGCCCAAGAAGCCTCCCCAAAGTAGGGAGTTGCAACTATGGAAAACACTCTGAAGAAAAAGATTCATGAGTTTCTTTTCTCCCATGGACAAGAAGCTCAACAGCCTTAAGTTGTGTGTCTCAACTGGTGGTTGAGCCTCATTGAGCACAAGTGAAGAAAACACTGCAACTAAAGATACAGAGAAGCCCCTGGCCAAGTGTACTGATATTACAATGTGATGTGTCAACTCCAGCCAGCAAACACCACAGCCAGGCATATGCACAACCACAGGTCTTTGGAACAGCTACATTAAGAATAACAACTAAGGAAAGCAATAAGAGAGGACAAAATAGGGGCCGGGTGGTGGTGCAAGAGGTAAGGTGCCTGCCTTGCCTGTGCTAGCCTTGGACGGACCACAGTTCGATCCCCCGGCGTCCCATATGGTCCCCCAAGCCAGGATCAACTTCTGAGCGCATAGCCAGAAGTAACCCCTGAGCATTACCGGGTGTGGCCCAAAAACCAAAAAAAAAAAAAAAAAAAAAAAAAGAGAGGACAAAATATATAGTATCAAAACTATATATTGTACTTGTTTTTCCTTGTGTCACACAGACTTAATTCCCTCCTTCCCCTTTGATACAACATACAACTATGTTTTTCATCTCTGGTTGTCATGTTGAGCTTTCTAAATAGAGTCATACAGTTTGAGAATGACTATTTTTACTTAGGATTATAATGCCTTTTCCTTCCTTTCAAGTTGTTGTTTGTATCAGTATTTCTTTTTTATTTTTAACTGACTACTATTCATAGAAAAGTGTATTTCAGTCATTTTATCATTTACCTATTGAGGCTTATTTTGATTATTTTGATTATTTGATTATTTCGATTATTTCCACTTGGCAATTACACTGTGCAATTTTTTGAATAAAGAAATTTTTATTTCTCTCGGATAAATGTCTAAGAGTATAGATGCTGGATTTTATAATAAGGTACGTTTAGTGTTTTGAGAATTCACCCAGCTATTTTCCAGAGTGTCTGTACCATAAAATATAGTTCATAAAGTTTCACCAACAGTATATGATAGACCCAGTTTTTCCACATCCTCACCAGCATTTTGTATGTCATGGTCTTGTACTGTAGCTGTTTAATTAAGTAAATATTGGTCCTTGGTGTCTCCTAATTTACATTTTCTTAATGTTAGTGACATTTCTTGTGTGTTTATTCACCATTTGCCATCTGTATATCCTTTGTATGAAAATGATTTTTGTTTTCTTAGGCTCATTATAGTTGGATTCTTTGGTTTTTATAGTCTTACTTTGAAAGCTTTGCCTATTAAAGGAGTCTTTAATTAATATATAGAATATTATAATATTTTCTCACAGGCCATTGTTCCTTTAAAAAATATAAGTCAAAAAGTTTCATTGTGTTGGGGGCCGGAGAGATAGCATGGAGGTAAGGCTTTTGCCTTTCATGCGGAAGGATGGTGGTTCAAATCCGGGCATCCCATATGATCCCCTGTGCCTGCCAGGGATGATTTCTGAGCATAGAACCAGGAGTAACCCCTGAGTGCTGCCAGGTGTGACCCCCCCCAAAAAAAGTTTCATTGTGATGAAGGCCAAATTTTTGCACTTTATTATTTTTATATTATCATGCTTCTATTAATATAAGATTCATGCACTTAAAAGATCCAGAAGTAGAATGTCAATTACCTTGCATCTAATAGCACTAAATAAGCACTTGATGAATGATTTATTACTCTATAACTATTTTGTATGACTTTCTTACTCAACAATATACATAAGTATTGTTATAAATATTAAACACTTAACGAGAAATTATAACAAAAGTTTACCAAAATTTATGAGTCAAAAACAAAGTTTTCTTGAAGAGACTCTCTCTCTCTCTCTTTCTCTCTCTTTCTCTCTCTCTCTCTCTCTCTCTCTCTCTCTCTCTAATAAAATGAGAAGAAAAAGAAGGAAACAAGTTACTCTCCATGCTTCTAATAAAAAGATACTACTTAACCTATTATACTAAGTCTAGAACTGCAAGTGTGGAGTTACCTGATGATGGGTAGTTCCCCTCAATTGTCACTACAGCTGTTCCTTATCTTCACCTGTGAAAGGAGCATCTTAACCTTATACTTTAATAAATGAGTTACAGGACCAGAACGATTGTGCAGTGATAGGGCATGTGCCTTGCACATGGCTGATTTAGGACTGATCTCAGTTCGATCCTCGGTGTCCCATATGCCCCCCACCCAAGCCAGGACCATAGGGTGGCAGTGATTAAATTTGTTCATCATCATGACATGCTCCTTAATTCCTTGTACCCTAGACCCACTCTTGAACTTTTAGACGTTATCTCTGTAGATCAATGATTATAACTTTCCCAGCTCTTTGCAGTCCTAAAATTTGCATATTTTTGGTATTTGCAAGTTATGAATAAATATCTACCCAGGCCTCAGATCATCACAGTATGGTGCTAGAACCTCCCTTGATGTCAATTTTTTGTTTTGTTTTAGATGTTTGTTTTGGGAGGATTTTTTGTTTTTGTTTTTGCTTATCAGCATTGTGAGAATTATCAGTTTGGAATAAGGCTTATTTGATTTTTATCCCACTTTATTGCTTTTTTCTTCTTTAAACAAAACCACATAACTTGAACTATCTAGTTCCCCCTCTCAAGTAGAGGGGGAATTAAGGGAGGGTACCAGGACCAAACAGAAATATGATCACTATGTAGTAAGCTAGACACAGAAGGGACCACCTACACTAGCAGCCCGGGGGTGAGGTTGGGGGAAATGGGATGCAGGATGGGAATGGGGGTGGAGGAAGGTCAAATTTGGTGATGGTAACTCCCCTGATTCAATGTTAATATGTACCTAAAATACTACTGTGAAAGGTACGTAAGCCAATATAGTCAAAATAAAAATTATATATAATAAAAAAAGAAGTGTTATTTATAGTCATCAGTCTGTATTTTTGCAAAATCAACACTTTTTCCTTTTAAAATTCAAAATGATATTTACCATTTTTCTCAGTTCTGTTCTACAAAGAGCATTAATAGCAGTATTATACCAGTAAATACCATTCATATCTGTAAATATTACTATTTATAGGTATCCTAAATAATTTGAAAAGATCATATATTTATAGCTCTATAGAGACATGGTTATATATGTAAGTATGTATTAAATACATAGCATTATGCTTTCTGAACCTTTCAACTTCTGGCCTTTTTATTCTTCAGATACTATTAATAGAAAAAACAAAAACAAAGTTAATGATTTCTACGTTGATCAATTGAATGCTGAGACGGGTGGAGTCAATAGCACTAAAATATTAAAGTATCTAATAATTCCTCTGACTTCGTTTATTAACCAATTCTTGAATTTTTTTAAATAAAATTTTTATTTCAATTATTTATTCTTTTCCCTTACAGATCGCAGATTTTGGTTTATCAAAATGGCGCATGATGTCTCTCTCACAATCAAAAAGTAGTAAATCTGCACCAGAAGGCGGCACAATCATCTATATGCCACCTGAAAACTATGAACCTGGGCAAAAGTCCAGGGCCAGTGTAAAGCATGATATATACAGGTATAATATATTCCTTTTTCTCAGAATCAATCCTTTTAAAACAAGTTTTATTATTGTTCAGTAATATGGTTACAATAGTATTAAGATTTATGGTATTAATTTTTACCAGCTCACCACTCATCAAAGTGCAAATGACCTTCTGTTGTCCTTTTGCAACCCAGTTAATCTTATCTTTAAAATGAGATTAATATATCACAGTGTGAAGTTACCAAATTGTTATTTTGTTACGTATGATTCTTAGAGTGTGATTTTCAGTCTTTCTCTCATTCCCGTGAACCATACAAATTAGAGATCACAATAGTCAATATTCTTCAAATTGATATGCTTTGGTTTAAGTCTTTTATGTGCTCTTTAAAAATTTAAAACCTACTTTATTATCCTGTTAATGTACAACACAATGCTCACGGGTACTATTAAATGTTATTCTTTATTAAGGGTGGGAAGAGTATATTGTTAATATTTAACATTACCATAGAATATAGCAACTAAATCAGGAAAACAATAGAATAAGGTTACATGATACAGTTGTTATGTTGCTTTTTATTTTGTGTAAGAAAATAATGTAATTAGATAGGAAAGGGCTTATTTTGATGCTCAAGCACAAATATTAAGTCACCCAAAAACTTCAGTATTTTATTACAATAATCTCTTTTCAATTAAAAATTTATTAGGTTGAACTTCTTCATGAAACAAAATATGAGAATTCATCATCTTTATTATTCAGTATATAATTTATATAGTCTTTTTACTACCTTGTCACTTTCAAAAATAAAAAGTGAATTTTTACATCTCATATTATTTGCTTATATTCAAATACCATAATAATAACAGAAGTAGAAAAGAAAGGTTTTAGTTAGTTAGAAATTAGCGTGTTAGCTGGGAAACTAGACTGGTCAGCACAAGCCATAGATCCAGTGTCATTCAGAAAGAGGACATACTGCAGAGTAGAAGTAGGTGATGGAAATATTTATACATATTGCGGAGTCTTCTAGAAAGAGTCATGCAGGACTGGAGCAAGAGTACAGCACATAAATGTGGTCTCTCAGGTCCAATCCACAGTACCCCAGATGGTTCCCTAAACTCTTCCAGGAGTGATGATCCCTGAGGACAGAACAAGCAGTGAGCCCTGAACACTGCCATTGTGACTAAAAGTATTTTGTAAAAGTCATGCATATTCATGAGGGAAAATGTGAGTATGCTTAGTTGAGAAAGAGATTGAACACACGTAGTCATACTTTCCATATGGTAATGAGGAAATAGGTGACTGTCAACCAAGAAGGGCTCCATTGTACGATTTGCACAGACCAGATATTTTCAGCTAGGGGCCTGGCATCTTTAGCAGAGGTATTTTTAGAGTCCTGTCTAGGTTCAGCAAAGCTAAAGGAAGGTGTTCAGATATCAAGTCTCTAGCCCATAGTTTGTTTTTTATTTTGGTTGTTTTTCTTTGCAGTTTTCAAGGGGCTTAGGAGCATCTTTCACTGAGTCATAGCCCACCAGACCAGGCAATTCAATTCTCAGATCCAACCATGTTGAGGAACATAGACCTGTGGTACCCGTATCTACCATGGGGACTTGACCATGCTGGGCATTTACTCCAGCTTTTCAAAATTTTCTCCCAGTACTGCCAGTGTTTTTTACTTTCTCAATGTTGGAGAGCGTATTGCAGTTTTGATGAAATGAGGCACATAGTTGCATCAAATTTTTATTAGATTACAAATTTATCATGCATAGTTAATAAAATACTTACTGTATTTATACTTTTTCCCTTAAATAGCTATGCAGTTATCACTTGGGAAGTTTTATCCAGAAAACAGCCTTTTGAAGGTAAGGTGTACTTTGATTTCAAATTCTTTCATTTATGCTGGTAAACCACAAGAAGGCCTTTCTGAAAGCTCATCTTCTCATCTTATTTTAAAGCTGCCTAACCTTAGTTTTATAGCAAACACTACAGAAACAGAATAGCTCATCAGTAGTGAAATTGTGTAAGATAATAAAAATAGATTCTAAGTCTTGCTTTGAAAATAATTAACTTTGATCAAGTCACTAACTCTTCAGTCCTCGTTCAGTACTTCATCTGCTTTTAAGAATCATGAATTCCTGCCAATGTGGCCCAATTACAATATGAAATTTTAAGTACTGTCTCATCAAAGAGTAAGTTTTGTTTGAGGGCCATCCCTGTGCAGAAATCACTCCTAGCAGGTCAACCTTATGCAATGCCAGCACCTTATTTGTTGTACTATCTGTTCTACCCCTAGAGAATAAATTTAAATTTCCTGATATCTATTTATTTTGAGTTTTTTATAAGTCAGTTTGCTACCACCATGCAAATTCAAAATTGCAGTAGAAAAATAGACACTTTATTATTGTTATTGGGTATTAGAAGCAGCAGCCCTTCTTGAGCTCGACTAGGTTCTATTCAACTCTGCTAAGATCTGTGCTTTTGTTCTCTTCTGTTCGCATTTCACTGGCTGAATCAAATTTCATGGTCAAGTCCAGAATTAATAAGGTGAGGATGTAAACTCCTGTAGTGGAGCCAGGCAAGTCTGGAAACGGCTGGGATGTATCTGTATCTCTGTGTCTCTGTCTGTATATGAATTCGCATCCTTTATCAAAAAATGGGATAATAGATTATTACTAGATTTTAGAGTTCTCCCTCCTTTTTGTTTGTTTTGTGGGTTTTTTTTTTTGTTTTTTTGTTTTGTTTTTGAGTCCCACCCAGTGGCACTCAGGGTTTACTCCTGGCTCTGCACTCAGAATTCACTCCTGGCAGGCTCGAGGGACCATATAGGATGGCATGGATCGAACCCAGGTCTGTCCCGGCTCTGCCATGTGCAAGGCAAATGCCCTACCGCTATCACTCCAGTCTTTCCTCTTTTATTTTTATGGTATCTTATTTTGTATAAGTAATTGTATTTTTATATTAATGACTTATTTCCAACTAATGAAATATGCTTGTTTTTAAAGGTGTCGTCAATCCTTTGCAGATTATGTACAGTGTATCCAAAGGAAACAGACCTGAGATTAATGAAGAAAATTTGCCACTTGAGATACCTCATCGAGCACGTATGATTTCTTTAATCGAAAGTGGATGGTCACAAAATCCAGACGAAAGACCATCTTTTTTAAGTGAGTGTACACTCTTTTTTTTTTTTTTTTTTTTTTGGTTTTTGGGCCACACCCAGCGGTGCTCAGGGGTTACTCCTGGCTGTCTGCTCAGAAATAGCTCCTGGTAGGCACGGAGGACTATATGGGACACCGGGATTCGAACCAACCACCTTTGGTGCTGGATCGGCTGCTTGCAAGGCAAACAAACGCCGCTGTGCTATCTCTCCGGACACAAGTGTACACTCTTAATATGATTCTTTTAAATTGCAAACATAGTATATATATACTATGAATAAAAATTTAATTACCTTCATTGTTGCTATTCATGGCAATTATGAAAGATTGTTCCTAGAGAATTGTGAAATCAAAGAAAGGTAAATAAAAGTAATAATTCCATTTACATACTCAGTAAACAAGTTCCAAGTATTATATACTGATCTGATTACTAGTGGCAGACCAGTGAAAAGATAATTTATGTTTTTGAATTCCAGAAGTTCATATTCTGTTTAGAAGCTAGAGAAAAGACAAGTTTTAAATTGTGGAAATCCTATAAAAATAAGCATGATAAAAGGGTAGTTAACATAAGACCAATTATGAGCTGGAATTGTAGCACAGTAGCAGGGCGTTTGCCTTGCACGTGGCTGACCCTGGACAGATGAGGGTTCAGTCCCGGCATCCCATATGGTCCTCCAAGCCAGGACTGATTTCTTTTTTCCATTTTGTTTTATTTTGAGCTACACTCTGTGATGCTCAGAGGTTACTCCTGGCTATGTGCTCAGAAATTGCTCCAGGCTCAGGGGACCTTGGGGATGGCAGAAATCAAACTGGGGTTTGTCCTAGGTCAGCTGTGTGCAAGACAAATGCCCTACTGCTGTGCTATCACTCCAGCCCCCAGGAGCGATTTCTGAGCTTAGAGTTAGGAGTAGCCTGAGCACCACCAGGTGTGCCCCCCACACCCACAAAAAAAAGGACCAAATATTTGAATTAAAATTTGAAGTTTGAAAGGAGCCAGTTATTCAGAAGCTAAAAGAAAGTATTTCAGGAAGATAAAATAGCAGTGGCTAGAAGAGTATTCCTGAAATAAGCAATACTTGCTCCCCCCACCCTCTTTATCCTTCAACTCCCCACCTCACTTCCCAACCACCCATCCCCACACTCTGGAAAGACCCTGGAAGCAATAGAAAACTTAATATGTAACTGGAGTATGTCTCTATGTTAACAGAGGTAGATTCCCAGGAGACCGCTGAGAAAAAGTTTTTTTAAACTTTGATTTATTGGTTTATTAATTGGTTTTTGGGCCACACACAGCGACCCTCATGGGTTGCTCCTGGCTCTGCACTCAGGAATCGCCCCGGCAGGCTGGGAGAACATATGGGATGCCAAAATCAAACTGGGTCCCTTCCAGCTGGATCGCATGCAAGGCAAATGTCCCACTGCCATGCTATCTGAGAATATCATTTTTCTTAAAAGGGAGCGGAAATTCAGATAAAAGTTGTGAATTTCTGGAATTGAAGTAGAAAGGTATTTGTAAGAAACAAAGGAAAACCCAGGGGCCAGAGCGATAGCGCAGTGGTAAGGCATTTGCCTTGCACTTGGCTTACCCAGGAAGGACCTGGGTTCAATCCCTGGTGTCATACAGTCCTCCAAGCCAGGAGTGATTTCTGAGCACATAGCCAGGAGTAAACCATGAGCATCACCGGATGTGGCCAAAACAAAAAACAAAAAAGAAGATACAGTAGCTTGAATACAGTGAGCAAAGAAAAAATAATGTAGAAGTAATATTGAAGAAGTAAGGAGAAACTGGTTGGTTTTATAAAAATGTTAAGTACTTCTTCGAAAAGTATGATGAGAAGCCATTAAAATGTGTCTTACTGGAAAATGATACCATCTAATTTAAGTTTAGGAGAAATGAATCTGTTGCTATGTGGAAAGTCAGTTAAAGAAGAGCAAAAGTGAAAGAAAATAGAGCAGCTAGAAGATTCTTTTTTCTAATTAAGATAATCCTGGAAATAGAAAACTAGGATAGAATTAAAAATTATTTCAGAGATAAATGGAATGAATGGAGTAAATTTGGCATAGAAGAAAAATCTTCATCACTTTGGCCTTAGATCAGAAACATGCCACATAATCAATGGAGTTTAAAAAAAGTTAAATGTTCGCATTTCAGAAGATTCCATTGAGAAAAATTGAAGATAAGCCACAGAAGAGTCATCTCTATTCTAAGAAAAGAAGTGTAAGATGTAGTTCATCCAGAACTACATCCAGTGGTCATTAGCGTTAAAAAAGGTTGCTAAAATAATGGACCCACATTTCAGCACCATAGGGTATATTTCTCCTTTATTCCACTGTCCTTATTTTTGTTTGGTTTTAGTTGAGACCACTCCTCATGGTACTTAGGGCTTACTCCTGGCTCTGCGCTCAAGTCTCTCCTGATGGTTTGCTTCTCAGGTGACTAGATGGTTCTGGGAATCAAACATGGCTGCATGTAGTCAAGCACCTTACAGGCTGTACTATCTCTTTGTATTGTCTTCCCCTTCACCTGTCTCTGCCATTTTTAAATAGTAATTTTTTTCTTGATTGCCGTTCAAGTCCATCTGAAGATCATGCTAGGTCAATATTAACTGCTCTGTAAAATTCCTTTTTTTACCTTCGCAGTGTGCTGACTATTTGAAAGGAAATTTGCAGATCACTGCAGTTCTCCCTCCATATTCTACTGCCTTATCTATCTCTCTACTATCTCTCTCTCTCTCTCTTTTCTCTCTCTCCTTGAAAATTCTATTTTTATTTCTAATTTTGAAGAGTCCTAAGGCTTTAGGGCTCTCATCTTTTGTAGACAAGTTTTGCTCTTTGATCCTAAGTGAGGGGGACCATTTGCATCCCAATATCACGCACCCAAAGACAAATGTGGGAGGAACATTTTCAGCTCTGTCTATCAGTCACTCTCCTCAGGCTCATCTATCTCATTTATTCAATTTGGAGAAAAACTGGCTGTGCTTCTGTGGTCTCTTCTGTGCTTTCTTCTTCTTTTAGATGTCAGCCTGTCTAAAGGACCCACACATTTTCAGGTCCCTCATGTGGAAACAGGGTAAGACCTATGGCTGTTAACTGCATAAATATATAGCCATCCCATCTCTCCCCTGCGTGCTTCTGTCTGGGGCAGACATTTCTCTGTGTGTATCTCTCTCTCTCTCTTGCATTCTCTCTCTCTCTCTTGCATTCTCTCTCTCTCACGCTTTCTCTCTTTTCTCTATCAGTATTTATGTTTTACATCTTAATAATTAGATGTAATCTGAACCCAAATTATTTTTTTTTATTTAGAATGCTTAATAGAACTTGAACCAGTTTTAAGAACATTTGAAGAAATAACTTTTCTTGAAGCTGTTATTCAACTAAAGAAAACAAAGGTAAAATGTTAAACCAAATGCTAGGAATTAAAACTTAAAATGTTTTATATATACATATATAATAAACATGATATTGATATAGTTTAATTTAGTTCTTATCTGTATACTTTTCATGGTACAGCCTGTATACTGTGTACTGCACTGGAACATGAGACTTTACCAGAGACTGTAAAATTATTTCCTTATTCATCAGAAAGTTTTCCGTTTAATGTCCATGACTATTTTGGATTTCTAGAGTTCATGTATATCAACTGTAAAATCTTAACTAGTAGTTAGGTTTCTAAATCCAGTTTCTTTGAATGTACAGTTGTTTCCCTTTAATGTATGCATGGTATTGGTGTACTACATGGGTTGTTCTGAAATTCATGTTGTATTTACCTACAGAATTTTTATGATTGAAACCATAGTGTTTGATCTTCTTTCCCTCACCTTCTCATTGTACCAAAGCAACAGCTGGTATAAATTACCTAGGATGGTATCGTATTTACTAACTCTTAATAGATTAGATCAGTTGAAAGAAATTTAGAATTTTCTTACATTATCAAAAGCAGCACAGTCCTTTGGGAACATAGTTTTGCACTTGATGTTTTTCATTAAGCTGTATTTGAAATAGTAGTAAAGTCATTTTTTATTAGCCACCCACTCCCCCAAAATTTCCAGGATTCACACTGCTCAAGTTCTACACTAATTCTCTCAAGATCCCTCACTTGATTTGATGTGGCCAGTTAAAAATATTTTTCCCAAGCCAGAGCGATAGCACAGCAGGAGGGTGTTTGCCTTGTACACGGCTGACTTAGGACAGACCTGGGTCGATCCCTGGCATCCCATATGGTCCCCTGAGCCTGCCAGGAGTGATTTTTGAGCAGATAGGTAGGAGTAACCCCTGCAAGATGTGGCCCCCAAAACAAAAATAATAACAATAATATTTTCCCCTAATAATCGCCTCTCAGTGATTCTCCCTCCCCGTTTTTTGACTAGTGTACAAATAAATGGAATAAAATTGGTTTTGAAGTAGGGTATTGCATGGACCACAGCTGTCAAAAATGGACCCGAATTGCTTGTTTAAATTATTTAGCACATAAATCTAAGAGAATTCCTACAAATCTTACACTTCAGCCAATAACTGCTCAGGAGTATAAGTCTTGGGAATTAATCCCTAGCTAATCTTTATGTTTGAATCTAAAATGGTTTTAGATAGTAAGAAAAAAAATTATTTTTACAAACTATCTAAATGTTTTGAAGGTGATTATTTTACTTTAAAAAATGTGAATTTGGGTCTTTGTGAGGTATCTGTAGTTCCATTCTTATATTTCTCTTTTTGGAGTGAACTTGGCTGCGTACCGATTTTTTCATGTAAAGCCATTTAAAAAATAATTTGATTTTCTGGTCTGGAGTTTTTCTACCTAGAAATGCGGTGGGAAACTATGATAAGGGTGATAGCCATCAGACATCCCTTGTCGTAGGCCAGAGACAGACCCCATCTATTGAACAGTGGCACAAACAGATTATTTCGATAGAATGGATGCCACAGAATCTTTTTTTTTTTTTTTTTTGGTTTTTGGGCCACACCCGTTTGACGCTCAGGGGTTACTCCTGGCTATGCGCTCAGAAATCACCCCTGGCTTGGGGTGACCATATGGGACGCCGGGGGATCGAACCGCGGTCCTTCCTTGGCTAGCGCTTGCAAGGCAGACACCTTACCTCCAGCGCCACCTACCCGACCACAGAATCTTAATATTGAATGTGCCTACTTTCCTGTTCCTTTAATATAATATTTTTATATTTTTGAATATGAAGGTTTGAAGACAATCTGAGTGATTGTATAACTACAGATAATTTATGTTTTCTAGTCTTTAATGATTCCTCGCTAGCCATTAAAACTATAGCCTTACTGATAGGTTTTGAGACCAATCTGTCCCAAGTTGTGACAGCCTATTTTCAAAAGGTTACATGGTCTCAGTCTCTGTAGGGGCAATAGAATCAACACTGTAATCCTATTTCAATACACAAATCTTGAACATATTCCAACAAGAAAGTTCATCCACTAACTGGATAAAGTGAAAGTTCTTTGAATGCTCCATATCATTACTGTTATCAAGGAGTATTTGTGCTTTTATATAGTCACTGTTCAGTTCTAGTAATTCCTCTGAGACTTTGCAGAGAAAAATACAATTGTTACTCTGCAAGTTAGACACTTAAGACACTGTCCCAGTCTTCTCCCTTAAGCAGTCATAATCAAGGAGGATGTTAGACAATGTCTCTTTTTTATTAAATGAGGTATGAAACATTTTAACTATCATAGAAATAATAATACCATACATTGAACTAGTACATTAAATTTTGAAATTAGATAGAATGCCACACTATGTAATTGGATATCTCCACAAAATATTATATAAAATTTGATCCCATTTTCTCCACAATAAGTGATTTGTTTATAAGCATATGTAGGAATAACTAGTAGGCCCACCTTTCCCACCAGTAAAAATGTCAGATTGTTACTAACCCTATTCAGCTGAGAGCCCCGCAGAATCTGAATGTGAGCAGAGAAATTCAAATCTCTTTTTTATTATGATTTTTTTCTTATCAATCAAAAATTCTACATTTGATTTTTACCTGTTTTCCCTTTATTTTATCAATCTTTTCTACAAAATCACAACTCTTTTTATACATCCATTTTTCCTTAGTTTTTAAGATATAACAAATGGTAGGTAAGGAAAGGGATATACAGAGCAGTTCAGAGTCAAGAAAAAGAATAATGTGGGGCTGGAGCGATGGCACAAGCAGTAAGGCATTAGCCTTGCACGTACTAGCCTGGGACGGACCAGGGTTCCATTCCCCAGCATCCCATATGGTCAGTCCCCCAAGCCAGGAGCGATTTCCGAGCGCATAGCCAGTAGCCACTGAACGTCACTGGGTGTGGCTCAAAAACAAAAAAGAAAAAAAGAAAGTGGTTCAATTGCCATATACCCTAGTTCACAAAAAATAATTAAAACAAAAGAGAAAATATAGTCAAAACATGGGCCACATTCAAATAATAACCACTAAAAGTCATAGACTAACAGAACTAATCTGTCTTTGTCTCTGTACAAAGTAAATCTTGCACAAAGGGAAGGAAATCTCTATGTGGGAAGCAAGTGTTTCATTTCACATGATTTAGCTTTATCACAAGGCTATTCATTTACCATGAGGATTAAGAAAGGAAATATGAAACAGCTTCTTAGTACAAGATTCCAAGGAGCTAATGGTCCTTTTAGTATTGGTATATAATTGGCCTTAAGACATTATTACAGGGGCCGGGTAGGTGGCGCTGGAGGTAAGGTGTCTGCCTTGCAAGCGCTAGCCAAGGAAGGACCGCGGTTCGATCCCCCGGCGTCCCATATGGTCCCCCCAAGCCAGGGGCGATTTCTGAGCACATAGCCAGGAGTAACCCCTGAGCATCAAACGGGTGTGGCCCAAAAACCAAAAAAAAAAAAAGACATTATTACATCATAATACTGTGAAGGGCTGGGTTTGTTGGGGTTTTGGGGGGTTTTTTTGGGGGGGGTTTGTTTTGATTTTTGGGTCACACCCAGTGTGACACCAGGGGATCAAACCGGGTTCCATCCTGGGTCAGTCACGTGCAAGGCAAATGCCCTGCCGCTGTGCCATTGCTCTAGTCCTAGTGTGTGTTTTAAATATAAACTTTATTCAGTTGTATTTTTTTCTTGTGACAACTTGTATTATCTGCTTTATTAAAAGTTTCAAATATTACTACACCATACCCAGTTCCAAGCTCCTCACTTATTTCCTTATCCCCAATCTTCCATCTCCCAAGTGGTAAATTCAGTTACATTGACATAGTCTTTGAATTTTTTTCAACAGCCACATGAAAATATTTAATGGATGTTTTATTAGATTTCTGTGTTGTGTATGCTACTTTAAGGTATATTACACTAGTTTGAAGTAAAATAAATAGGTAAGAATATTTTACTCCTACGTGAAGGTTTTTTCCTTCTAAATTTCTTTGTCAGTGTATGAATAATAAAGTCTAGATATAAAACATACCATTTATAAAGGTCTATAAAACAGTAACATTGAGTTAGATTATGGAAGAAAGTAAGTTTGTTTTTAAACCCTTTAGTAAGTCCTGAAGCTAGCACAGTCAGGTGCCATCCCTAGCACCACTTGCCCCTAGAGAACTATAGGGTAAGCTCTGTTGGCCCCTAGCATCAAAGATGTCTCCGGGTGTCCCTTGCAAAACACATAGGGCTTGAGCAGCACAGCATCCTCGAGCCTTTATATTCAACCCCTAACCCAGTTGACCCCAAATAACTAGTGAGGCCCCTGGGCTTCCAGAATACCACTTTGGAAACAAAAAGAAAGTATTCAGTAGTTGCAGAAAATAATTTAAACATGGCTTTCAGAGTCATCAGTAAATTGCTTAATGTTTTTAATTTAAAAGCAATGTTTATGCACTTAAATAGTTTATGTAATATTTATCATCTATTGAATGCTTGCTACCTAATTTTATGTTGCAAGACCTTTTTATATGTTTAATGTCTCATACTCCTTACAAAAGCATTCATAATGTATTTTTCCCCTTTGGATTACAAGTCAGTAAACTTAGAAGTAAAGGCATATTCCCAAAAATCAAATATATTAGCATGGGATCATAAACCAGTTATGATTGGTGACTCATAACCACCATCATTCCATTTGGGCACGAGCTTCCTTTTCCTACTTCAAGCCTCTGTTCTTTACCTATAACCTCTAGAAGGACTCCTCCCATTTTTTGCATGTTTGATTTTTTGCCCCATTTTATTTGTTTTCATTCCTTCAAACAGAACCACATAATTTGAACTATCTTGTTCCGCCTCACAAATTGAGGGGGAAATAATGGAGGGTACCAAGACCAGACAGTCCTATGAACATTAAGTAGAAATAAAAAAAGATCAGACTTAAACACCAAATGCAAAGCCAACAACAACAGAATCAACATCCAATCTACAACATGCTAAAACACAGGGGACCACTTAACTAGCAACCTGGGGTAAAGAAGAGGGGGCTATGGGATGCGTGCTAGGAACAGGGGTGGAGGGAGGACAACATTGGTGGCGGGAATGCTCCTGATTCAATGTCACTATGTACCTAGAAAGTACCTATGTACTGTGAAAGATTTGTAATCCACTTTGGTCAAAATAAAATTTTTTTTAAAAAAATTAAATTTGTAGTAGTATTAAGTACACTGCATGAAGAATAGCAATTGCTTAGTAAGTATAGAAACACATATACACACAAATTGAAGGTTTTGAGAAGCCTATGTTGTATCACGTTTTTGTTTGTTTTTGGGTCACGCCCAGTGGTACTTAGGGGTTACTCCTGGCTCTGTACTCAGAAATCACTCCTGAGAGGCTTGGGGGACCATTTGGGGTGCCAGGAATCAAACCCAGGTCTGTGTGCAAGGCAAATGCCCTACCATTGTGCTATCTCTCCAGCCCTATATTGTATCAATTTGTTGACTTTAACATCTAGAAGACAATCTTACATATAGTTATTATTCCTATGTTTTAAGTACAAAGGCTTGAAAGGATGAATAAGTTGCTTGTATCATCAGTTAATCTGAAGCAGCACTCATCTGTTATCTCTGATTTTCTTATTGTACCTTCCTCTACCCTTAAGTTATAGATGTTATACTCTCCTGATATAGTTTTCTTCTGTTAATTTCATAAGCATATAATGTTAAATAGAATGTCCTTTATTCACATAACTTCCTAACTACTTCCATATATATAAAGACATTTTTTGTGTTCATTTCAGTTGCAGAGTATTTCAAGTTCTATTTATTCATGTGACAAGAAAATGGAATCATCTGTAAATCATCATCCACAGGAGGTGAAAAAAATTGTTGATAAACTCAGTTATCAGTACCTAAGGAATTATTTAACGTATCTACTTGTTTTTTAGGTGGAAAATTAAAACCCTAGAAATTTTTAAGAATCTGTTAGTCAATCTCTAGCTTGAAATCCCAGTTTCCTTATTCACAATTAATTGTCTCATCAAATCATTATTCTTTCTTTGTCCTTTACAGCCATTGTTCTATATGTAAATGTTGTTACATTCCTATATAATACATATTGATTTACAGTTCTGTTATCTGTTTGCTTCTTACTTTTTGATTTTTAGGCCTCATACCAGCATGTGGTAATACGACAGTAGTACATATTGACTTATAGTTCTGTTGTTTTAATTTTTACTTTTTGGTTTTTATGCCACACACTAGTGGTGCTCAGAGCCTTATGCTCAGGAAAAACCCTAGGGTTACTTAAAGAAAGGGCATATGGGACCAGAGTGATATCGCAGCAGTAGGGCATTTGCCTTGCACGTGGCTGATCCTGGACAGACTTTCTTTCGATCCCCATCGTCACATATGGTCCCGCAAGCCAGGAGCGATTTCTGAGAACATAGCCAAGAGTCACCCCTGAGCGTCACCAGGTGTGGCCTAAAAGGAAAAAAAAAAATGAGAGAGAGAGAGGGCAGAGGGCAGAGGGCATATGTGGTGCTGGGGATTAAAAACGACTAGCCACATGCAAAGCCAGCACCTTACATCCTGTTCTATCCCTCCGACTCCAAAAAGAAAGATTAATTGTTTTAGTACTCATTTCACAAAAACTGTTTATTTTAATGCTATATAATATATATTTCACAGATTCAGAAATATAATTTTAAAAATTTAAATAAACCTGAAAATACAGCTACAGCATTTTGGGGTCATTTTTATATGCATTGTATTGTTAGATCTTTGATTTCATAGATAATCGTTTTTTTTTTTTTTTTTTTTTTTTTTTGGTTTTTGGTTTTTGGGCCACACCCGTTTGACGCTCAGGGGTTACTCCTGGCTATGTGCTCAGAAATCGCCCCTGGCTTGGGTGGACCATATGGGACGCCGGGGGATCGAACCGAGGTCCTTCCTTGGCTAGCGCTTGCAAGGCAGACACCTTACCTCCAGCGCCACCTACCCGGCCCCAGATAATCGTTTTAAATATATATTAAAAATAAAGAATTGAAGAACCAAAGAATGTAGATACCTTATTGAATATTATTCATGGCAAAGATAGCAGTTCAACCAAGGTCTGTATTATTTTCTCCAGAGGTTTTTTGTAACAACCTTAGACATTGTGAACAATAGTTGCTACAAATCAGTAAGTAATCAGTGTTACAGGTTTGGAATGTCTCATCACTAAATGTAACCTCTGAGAGAATATAAAAATTATTAGAAAGTAATGACAGCTTTATATGTTTAATGATCCCATCCCCTCTCAGTTTATTAAGAAACTAAATTGTTAGTTGCTTTCTCTATCTATGCTTCTTTGATATCTTTATTATTCAGTAGCTTTAATTCTTGGTATATAATAAGTTGAAATCAGTAACTTGAGAAATTAATATTACTATTAAATTTGAAGTAAATTTAAGTAAAATAAAATTATTTTTATTAACCTAGAATGGTTTATTCCCTTTTTATTTCAGGAGTCATGCGGATCCTCTCAGGTCCATGACACTAATGGTTCTTCTGAAACCTCAAGAACCCTGTCAACTCTGAGATATGATGATTTTCTATCTAGTATGTACATTTTAGAATTAGTATTACTTTAAACTTTTCTATCTTTCATGATTATATTATTTGCAAGTGATCATTGTATTGTATAGAATGTCTTCCATTTGCATTTATAACTCAATTTGGGTTTAGGGGGGTGTAAGGGCATATCCAGTGGTGCTTAGGGCTTATTCCTGACTATGCATTCAGGATTTACTCCTAACAGTCTCAGGGGAACCATATTGGGTCTGAACATGGATCAACCGCATACAAGACAAATGCCCTACCTGCAATATATTTCTCCAGTCCCATATTACTCATATTAGTAACAATCTAAATATGAACAAAAGTGAGATTTTCAACAAATCCATTCAGGCACGAAGGGAGGGCACTGTATAAAAATGCAAAAATAAATATGGAAAAAAATGTTTCTAAGATTATAAGGAAGAAAAGGAAATGTTTTTTAAGTAATGTTTGTTAATTCTAATGGTTGGTTTTCAGTAGACATGTTTTGCTTCCTTGCTTTGCTTCTTTATAAGATCAGCTGCTATGTGTCTTTCTCCTTATGACTTTTTTAACTCGATGAGTGACAGTTCCATCATACAAAAGACAAAACTTCCTAATTTCCTATAACTGCGTAGTAGTTCACCTCGTCTTTATCTGCTCATCTGTCACTGACCATTAGAGTTGCCTCCAGATCCTTGGCTTCAGTAGTGATGCCGTGATTATAGGTGTACTTAGATGAAGTCCAATTGCTGGATCATTTTGTAGTTCTAGTTTTACACTTTTTTTTTTCTTTATTTTGGGTTGGGGTTTTGGGCCACACCTCAGGATACTCAATGGCTACTCCTGGCTATGCATTCAGGAATTACTCCTGGTAGTGTTCAGGAACCATATGGGATTCTGGGTATGATCAGTTGGGAAGCAAGCACTGTACTGCTGTACTCTTCTCTCTGCAGCCACTCTATTTTTAATTTTTAGAGAACTGTCCATGCTGTGTTATATAGAGACTAAACACATTTTGACAGTTTTATGTACAATAAATGATAGCTCCCTTTTAATCATGTCCTTGCCAGCACTATTTGTTTACAAGCCTTTTAATATTCTCACAGATGAGAAATGACATCTAATCATAATTTTTATTTTAATTTTCTTGATAAACAATGATGAATACTTTTCTCATATGCTCACTCACCATCTGCATGACTGACTGCTTTGAGGAAGTGTCTGTTCAGCTCTTTCCATTTTTCTAATTTTGCTTTTGGTTCCGGGGCCATCCTTGGTGATGTTTGTTGCTTACTCTTCGCTCTGCACTCAGGGGTCATCTTGGCAGGGTTCATGGACCATATGGGATCTGGAAATAAAACCTGGGACTGCCTTCTCTGGCCACAAAGATAAATTATTTTGTTTGATTTTTGGTTTTCTTCTCCCCATTTTCAATGTGTGTGCTTTTTTTCTACTGCTATTACTGAGTTTTTTTAGTGCTTTATATACATGGGAGATTAGATCTGGTATACAACTATTTTCGATTAATATTTTAGCTATAGTTTCTTTCAAACAGTATACATGTTTTAATATGATATTATTTTGTCTTTGTCTTCCTTACCAAGAGTTGGATCACCGAGTATACCACAGAGGGAGTTATATAGAGTGCTTTTTTCATTTTCACTATAGTGTATTTTATGCACTCAGGTTTAACATCTTAGTTTTTAATGTTTTTTTTTTTTTTTTTTTTTTTTTTGGTTTTTGGTTTTTGGGTTCCACCCGGCATTGCTCAGGGATTACTCCTGGCTTTATGCTCAGAAATCGCTCCTGGCAGGCTCGGGGGACCATATGGGATGCCGGGATTTGAACCGATGACCTTCTGCATGAAAGGCAGACACCTTACCCTCCATGCTATCTCTCCGGCTCCTTAGTTTTTAATGTTTTTATTTACTTAAACTTTCTCCATGGTGTGAGTTAAGTCCCAGTTGTCATTTTTATATGTGACCACCCCATATTCCCAGCACCACTTATTATTTCCTTATTCTATGTCATGTTCTTAGCAACTTTGTCATAAATTAACTGACTTTATCTGTGAAGATTTATCTCTGGGCTATCAATTCTATTAGACATAATGTTTATTTTTATCCCAATGTTGAACTGCTTTAATTATAAATTTTAATTTAAACTTATAGTGTAATATAAATTAGGGGAATGACTATTTCCCATCTTTTTTTCTCAGGTTTGAATTGACTATTTGGGGGGAGTTTGTGGTTCCATACAAACTTTAATGTATTTTTTCCGTATCATTGAAAGATGTTATTGGAATTTTGATGGGATTGCATTGAATCTTATATAGCTTAGGATAATATGATCATTTTAGCCATGCTAATTTTTCAAATCTATGAACATTATACCTCTATTTTCTTGTGCCCTTATCTATTTATTTTAGAGTATCTTATTTTAAGTTAATATGTCTTTTACCTCCTTAGTCAGATTGATCCCTAAGTACTTGATTTTTGTGGGTTTGTTTTTTTTATCATCTATTTATTCTTTGAATGTTATTTACTATAAGTTACTATTTTATATAGTTTTTCGATGGAATTTTTCAGTCTATGAAGATAATCATGAAAATGTATGACCCCAAAATAGTAATAGTTAACGTCTCACAATTCGAATCGTTTTCTTTTTTTATCTTAATGCTTTAGCTAAGATTCCCAATATTATGTTGAATAATAATATTAATTGTAGAGGTGCTAAAGATCACACGCAGAAGTGCTCAAGGGCTATTCCTGTCACTATGATCTCTTGGTGTAATATATGGGAAACCAAATGTGATTAGGGATCTAAACCAGAAAATTGGTTACAAGTACATTAGCCTCTGTACTATCTTCCTAACCCCTGGATATTGTTTTATACCTAATCTGTGGTAAAAAAAAAAAAAAGTTTTGGGGCCAGAGCAGTACCACAGTGGGTAGGGCATTTTTGCATTGTATGTGCTCAACCCCCACTTTTTATGATCTCCTGAGACTGCAAGGAGTGATTCCTGAGGACAGAGCCAAGAATTAATTAACCCTGTGCACAGTTGGGTGTGGCCCAAAACCAAATATTTTTTACCATTGAGTTTAAGTTTGGGTTTGTTGTACATAGGTTTTACAAAGTTGAGATAGGACCTGTCTATCCTCATTTTTTTTTTTTGCGAGTTCTTATTGCAAGTTAACATTTAAATTTTGTTGAAGACTTTCTTTCCATCTATTGATTAGATCCTATCATTTTTCATTTTTTTGATGACATCACATTAACAGATTTGGGAGGTAGGAGATATATGGCTTAGCAGTAAAAAACATAGGAATAAATCCTTGGGTTCTATTCATTGCACCCACATGTGAAAAACTACATTTGTCACATTGTATATGTTAAACCATTCTTTTATCCCCCTTGGTCACTTTCTGGTATTGTTGATTTCTTTTCACTAGGGTTTTGTATCTACATTCATCAGGGATATTGATAAAGAATTTCTTTTACTGTGTTGTCTCTGCCTTTAAAATTTTTTAGGGTAATGTTGGTTTTCTATAAACTATTTGGGAAATTCCTTTCTTTCTTTCTTTCTTTCTTTCTTTCTTCCTTCCTTCCTTCCTTCCTTCCTTCCTTCCTGCCTTCCTTCCTTCCTTACTTTCTTTCTTTCTTTCTTTCTTTCTTTCTTTCTTTCTTTCTTTCTTTCTTTCTTTCTTTCTTTCTTTCTTTCTTTCTTTCTTTCTTTCTTTCTTTCTTTCTTTCTTTCTTTCTTTCTTTCTTTCTTTCTTTCTTTCTTTCTTTCTTTCTTTTTTTAAGTTGAATAGAATGGAAAGTTCAGCCAAGTGGACCTATTCTTTTCTGGTTTTTCCTGGCTAAATTTTGGAAAGTTGTATGTCTCTAAAGGGTTAATTTATTTCTTCTAGGTTCTCCTACTTCCTAGCCATAGCAGACTCTAATTTTTCTTATTTGTCACAGTCATTTTTTTACTTTGATTTCTGATTTTATTATTTAGGATTTTCTCTTTTTCTGTTAGTGTAGCTAGGAAAGAGTACTATGGGCTAGTGGTATTTGGTAAGGCCTGAGCACACCAGGGCTACAACTAAATGTACAAATGTTCAGCAGTATGTCTGAACATGTGTACTATGTCAACAGTGATGACTGCTGTTGTTACTCAGGCACCTGTAGATAAGGCACCTGTGTTGAGGAATCAGGCTTACAGAGAAAAGTGGTCTCAATAATAGATTGGGGTACAGCAAAAATTGCGGTGATTCTTTTTGTTATATTTTATTCTACTTTTACTCAAAAGTATTTTCTTCACTTTATCCATCAGATATAGTTTGGTAGACATTACTTTTTTTTTTGTATAGGTATAAATAAATGTCAGCCCCGTCACTCCTTAAATTGAAAATGGCCAGAGCATACTATCAAGGTGCTCCTTGTTCAAAGGGAGGTCAAACATGGCCTTTCTGGGCTGGTGAAATCTGCTACTGGTTTAGGCCCTTTGAATATTTTGTCCAGTATAGTCTCTTGCCTACCAATCAGGTGTTATAAGAGTAGAATTTTAATGTTGGAATGCCATTTTTTCTTGCATGACTCCCTCTTTACCCAGGACAAAGTCCCATGAGTATCGGCCACTTTAAAACTCTTCGGGATGGGGCTGGAGAGATAGCACAGCTGTAGGGTGTTTGCCTTGCATGTGGCAGACCCAGTTCAGTTCCCAGCATCCCATATGGTCCCCTGAGCCTGCCAGGAACGATTTCTGAGCTCAGAACCAGAAGTAACTAACCCCTGAGCCCCTCTGTGTGTGACCCAAAAACCAAAAAAAAAAAAACAAAAACACAACTCTTTGGGAGGGGCCAGGGGCAAGAGCAATAGCACAGCAGGTAGGGCTCTTGCCTTACATGCAACTGACCTGGGTTTAATACCTGACAACCATAAGCATGCCAGGAATGAAGAGCCATAAATAGCCCCAGAACAGCACTGGTTATAATAGAAAAAAAAAATCCTATTCAAGCTCTTTGTTTCTACTTTTCCCTGCCCCCTCCCAAAGTAGGTTTTAATTCTTGTTTGCCATACCTTATTGTTCCACATGGGGTTCCTCTCTTTGGGATGAATTTTGGCTGAGTTCTCTAATGCCCATTTCATACTATGTTTACTTTTTAATATCTTAATATATATTTAATATTTTTTAATATAGTAGGTTTTGCAAAGATGAGAGTGCTATAATTCCCCACCCTATTGACCATTTTAGCCCTGCCTTCCATCCTGAGGGCATAAAATGCAGAAGAAGAAATACAAGAAAATATGGCTGGAGAAATAGGTCACAGGTTAAGCCTCCTGGCTTGCATCTATCTGCTCCACAGTGTAGCTTGCTGCTCCACGGCACCACAGTTTTTGGGTGTGTCAGCAACACAGCATCCTTTGACTCTTGCATGGAACTGCTGACCCCCACTTGGGTATTTGTGGAAGCAAGCTCAGCCCCTCTGAGCACAGCTTGGGAGTACTCCAAAGAGATTTTAATTAAGATTATAAATTTAGAGCAACTATGTAAATTTATTTTAAAAAAAAACTTAAAATACTTTTTCTTTATTTATTTTGGTTTCTGTTTCACACCTGGTGCTGCTCAAGGCTCTTTTCTGTCTCTGTGCTCAGGAACCACACCTGTTGATGTCCAAGGGACCATATGATATACTGGGGATTAAATCCAAATTGTCCTGATGCAAGGCAAGCTCATACCTACTGTGCAAAATCACTCAGTCAAAAGCTTAAAATAAATTTAGTTTTGTTTTGGGGCCACACCCAGCCGTTCTCAGAGCTTACTTCTCACTCTGAGCTCAGGGGCCACTCCTGACAGGGAGGACTGTATGGTGCGTTGGGAATTGAACCCTGATCAGCTGCATTCAAGGCATGTGCCCTACCCTCTCTCGATACTCTCTCTGACTCCAAAATAAATTTGAAAAATTAAACACAGAAATTAACATGAGTTTTTCCAAAGACGTAATTTATTTGAAAAATTAAGACAAGAATAATGTCCTCTGTGGTTCATGTGTTAATATTTTAGTTAATTGAAGTATCTAAAGAATTCTCTATCCCTGATCAAGATGTTTCTTTTTACAGGAAAAACACAAGACAATTCTGTGCAGCAACACTGTTCAGGGAATCACAGCTGGGATGGAAATGTTTCTGCAATTCAAAAGGCAACATTCTGCGATCATAAGACCTCGCTGTGTTCCTTAGCACTAGCAAATCCTCTCCTCCTTGAAGGAACATCAGGTAAATATTGAGTGTACGATACTTTGTAAGTCAGGTCATTTTCCTCACAAATATATATGTTCAGTAGATTGGCAGTAAGTTGTACTTGTTTTTATTTCCTCAATATGAATGCATATCTTCTACATTAGGAAATCTAGCTCTTCCCAAAAGATATTAGCACAAAAATGTAGTAATATGCCTGTATGGTGGTCCTTTGGAGGAACAAAGTGATGTTACTTAAGATAGTACTATAGGTAGAGATATTTTTGTTTATTTTACATAAATAATTATGTCCCTTTATATTTTTTTAAATATACAATAGTTATTTCTGTACCATCGTTTTGTAGCTTATGAAAAAATACAATGCTCTTCTTGGAGGGAGGGAAGGTAGGAGGGAGGTATGGAGGGAGGGAAGGAGAGGAAAAGAAAAAGAAGCCAAGTATCTGAATATTTTCTAAAAATGAACAGCATTCCCCAAATACCTTATGTTAGGAAAAATTCTGTTTTATGCCTTAACATTTTCTTTTTCATGTAATTTAACTGATAAACTATATCGTCTGTTGCCTTTCAATGGTCTTACCCTACTGTTTTTATACAGAGCGATTACAGTCTGGGATAGCACAGCAGTGGATCCAGGGTAAAAGAGAAGACATTGTCAGCCAGATGACCGAAGCCTGCCTGAACCAGTCGCTAGATGCCCTTCTGGCCAGGGACTTGATCATGAAGGAGGACTATGAACTTATTAGCACTAAGCCTACAAGGACCTCAAAAGTCAGACAGTTACTGGATATCACTGACATCCAAGGCGAAGAATTCGCCAAAGTCATAGTACAAAAATTAAAAGATAACAAGCAACTGGGTCTTCTGCCCTACCCGGAAATACTTACAGTTTCTCAGTCACCATCTTTAAGTTTATTTCAGAATAAAAGTTTCTAGGTAACTCATTCAAGGAAAGAAAACCCATCTGAAAAAGTATATTTTGTATATATATATATATATATATGTGTATTACCTTCACATTTTTTATGAAACCCATTTTAGTATTAGAGGCTTTTATGAAGTTTCTTTTGGAAAATTATCTTCTCTTTCCAGGACAACACAGTATTTTTACTTACTATAGGTAGAAAGTTTTCATTTTTCATTTTGTTTAATATTTTGTCTCTTTGATTAATTGAAACTATTTTTAAATAATATATTATTCTTGTATATAACAATATCAAGAGATCTTCTAATAGATGCCACTGTCATCTGCATTGTTGTGTATTATTTATTACTTGTCTAGTCCATAGCTTGGCTTATGAAATATGCATTCTTAATAAGGGTATATTTATGAAATAGTATGAAATATGTCCTTCACTTGATAAGAAATAGAACATTTCTCCCCTACAGTCCATGGTTCTAATCTACATGTTATTGAAATTTAAGTCTGTACTCAGATCATATTATCAAAATCTTTAAAAAATATTTCAGTGGTAAAACAGTTTAAAGTATGTCAAGAAAAAATTCACCTTTTAACATTAGTTCTTGCCCCCATGTCTAACCTCAGTCATTCCCATTACAATTACTAGCACTTTCTTCCTGTAAATACTTAAAATATACATATTTGAGAAAGTCTTGATATTTTGCCATTATGACACAATATACGTTTTTTTTGCATTACATGTGTATAGTATGTATTTTTGCATATACATATGTATAGTCTAGATTATTTTAGGTATAAATTACTTTTTGTAACAAGCTTCCATAAGACTAATAGCATCTTTCATTTTAAGAACTACAATGAGATTATACAAAAAACAATTAGGGTCACAGACATGTTTTTTAATGTCTGCTTACTACATTTGTCTTTAGCATATAGTCTCAGAAACTGAAGTTCGTTTTGGATATCTTGCTTTATTTTGCTTCCCGTTTTACTTCCCAAAATAATTTAGTATTTTGAATTTTGAAACAATCAAATCACTCAGTAGATTGGAATCTACAGTTCAGCTCTTTAGAAGAGACAAAACTTGTCTCAAGACAGAGTCTAGGAGGGAATAAAAGAGTGAAACTAACATGCTGAAGCTTCTACTGAAGAAAGGGCCATAACTATGGAAGTGAAGCAGTAAAGTGGTAGTATCGAGGAGGGGCAGTTGGCTTTTTCTTTCCTGCTTTGTCATTTACCATCTGTCCACTCTTGCCCCACTCAGATACTCAATTTCCCTTTTTAGTTAGTTTTGGTTTAAGTTTTGAGGCCACACCTGGCAGTGCTCAGGGTTTACTCTTGGCTCTCTTGACACCAGAATGTAGGAAGAAATAGGAAAGAAAGATGAAAAGTAGCAGGGGCAGGGGTCAAGGGCTTTGGGTCCTTCAGTAGTGTAGACAATTACTATAGCTCTATATTCAAATGCTGAGTAAATGTTAAAGCAGGGAACTCAAAGAACAAGCAAACTTAAAAGGTGCCTGTTTGGGCCAGAGAGATAACATAGTATCTTGTGTTACAAGGCACATACAGCCTTGTATGCTGCTGACAGTTTGATCCCCAGCTTTCCTAAGCCTGCCAGGAGTGATATCTGAGCACAGAGCCAGGAGTAACCACTAAGCGCCCTAGGTGTGGCCAAAATCAAACAAAAAAGTAAAATAAAATAAAAGGTAGAGAAGAGATTACAGCAGGTAAGGCTTTTTGCTGGGCATTCAGCTGACCTCCACACACACCCCCATTCAATTGCTGGATCCCTTTTGGTCCCCAGATGGCCAATCTGGGGAGTGATCACTGAATGCAGAGCCAAAAGTAAACCCTGAGCACCCCTGGGTGTGGCTCCAAAACAAAACAAAATGTGCCAAAGCAACAGGCTTGAGGGTAGGGTGGGGGTGTGAAACCTGAAGACAATTTTTTTTTTAATTTTTGCCGTTTCGGGGCATTCAATTGGAGAAATTATGTAGGCACTGGTATAGTTACCCTCCCCACCAAACTTGCTAGCTGTTGCTGCTAGAAAGAGCTGTCTAAGGAATTCCGGCTTTTGCACTTCTCAAGCCACTGTCTAGTCACTCCCTTCCCTACTTACTCTGATACATGTATGAGCCACTCCCCTGAAATTTCTCTTGCCAAAAGTGACAACTCATCTCTGAGTTTCTAAACCAGGGGAAGCTTTCCAGCCTCCCAGCTGACGTGTGGATCATATGCCCTGAACATTTTTAGTGGCTCTCTTTTTTTGTGACATTGCACAATTTTGCTCGGCTCTTTGCCAAGTATCTAGAGATGATTCTGCGTCAAAATTTAGTCTGGGCTGGAGCTAGAGCGATAGAATAGTGGGTAGGGCACTTGCCTTGCATGCAGGCAACCTGGGTTCAATCCCCGACACCACATAATGTGCCCCATGCACTGCTGGAGTGAGTCCTGAGTCAGGAGCATTGGTGGGTGTGACCATAAAACAAAAATCAATAAACAAATGAAATTTAAAAATTCAGTCTGAACTGAATCTCTTCCTCCATGCCCTTTCTCTGATGCACCTCATTCAACTCCATGTCTCACAATTGCCAAAGGTACCCGAAACTTCACCTTCTCCTGAGCTCCAGATTCACTTCCCACCTGACCCACCCACTAGACTATTCTACAGGAAACTCCACATTCCATACATGATCTTCTCATTCTACAACACACTACAATACACACCCTGAACTTGCTTTCCTCCTTGTATGCCCTACCTCAGCAAATATTCTTCTTTCCCCAAACGTGACAGTGCTTTTATATCAGTTGCACTAGCCTCCAGAACAAGATCACTTTAAAAGTATGGTAATAGCTCAAACATTCATCAGGTATGTGAGAAGATCTGTTCAAGGTAATCTTTGACTGAAAAACTCTCCTGAGGCTTCCTATTGCCTTTCCCCAAAATACAGTTCTCCATGATCTGAATCTGCTGACCTCACATCACATCATACATCTTCTTGGAGTTCCTCTGGGATCCACCATCATCCTTTCTCCCCTTCAACAAATAGCATTTTACCTAACGGAATTTTTGTTGTCTTCTTACTCGTCACACCTCAGCTTGAATCTCAGTTCCTCAGAGAGGCCTTCCTTGCTTGAGCATCGGATCGAAGGCAAAGGCCACAGTTACTCTCCGATGCCATTCATGTATCCCTTTTATACCCATATTTATGCCACAATTATTAGCTTTGATTATTTATTGGCTCTCTTTGTACCCAGTGAAATAAATGTCGAGAGACCAGTGAAATCCATTTAGTCTTACTCATTTGACTTCTGAATGCTTGCAGTGCCTTGCATTTCATAGTAGTTTGAAAACATGTTTATTAATTGTTGAATGAGTAATTGATTGCTTTCATTCCCAATAGATTTTTTACACTAGGAATAGAATTATTACGGAGTATAAGCTGCTATTTAGTCATCTTAAAACCTTCCTGTTGTTTTACCAAGCCTTTCAAATTCTGGCTTCTGCTTTCCTCTAGCTTCCCTTCCTCATCACCCCAAATCAGATTCTTACTCAACTCTAACCAAACTGTTAGCATTTCCCATAGAGTCAAGCTGCTTTTAGAACTCAGTTTCTGCTGGTTCCTTTTCCTTTAATTAGCCAAGACCTTTCGCATTACTCATTAATGTAGACACAATTGAAAGTCCCACCTCTGACATCTGCCAACCCAGTTTTTCCTGACCCCCAGGTAGAGGTCTCTCCCACAAGCTTTCAAACTTGTCTTTACCCAGGATGAACAATAGCCAACAGAGATATTCAGATCTCAATCTGGAGATGTAAATAATACCTTACAGGAGACCCCTCAATAAAGGAGGAGGGAATTGTGTGTCTGATTAAATTGAGAGCCTTGAGATCAAAAAATGATGATGCAGTTTAAAGAAGACTTTAAACTTAGTTACAAGTCACCTCTTTTATCTTTTCTTTTTCTTTCATTCTTACCTCTTCCTTTCTTTTTCTTATTATCATAGAGTTTTAAAGACCTTAAATTTAGTCACAAGTATCCTCTTTTCTTTTTTCTTTATTTTTTCTTTCTTATTCTTCATTTTCCTTCAAATATCTCTTTATTTGTCTTTCTGTCTCTTTACCTTCTCTTTTCCATTCTTTCTTATTATTTCTTTGTAATTCTGTCTTCCTGTATTTCTCTTTTTCTTTCTCTATTTCTCTCATTTCTTTTTTTCCCAGGGATACAACACTGTAAGGCCTGTGCCTTACACATAAGGTCAGTATTCTCTCACTAAAATGTATTCCCAACTACCACATATATTCTTAAAGAAATAAAAAGAGAACTTTTATTATAGAAGAAAGAACACACATGTTAGGAGAAAAAAATACCAGATGATTTCACTCATTTCTGCAGTATAACGAAATAAAGGGAGAGAAAACACAATGGCCAATAGAAACAAATCCTGAGATGCCACCTACAAAATTGGACAAAGCAAAGAGGGAAAAACTAAGATGGTCGTGGAGTATTAGTGGTATTTTGGAGGCTGAGTAAAGTAAGACTGAGTAAAAGTCATTACCAATACTATTTTATAATGATAATAAAATAAAATCCAAAAATAATTTGGAAAGAATAAAGAGATTTAAAGATGCTTTCTCCAGCCATCTCAGGAAGAGAGGGTGGGCCAAGGCATGCCTTGCTGATGCCATGCTTGTTGCCTCTTTCACCCAGAATCACCATGAACCTCGATGATTGCCATCTGACCACACTTCAGGCACACCAATTTTGCAGTTGATATTATCATGTTTTATATATATATATATATATATATATTATATATAATCCATTTTATATAGATGTTTAACCACCATGATTAGCAGCATGTTCATAGTTGGGTTTCAGCCATAAACAGAATACCCCCCCTTCCCCAGTGCAATATTCCCACCACCATTGCCCCCCCCCCTCTTCCAGGGAGTACAGGCACCCTCCCTCACTCATATCGTTCTTCTAGGAGGCCTGCCAGCTGAGTACATTCCCCTAAAGTCACAGTATCAGTGATAGTGCTTTGTATTTCCAGACCTGTTTGATGCTGTCATCCCTATAGGAACAACCTAATTTAACAGGATAAATAGCTAACAAGAGCTTTCTAAACCTGCTATTGTCTTCATGGCTTCATTGGAGATACAATAATTGTCACAAATGTGCTTGCTTCTGTAATTTTTCTTTTTTTCTCTTTAATTTTTACTTTCAGGCTTTTTTTAAATAAATGTGCCCTCACGTAAAATAAATGTATTATATATTATGTCAACTATGTGATGCATTTTCCTTAAATAAAGATGCTTTCTGTAGAAGAAAAGTCTGTGACCCAATGACTTAAGAGAATGAACTCCTGGAGCCAGAAAACAAGCCAAGAAACTGATTGTCCTCTCCTCTCAGAACTTACAGAGGGAACCAGCTCTCATGACATCTGGAATTTAGCCCAATAAAAAAGATTTCAGGCTTCTGACCTTTAGAATGAGACATTAAATTTGTACTGCAATATAGCAGCAATAGTGAATAACCCACAACTATCAAAGTTAGTGCTCCCTAGGTGAAAAGCAGACAGAAGTGGGGCTATTTTAAAATAAGACAGAATAGCCAAAGAGGTGCCTGCCTGCCTTGCAAGCGGCTGATGTCTTTTCCATCCTCTAGCAAAACCGAGAGTAAATCCTGATCATAGAGGCAGGAAGGAATAAGCCCTCAGCATAGTAGGCATGTCATAAAGCATGAATTAGTTAAATAAAATAGGGTAGGGTGGGGATGGTGGAAGAACTGATTATACTGGGCCAAAAAGATCTGAAGACTGGGCCAAATGCAATTATCTTATGAATCATTTTCCTAAAGTCCTACAGAATCTGGATTACAAAGACTAATGAGTCTATTCTTTTCCAGAGGATTTAATCAACCCATTAGAGTAGTTTTAAGCTTGTAAACAATAACTGCTTTAAGCGCTGACCTAATAATCTTTTTCCCAACTCAGCTACATGAAATTATAATTTCATGCAACCCAAATTATAATTCTTTAATCCAAATAGACATTCGTTTATATGACTTTCACCTGTGCTTCCCTTAAAATATCCCAAGTGCTTCCCCAGGGCTACTCTATGCCCCTCAGTTGAGAAACACTCTCAGCCAGCATTTCGACTCTAAGCTACAAAATTTTTGAGGACCAAAACTCTTCTGTTCAAAGCTTAGCAAAATGCCTACTATGCATGTATTCAACTGGAATTTCCTGAATACTCTTAAACAAATTATGGGACCATTTCAGAATAGAGTACATACCATTAACAAGACACTATAAAAAAGTATTTTATGTGTTAAAATAGATTTATTAGTGAAAATGTGATTTTCAGAAACATTTAATACCAAAATCCCGTATAATTCAAAATTTACAAACTATATATGCACTTACACGTAGAATAGAAAAGCACTAGCAATAATAATTTCTAGAGTTAGGGTTATGGTAATTTATCTACTCTTCTGTGTTGTCTTCTGAAATCTGAATTCTACACTGAAAAGATATCTATTCTGTAGTAGAAAAACTCTAATGCCTTAAAAGAATACAATATTTAGACTACTCATCAGTCAATATCAGAATTCTTTAAAATAAAATAAAAGTTAATTTCAGAGTATAGCGAGAAGAGAAGGAACAGAGTGGATGAGGAGAAACACAAAACTTATATTCTCCTTTCAGCTTCAAAGAGACCTTCAGCAATGGATATGACTGTTTAGACTGAACAGGTTTCCAATCAACTGCTATTTATAGATGTCTATAATAATGTTCTAATGCTTGTATTCACAGAAAGAGATGCAGAATGCTTTTGGAAGCCATGGACTCCACTATGGTGCTCGCTATAAGAAGTTTTAATATCGTAATTTTTTGTTGGTTATTTTGGGCCAGACCTGGTGATGCTCAGGGTGTACTCCTAGCTATGTGCTGAGAAATAGCTCCTGGCTTAGAGGACCATATGAAACTCCAGGGGATCAAACCGCAGTCCATCCTAGGCTAGCGTGGGCAAGGCAGACGCCTTAGTGCTTGCACCACCACTCTGGCTCCATTAATATCTTAATTTTAATAGGTATATAATAACTCTTTGATCTTTTTGTTCACAGGGGTACTTGCAGATATAGGTTGGTCTCCCTAGTTTCACATTACAATGCTACATTATATTAGATACAGAATATAGTGTTCATTAAAATAATATCTTAGGGCCAGGCGGTGGCGCTAGAGGTAAGGTGCCTGCCTTGCCTGCGCTAGCCTAGGACGGACCGTGGTTCGATCCCCCGGTGTCCCATATGGTCCCCCTCGCCAGGAGCGACTTCTGAGCGCATAGCCAGGAGTAACCCCTGAGCGTCACCGGGTGTGGCCCAAAAACCAAAAAAAAATTAAAAAATAAAAAATAATAATAATATCTTAACAAAATTCGAATCTATTTTCTATTTAATTAGGCCTGTTAATATGATATAATGTTTATGTTCAGATAACAATGGAATATGCAACTGCATGCCATAAACTCGTGCTGCAATGCTCATTCATGTAATTGCAATTTATTTTCAATTTTAGGTAGTTTACCATTCATTATACCAAAATGCTTATGATTTTAGTTTGCCTCCAGGAAAGGAACCTGTGTGCTCTGGACCCTCTAGATTTTGAAGATACGCCATGGTGTAGATTCATCTTACAATGTTCATTACCATATTGCTTAGTTTTCTAGACTTGAAAACTATGATTGTTTTTAAGAATGCTCCATATACAATCCACCCCCTCACCAATCATGATTGATCTAGAAAATGGAAAAGTTTTACATCCAAATTGCCAGCTTTATATTTTCTAAGAGTTCTGACCCATTCTACCTGTGTCAACTTTTCAACAGTAACCCATGGATCAATCCTCAGAGTCTGTTCGTGTGTACGCATGAGTGTATGTATTGCCACTTCATTGTCTGCCTAATGTCCATCTGTAATATACATAATGTCTGTCTATGTTGTATATTGTCCTTCCCCCTGTTTACATGATATCTCTCTCTTTCATACACACACACACACACACACACACACACACCACTTACCACTTTACAAATCCTTTTTGAACCCTTCACTCTCTCTCACCCCAATCTATTATTTCTCCCCATTTAACCCTTTTTACCCTCAGTTCTTAATTTCTCAGAAACAAGAACGTTCTCCCACCTCAATCAACTACCAACCAGCTACAAAGCAAAAAGACAGATTCCCAGCCCACTTTGCCTCAGCCCAAGAAGAAGCTACCACTGCTGCTCTTGCTGATTTTCTCTCAGCAGCACCTTTCTCCCATCTCTAATCACAGTGGTCTGTTGCTTGCTATCAGATTTTGTTTCTGAGAAAACCCCCAACTTGAGAACATTTCCTGATATGTGACTTCTGGGAGCCATTTTCAGACTCCACAAGACCATGTCACAGACTAAAGCTGTGCTCCAGATTTTATCCCCCTACACCTCAGACTATTTAAAAAAGTTTAAATATATATATCCCCTTTAAATATATATATCTCATATATATATTTTATATATTCCTTTAGGTATATTTCCTTAATAGGTATAATTCTTATTGTCTATTTCCTTATGTAGAGTTTTTCCTATTCCATTTTTGGGATCTGTTTAGTAGAAAATTCTAGTAGATTTCTCTTGGATTCTAATTTTGTGTTAGAACCAGACTATTGGGATGATTTAGATTATTATTTTTATACCCATATGCACCAATAGTATCATGTGTCATTGTTTCTTTTCTCATAGCACATTAAAATAGGGAAATCTTAGGTGTGGAACAAGTTCTTATCTAATAGGGATAGGAACACATAAATTTTATATTCAGTGGAGACTTACACCCTGAACATTTGTCATAGTGACTTGGATTAGGCTTCAGAAGATTGGACATTGGCCATTTACCCCTCAACCTTGGATTCCACTATGGAACTAGCCAAGTTTTCTGTACCACCAGCAGGAATTAGACTTCTACTGGGAAAGGCCCTAATGCTGCCATGGCACTGACTTGCTCCAGAATGGGTTCATATGACACCCTGGTGACATCCTGGTAACAACAATAGGATAGGGTTTCCTGCATTGCCATCTAACAGTGAGATGAAACCATTAGACACTCCATGTCATCCTGACTTCAACATAGCATCTGTAAAAAAAAAAAAAAAAACCCAGGATCTCTAACTACAGAAACCTGACTGCAACCATGATTTAGAAGAACTTTTACTGGAACCACAAAGAAATACTTTGGGGCCAAGGAATTTAGTATACCTGGAGCCTGTAGTTGGTCTTGTGACAGGATGTTTCCTAGGTTGAGTCCCCCTGTTTGTAGGCCAAAGGTTTTTCTATTTTCTATTTCCCCCTATCTTTTGCTGTGCCTATGAAAAATAAACCAACCAACCAACAAAATAAAACAAAAAATAAACACAACTGCCACACACACACACACACACACACACACACACACACACACACACACACCATTGTTCTTTTTCATAAAACCTAGGGACACCGATTACTTTGTTTTAAAACATATTTCTGCATTTTTCTATAATACTAAGAAGAAAGAAAAAAGGGCTGGAGGCCAGGGGACAAGTGATCTCAGATGCATTGATGGGGAAAAAATAAGAATAGAACTAAGTATTTAGGTCAAAGTCAACAAGAATAAAATAAAGAGCCCTAAATAATTTAACAACCTAAATTTAAATGTGTCTGTTATACTGGTAGCCCAGGGAACAAAGAAAGGGTGGTGGGATAGGATATATTCTAGGTCCATTGGTACAGGGAGTTGACACTGGTGGTTAGAATGGCCCTGACTTGCTGTATATCTGAAATTCAGCTATGAAGAAATATGTAGAGCACAATGGTTTCAATAAAATAAAATTAAAAAAAAAACAAAGGCAAGTGGAATTATCAAAATTTAGATCAATAAAAATAAATTTGTGACCAAAAAAAGTTATGTACATAGGATCAGGATAATGATAAGAGGGTAAGGTTCATGCTTGAATGCAGTCAACCCCAGTTCAGTCCTAAATACCACATGATTCCTACAAGCATCTCTAGGTATATTCTGGAATCCTTTGGAGCATCAGAGATCTGGAGGTTTTCAAAATCTCTTATGATATAACATGTAATTCCCTGCCACCACATGGTCTGAACAGTCCCAGCTTTTCAGTCCTTAGTGTCAAACCCACAGACTATTGGCCAAGAATTGCAGGGGTAGGTTCTTAAGTCCCCTGGTCATTGACTGGGATCTTCCCTCACTGAAAAAAAAAAACAGGGTAAATTCATATATTGGATATTCATAAATTAGGAGTATATTGTATATTTAAGCCCCAAATAGTGATACTAATCAGATAGTGATAACCCAATTGTCAGTATGATCAAACATCATGAGATCTTTTCTAGACAAAGGCACATATTTATCAATTCTATAATCAAGAGATAGGTATGTGCTGCCTATATAAACAATTTATGTTGGCACATGATAATCAAGAGATGAGTATATGCCGCCTATATAAACAATTTATGTTGGCACATGTACTACCTGGATACATGGTACCCCCACTTGAAATGTGTACTTTCCTAATTTCACCCAGGCTCTCTGCCTTAACAGGAGCTGACACTCTCTCTTAAGAAGGTTACTCATCACTCTCTCTTTCTTATCCTCTCCCTCCCTTTCCTCAGTACCTCTGAATAAAATCTGTTTGTACTTTTAAAAATTTCATGATGAAAATATACAATGAAAGGAAAATGCAAACCAAAGTTACTGTACTGAAAAGTCAAGCTAAATGTATGAGATTTTGGTGTGAGCTTGAGGTGCTAATATAAGACGGAATAAATAAATCTTCACTGAAATATAGTAAATATATGATGATTATACATAATAAAACATGGTTATTCCTTTTTCTGAAAGAATATGTTTGATATTTCTCTAAAGAATTGAATATTCTAACTGAATTGATTTTATTTTGTTCCCAAAGACTCAATTTTAATTAGTGATTTTTATTTTAAGTTTTAGGGTTTTTTCAATCTTTTAACTTTCTTATATTGGTTTTGGGGTCATACCCGGTGGTGCTCAGGGGTTACTCCTGGCTCTGTGCTCAGAAATCGCTCCTGGCAAGCTCAGAGACCATATGGGATGCCGGGATTCGAACCACCGTCCTTCTGCATGCAAGGCAAACACCTTACCTCCATGCTATCTCTCAGGCCCCTCAATCTTTTAACTTTTCTTTTGGCTTTTGGGTCACACCCAGCAGCGCTCAGGGGTTCCTCCTGGCTCTATGCTCAGAAATTGCTCCTGGCAGGCTCGGAGAACCATATGGAATGCCGGGATTCAAACCACCAACCTTCTGCATGCAAAGCAAACACCTTACCTCCATGCTATCTCTCCAGCCTCTCAATCTTTCAACTTTTTAAAAAGCTATTAATCAGCAAAAAGTTTTATCTTCCACATTCTCTAATAACTGTGCAACCATTGTTTTTCTTTTGTTTCTTCTTTTTAGGAAAACTAGCACCAATTTGACTAAAGCCAATGAATTCTGACAAATGCAAACTATAATCAGTCCCAGTTTTTGCATTTCTACTCATTTTCATTTAAAAGTCTCTGAGACCTAAGAAGAACATAATTTGGGTTGATACTTCAATGTGTGATCCCCAACTGGCAAATTTAAAACTTTCTAAATAAACAACATCATCTTATTTTAACTTCCAACATCATTAATTATCAATGATTTTTAAGTTAATCATGATTCTTCCATTGTATGACAGTATATATATATATATATATATATATATATATATATATACAATAGAATTCTGTTATTTGTAACAGAATATATATATTGCAACAGTATATATACATATATAGAGACCATAGAATTCTGTTATTTGTAACAACTTACTCTGCATAAGAAAAAGTAGAAAGGAGAACAATAATTTATGGGGATGGAGTTTTTTAGCACTTTCAGTTCTCTTTTGAATAATTTGCATGGTCATGGGTGACAGGCAAGGAGGGACTACACCTGACTGTGATCAGTTAACAATTCTACCAAAGGAATATCAAGTAGACACCATTGATGCTCCATGATAAAATTAATAAAATAATATAAAATATCTTCAATTGAAGAGCCTCCTTCTTTGCCAATAGCTTTGCTCTTGTATTCGTGGAAATATTCCATGCAGATTAGATCTAGTCCATTGTAGAAGGAAATGCTGATGAATACTAGTTGTAGCCACTTGACTTTTTTAAAGTCAAGATCATTAGACTCTGAGCTGAAGCTCCAAAAAAAAAATAAATAAATAAAAAGCAAACTAAGGTGTCATCTCAGTGAAGGAAGAAGATTTAGATTCCTTGACAGGTGCTCATCTTCATATTGACAAAATTCTTTCATAACCAGCGTTCCCATTTTTCTTAAAAGAAAAAATTATTTCCTCCTTTTTTCCTTTTTACTTTCTTTCCTTCCCTCCTCCTTTTTTTCTTTCCTTTCTTCCTTCTCTCCTTCCTTCCATCCTTCCTTCCCACCTTTTCTTTCCTTTCTTCTTTCCTCTTTCCTTCTTTCCTTCTTTCCTTCCTTCCTTCCTTCCTTCCTTCCTTCCTTCCTTCCTTCCTTCCTTCCTTCCTTCCTTCCTTCCTTCCTTCCTTCCTTCCTTCTTGCCTTCCTTCCTTACTTCCTTTCTTCCTGCCTTGCTGACTCCTTCATGCCTTCTTTCTTGCCTTCCTTTCTGCTTTCCTTCCTTCCTTCCCCAAACAATACACACCTTCTCCCACCCCTTTTTCCAAGTGTATACACAAAGTTTCTTATATTCTGTTTTATGTCAGGTTCTTCCTGTGACATTACAAAAAACCTGGGGCAATGCTCTGGACTTTTCTTCAATGTCAAGGAAAGAATCACTGCATTTCTCTGGTCAAACCTGAAAATGTAATGCCACTAAAACTAATGGGCAGCTTTCTGTTGACACAACACTGCTATCTTACTTTGTGTTTTCTCAACCTGCTAGGTGCCAATGGGACAGAATGGGATTTTACCCAGGAAGGAAGATTATGGTAACTATTTCTAACTTTTATAATCAGAGCAACATGATTTTTGAATCGTTTAAACAAAAAGGAAAATACAAAGGATTATACTTTTGCCTTTTGGAATTTCTAATAACTTTTGTTGAATACTAAGTGATGTAATGAGTGTATTTGCTCTCTGAAACTTTCACTCACTTTTTGAATCCATTGTTTTTTACTAGCTTATTATATGGTTAGACCAAGAATGCAACTTAAATGACAAGTTGTTTTTCTCACACAGGACATAACTAGATTTAAATGACAAATATATTTGTTGTCCTGCTCTTTGTCAATTCAAAATTAAGTTACATCTTTTGGGCCTCCTAATATAGCATTTACTGATGTAAACAAATAATAAAATGCTCTGGATTTTTTTGCAAAGTCTTTGGGTCTATACAAGTGGTCAAACCTTAATTTCCCTCTTTCTCTTCCCCACATTTTCAGGGAGTAAGAACCTTTAACTTGTACTAGCAAATTTCAAGCATGCAAAACAGTACTAATATTTTTTATCTTAGTGCCTCAAACCTTATTCTTTTAGCAGCAGCAAATTTGTACCACTTTACCAGTCTCTCCAGATTTCTTCCTCCCTCTAGCCTCTGACAGCCATTTCTGTCATCCAATTTCCAGAACCTCCTCGAGAAACAAGAGCAAACAAAAAAACAATAAAACAGAGTAAAAAGAAAACCACTTTACTTTTTAAACTTTTTTCATTGAGACTAATGTGAATTATGATTCTTTCACAGTTGTATTTCAGGCACACAGTGAGAGCGAATTAGAACCATTACCACAAGCGGTGTTGACCTCTCTCCACCATAGTTTCCAGCATGCTTCCCATACCTCCCCCCTTTGGCCCTGCACTGCTAGTGTAACAGGTCCCTTTTGTATAGCTTGTTATAGTTTGGATCTCTTGATTCTATTGTCGTTGATTTTGGTTTGGGTAGTTAGGTCTGACCATTTTTGATTTCCACTCAATGCTCCTGAGATCACTTGGCCCTTGGGTCCCATCCACTTTTTCTTTCTATTCTCAATTTGTAGGGAGACAAAGAAATAGGAGGCAGAACAAGATGATTCATGTTCTAGGATTCTGTGAAGAAAAAGGCAAAAGCCCATATCTAGAAGCTATAATTAAAATTAAAATAAAATAAAAAAGAAGCAAGGGGAGGGAAGATGTGGGAATGTTTTTATTGTTTGTTTGTTTTGTTTTGTTTTGCACAGATGCAATAAACCTTGAGGACATTAGAAAAGAAATTCCCTTGGCCTAAGAGACACAGGGTGTCTCCACCCTTGAAGCGTACTGTCATAAGACTGACTACAGGCTCCAGGCATGTTAATTGTCAAACTCCAAGATCTTTCCTTATGGTTCCAGGAAAAGTTCTGCTTAGTCACGGTTGTGATAGTCAGTCTTCTGTAAATAGAGATCTTGTTTTTTGCACAGATCCTAGGATGAAGGGTCTTCTGATTTCATCTTACCATTACATTGTGAGATTGTGCAACCTTCCCTTAGATCAGGTTGTTGCTGTTTCCTCGTTGTTACGGTGTCATATGAACCTACCCTTGGAGCAAGTTGATACCAGAGTGGTATTATGTCGTCCTTTGTGTGTGTGTGTGGGGGGGGCTTGATTCTTGGTGCTGCTGCAGGGATCTGTGCCAGTTTTAATGTTGGGATTTGAAGTTTGGGTTGGACAATGTCTGTTTATATGATGTCTAAGTCATGTTCCCTTGACAAAATCAGGGTGAAAAACACCCCTGCATTATAAGATGTATAGGTTCTTATCCATATTAGATAAGAACTTCTTTCTATATATAATATTTTCTCATTTTAGTGTGCCTATGCAAAAAAGAAAGGATGCCGTATTATATTACTGGTGCACTTGTGGGTAAAAATAACAAGCTATTTAATCTCTGTGCCCTGGCTTTGACTCGAACTCTTATCCTAAGAAAAACTTTTCTACTAGAATATTTTTTACAAAGTAAACTACTGCTACATTGAAAATAAACAATACGAGTTATATCTATTAAGGAAATGCATCTATAGAAACAATCAAAGAAAATATGGCTATCCCCATTAAGTCTTTTGAGATATTCTGAGGGGAGGATAAGATCCAGGGCACATTTTCATCCCACTACATGGTCTTGTGGAGTGTGAGAAATTATTTACAGCAATCAGGGATCAGATAGTGTCCTTGAGCTGGGGGTCCCTCTGGAGCTGAATCCCGTAGCAAGCATCCATCCACAATGAGAGGAGATGGGGGGAAAAGAGCCACATACAATGAGTCAGCAGGAGCAGTGACTACAGCTTCTTGCCAGGGTGAGAGATGAGGGGTTGAGAGGATGTCCTTTCACTTTGGGTGCTTGGTGGCAGCTTGTTGGGACAGGGGGGAGGTACTGGTTCCTAAGGGTGGTTGTTGTTGCAATTGGGTATTTGGTTTGTGTAACTGATCTCTGAGTAGTTCATTTAGAGTCGATTTGAATAGCACAAATATTGAGAGTTCTTTGTTGTCTGAGAATGTTTTAACCCTCTTCATGTAAATATGAGTTTCTCTGGCTAATAGACTCTAGGTTGGAAGATATTTTTATTCAGTAATTTAAATATGTCATTAAACTGTCTTCTTTTTTGTTTGTTTTGTTTTGTTTTGGGGGTGCCACACCCGGTGATGCTCAGAGGTTACTCCTGGCTATGTGCTCAGAAATCACTCCTGGCTTGGGGACCATATAGGCTGCCGGGGGATCAAACCACAGTCCTAGGCTAGCGTGTGCAAGGCAGACACCTTATGCCCTATGCCTTTGCTCTGGCTTCTCAACTGTCTCCTTGCCTAAATTGTTTCAGATGAAAGATTTGATTTGATTCTCATGTTCCTTCCTTTGCAGTTGATATTTTTTCTCCCTTATTTCTTTGAAGAATTCTCTCTCTCTCTCTCTCTCTCTCTCTCTCTCTCTCTCTCTCTCTCTCTCTCTCTCTCTCTCTGTCTGTCTCTCTCTCTCCCTTTTAAATTACTGTATGTCTTGGTGTTGATCTGTTTGGGTCTATTTCCAGTTCCCTCATTCATTCACATAATTATGGTGTTCTCTGTGTAGTTATTTCTATAACTGCACTGACCACTCTTTGTGATGAGCTTTATGAAGTGAGCTGGAAGTTCCAGCCCTCCTCTCATTGTCTTTGAGGATTGTTGCAAAAATGACTTTTATTTTTCTTAAAACCCATAGATGAGTGAGACTATTCTCTCTCTCTCTCTCTCTCTCTCTCTCTCTCTCTCTCTCTCTCTCTCTCTCTCTCTCTCTCTCTCTCTCTCTCTCTCTCTCTCTTGTACATCCATGTATAGGAAAATTTCATGACTTCATCTCCTGACGGCTGCATAATATTCCATTGTGTATATGTACCACAGTTTCTTTTTTTTTTTTTTTGGTTTTTGGGCCACACCCTGTGGCGCTCAGGGGTTACTCCTGGCTATGCGCTCAGAAGTTGCTCCTGGCTTCTTGGGGGACCATATGGGATGCCGGGGGATTGAACCGCGGTCCGTCCTAGGCTAGCGCAGGCAAGGCAGGAACCTTACCTCCAGCGCCACCGCCCGGCCCCCACAGTTTCTTTAGCCATTCGTCTGTTGAAGGGCATCTTGGTTATTCCAGAGCCTGGCTATTGTGAATAATGCTGCAATAAATATAGGTGTGAGGAAAGGGTTTTTGTATTGTATTCTTGTGTTCTTAGGTTATATCCCTAGGAGTGGAACAGCTGGGTCGAATGGGAGCTCAATTCCAGATTTTGGAGGAATCTCCATATCACTTTCCATAGAGGTTGGACTAGACGACATTCCCACCAGCAGTGGATAAGAGTTTCTTTCTCTCCACATCCCTGCCAGCACTGATTGTTCTCATTCTTTGTGATGTGTGCCAATCTCTGTGGTGTGAGGTGGTATCTCATCATTGTTTTGATTTGTATCTCCCTGATGATTAGTGATGAGGAGTATTTTTTCATGTGCCTTTTGGCCATTTGTATTTCATTTTTATCAAAGTGTCTGTTCATTTCTTCTCCCCATTTTTTTATGGGATTAGATGCTTTTTCTTGTAAAGTTCTGTCAGTGCCCTTTATATTTTGGATATTAGCCCCTTATCTGATGGGTGTTGGGTGAATAGTTTCTCCCATTTGTATCCTGGGCATTATTTCTTTTGAAGTGCAGAAGCTTCTCAGTTTAATGTATTCCCATCTGTTGATCTCTGCTTCCACTTGTTTGGAAAGTGCAGTTTCCTCCTTGAAGATGCCTTTAGTCTGAATGTCATGGAGTGTTTTACCGACATGTTGTTCTATATACCTTATGGTATCAGGTCTGATATCAAGGTATTTAATCCATTTGGATTTTACCTTCGTACTTGATGTTTACTGGGGGTCTATGTTCGCTTTTTTGCAAGTGGCTTCCCAGTTCTGCTAGCACCACTTATTGAAGAGGTTTTCCCTGATCCACTTAGGATTTCTTGCTCCTTTGTCAAAAATTAGATAATTGTATGTCTGGGGGACAATGTCTGAGAACTCAAGCCTATTTCACTGATCTGAGGGTTTGTCTTTATTCCAATACCATGCTGTTTTGATTACTATTGCTTTGTAGTACAATTTAAAGTTGGGGAAAGTAATGCCTCCCATTTTCCTTTTCCCTAGGAGTGCTTTAGCTATTCAAGGGTGTTTATTGTTCCAGATGAACTTCATAAGCCAGGCTCTTCCATGAAATTGAAAAGACGGGAACATTACCAAACAGCTTTTATGAAGCCAACATCACCTTGATACCAAAACCAGACAGAGATGATTGCAAAAAAGAAAATTACAGACCAATATCCCTGATGAATGCTGATGCAAAGATTTTCAACAAAATCCTAGCAAATAGGATCCAATGCATCATCAAGAAGATCGTACACTATGACCAAGTAGGTTTCATCCCAGGAATGCAAGCATGGTTTAAAATCGTAAATCTATCAACATCATACACAACATCAACAAGAAGAAAAATAAAAATTACATGATCATATCAATAGATGCAAAGAAAGCATTTGATAAGGTCCAACACCCATTCTTGATCAAAACTCTCAGCAAGATGAGAATGGAAGGAACCTTTCTGAATCTAGTTGAAGCCATCTACCACAAGCCAATGGCAAATATTATCCTCAATGGAGAAAAACTAAAAGCCTTTCCTCTAAATTCTGGTACAAGACAAGGCTGTCCGCTATCACCACTCCTCTTCAACATAGTACTGGAAGTTCTTGCTATAGTGATTAGTCAAGAAAAAGATATCAAGGGAATCCAGATAGGAAAGGAAAAAATCAAGCTCTCATTGTTTGCAGATAACATGATACTCTATTTAGAAAACCCTAAAGACTCTACCAAGCAGCTTCTAGAAACAATAGACTCATATAGCAAGGTGGCAGACTACAAAATTAACACACCTGGAAATCAATGGCCTTTTTATACACCAACAATGATAAGGAAGAGAAGGAAGTCAGGAAGGCAATCCCATTCACAATAGTGCCACACATACTCAAATATCTTGGATTCAACTTGACCAAAGACGTGAAGGACCTATACAAAGAAAACTATAAAACTCTGCTTGAAGAAATAAGAGAGGACACACGGAAATGGAAACACATACCCTGCTCATGGATTGGCAGGATTAACATCATTAAAATGGCAATATTCCCCAAAGCATTATACAGATTTAATGCGATCCCCTTAAAAATACCCAGAACTTTCTTTCTTATGTAGTCACAGGCCTTTGGTGTCAGTGGCTGAGAGAAGAAACCACTTTATAAGTTACTTCTGTTTTGTATTAAAAATTGTTTTAGTCCGTTGTCATTGAATTCTGATTTACTTTCAGTTCAGTGAATTCAGTAATTTTTTTAATGATTTTCTATGTCAAATCTAATATAAAGTATTTTATAGCCTAAAAATTACAGTCTTTAGAGACACAAACAAAATATTTTATTTTTCCCAGAAAATAAATTTGTGTATAATTTATGCTTCAATAAATATTCAAAAACATTCCCACAACTATTTTCGAATTTCATAATAACAGAACATGTGTGTATTTTATTGAAGAAATGTAATGTCAATGATTAATGTAGAGGAATTATATTCCCTCTTAAGAGAAAATTTTCATCTGCAATGTACATGATAGATGCCTTTATTATTTCCACCATAAGTTTGATACAGGTACTTTGATATTAATAGTTTTTCTTTGATAATATTGCATAATGAATAACCAATGTGCTAGTAAAGAGAGAAAGAATTTAGAAGTAGTGGTTTGCACCCTCCCCCCCACTCACTCCCCACTTTTGCATATTTTCTCAAGCCTACTTAGCCATAATTATTTACCACAAGCATAGCAATATCAGACACAGAGCTTGGAATTCTTGGACTGCATGCCTGAATATGTGGCTGTCCAACATCCCAGTGGGAACACACCAATTCAGACATCAACATGGATTCAAAGTCACCTAATGCTCAAAAACAAAACAAATAACAAAAAATCAGCTAGCAATACATTATTTAGCAAAACTTTCTACAATGAGAGATACATTAATTTTCACAAATTTTCCTATTACTATACTTTAAAAATAATATCATTACCACTTATCTGTAAACAAGCAATATAAAATTTATTATCTCATGCTTGCCAAAGGGTAGGCTTAGGAATGAGTGGGAAACCAAGAACAATGGTGAAGTGAATTTTATATTGGCAGTGGGATAGATATAACAAATGTATTATGAGCAACTATGTAATAATGATCTTTAAATAAAGTAATTCTTTTTTTTAAATAAAGTAATTTTGGGGGGGTCACACCCAGCAGCGCTCAGGGGTTACTCCTGGCTCTATGCTCAGAAATCGCTCCTGGCAGGCTCAGGGAACCATACGGGATGCCGGAATTTGAACCGCCATTCTTCTGCATGCAAGGCAAACACCCTACCTCCATGTTATCTCTCTGGCCCTGAAGTAATTCATTTTTAAGTAGTGGTTTTACCTCACACCTTTGCATTCTACAAAACAAAAAAAAGGAAAAAAGAAAAATATGATCATTTTAAAGAATTACATCCCTATTGTTTGCTTTCTTGACTTCATTCTGATATTCCCACTCACTCTCAAGGAATATAAAAACAATTTATAAATTTCTCACTAAAATTTTGTTTTTCAACCTACCGGTATATTTATTCCATCTCAAGTTACCTTGAGCAGTGTGTGTGTGTGTGTGTGTGTGTGTGTGTGTGTGTGTGTGTGTGTGTGTGTGTGTGTGTGTGTGTGTGTGCGCGCGCGCAAGGGGGAGGAGTAATGGGCCATACTTTATGGTTCTTAGGGACTATTTTTGATTCTGTACTCAGGACCTCTGGCAGTCTAGGCATTTGAACGGGACTCAGCTTTATGTAAGGCAAATGCCTTATTCTGTACTATCTATTTCTCTGGCCCTGGTCGCTTAGACTTAAAAGAACCTATTCCTGGGGCTGTAGCAACAGCACAGCAGCTTGAGTGTTTGTCTTGCAGGAGGCCAACAGAGGGTTGATCCCGACAACTAATATGGTTTCCCAAGCCTGCCAGGTGTGCGGTTTCTGAGTGCAGAGCCAGTAGTAATGCTTGAACACAACAGAGTGTGATCATTAAAACCCAATAATAATGACAAAGAACCTGTTCCTATGTTATTAACATAATATTTCCACAGCCAGTGATATTGTCACTGACTCTTAACTGTATGCCTTATTCACAATTAGTTGAATAACTTGAATAAAAATTTTAGATTAAAAACGGCATAAAGTTTTATTATATTGCTTCTATATTACATGGATCTTAAACTACCCTATCTTTCTTAGAGATATCAAAGTTTAAAGAAAATATGATAAAGTTTCAGATATAGTTTAGATTAAATGTTCTAACCATGAGGCTGGAGATATAGTACAGAAAGCAAGGAACTTGCCTTGCTTGAAGTCAACTCAGGTTTGTTCCCTGATAGTTGATATGGAATCCTCAATAAACATCAGGAGTATACTTGAACGGAGATTTATAAGTGAACCAGAATTAAGCCCTGAGCTTCACTGGCTGTGGCCTGTAACTGCCTCTGCTCCTGCCCTTTGCTGGGAGAAAATTCCGGCCAGCAGCTTTCTCTCAACCGGGACAGAAGGCAAAAAGCAGCTACAGATAATTCGCGAGTGTTAAGCTCTTTTGTGAACACCTAGAAAATTAAGCCATAGAAGTTAATAATAAAAAGCTCAAGCTGAATTCCTGTCAAGAGGTTTATTGAGAGAACAAGCAGAGTTTTTATAGCCTGCTTAGTGGGAGGAGCAAAAACATAGGATTGAAACTTAAACCAATCAGATTTGTACAGGTACAACGATTTTTAACCAATGGGAGCAGACACATTTTGATGGCGGGAAGGATAAGGAGAAACCTGGCAGGATGGGGGCAGGGGAAGCAAATCCTTAAACAAATAGTTAATAGATCTTTCTTTTGTGCAAGCAAATAAGGATTACAATTTAAACCTTACAAAAACCTATCTATAACTATGCTTGAGAGCAGTTACAAAAAACAGGTTCCATGGAAGGGTTTAAGGAATCTGGTTAAGCCAAATTCTCTGTGGTGAGCTAAATTTATTTGCAGGGTTCTTTTGGCTCAGGGCTATGCAAACTTTTGGCTTGAATCAGGCAGCGGTGAAAAATTCATTGAATATGTGGGTGTACGGTCGCCCACAGTGGCCTAAAATTTAAAATTAAAAATAAATGTTCTAACCAAAACATGAAAAAATTCTGTGTTTTTCAGTTTTCTGTAGCTTTTTGTTACAATTATTGCATTCAAAATCGTTGTGTTAAGATTAATTCATCATGTTTAGGAATTCTAATAATAGTCTATTCACAAAAGCTATCCTAACATTTAAAACATTTTAATTTTGATCAATATGTCTAAACTTATAATAGTTAAAAAATCAAAAATAGTCATTAAGCAACAAGACATGTCATAAATAAGACATGTCTTGAAAAGAAAATTCAGTGGTAATCTTGTCAAAATATAAGACAATAAGTGTCAGAAATACATTTTCTCCAAAATTAAAGGATATCTTAAATTAAGATACTTGGAAAGATACTTGTTTTAAGTATACCACTTAATGACTCTATTTATTATATATATTGTCAAATGGTCACCACAATGGCCTACTTATTACTTATCATTCACATCTGTGATTTTTTTCTCTGATCAAAACTTTCAAGGAATAGTCCTTTAGCAACTTTCAAATCAATAATACAAGTATGTTCACATCATATATACCTTTCTTTTTCAACCTTATTTCACTCAGGATAAAACCCTCAAGATTTATATTGCAACAGACATGTAATATTGGACTTATTTTTTTAACTCTTAATAAATTAACCAGAATTGGAAAAAGCTAGGTCATATGCACATTCTATTTTCAAATTTTATCATGGAACCCATTATTTTTTCAAAGTGGCTGCAGAATTTATATACATATCAACAGTGGACACAGATTCTCATTCTCCACATCAGAGAACATTTCTAAAGTTTACCATTTGATTTTTTGTTTGTTTGTTTGGGGGCCATTCCCAGCTGTGCTAAGGACTGACGATTGACTCTGTGCTAAGGAATCTTTCCAGGTAGGTATTGGGGAAGCAAATGAGAGCTAGGGATCAAATTTTGGTCATCCACATGTAACTCAAGTGCCCTACCTGTCATCCTATTACTCTGGCCCAATTTCTTCACTATTTGAACATAGTCATTTGTCTGATGTGAGCCATGACATTTCTGTGATTTTGATGTCTTGACTTGATGTCTCTGATGCTGAAAAACTGATCATATACATGGTGTCCATCTATATGTTTCCTGTAGAAGATCAAGAAATCTTTTATTCCCCCCATATCATTGATTTACATTATTGAATTTCAAGAATATAGTTCAACCTACATTAGACCAACTGTACCCACGACCAAAGTTCCAGTGCTATTCTAGCACAAAAAGCTCTGTCTACTCACCCCACCCCAGCACTCCACTTCCCCAGACCTCTGGCAGCCACCATAGTTTTCACCGATAGTCTTGTGCCAGTTCATCTGCTTTCGATATTCAAATTTCCTATATGAGTGAAATCATTACTTCCTGTCTCCCTAGTTCCCTGCATCCCCACCAACACTGGTCATTTCCATTCTTATTTATATAGGTCGTTCTCATAGGATTGAGGTGATATTGCACTGATTTGTGATTCCCTGATAATATATGGTGATGAACACTTTTCCTTTGAGGTAGGTCAGAGTAACTGAATCTAGCAAAAAATATTTATGAGCATCTATAATGTTTGCTTCAATTATTTTTCTTTTAAGTTTTAATTGCCTAACTTATTAATACTACTCTATGTAAAACCAAGGCTCATCACCATCACAGAATACATTTTTTGGGGGGTCACACCCAGCAGTGCACAGGGGTTACTCCTGGCTCTATGCTCAGAAATTGCTCCTGGCAGGCTCAGTGGACCATATGGGATGCCAGGATTCAAACCACCGACCTTTCGCATTGAAGGCAAATGCCCTATGGCTGTGCTATCTCTCTGGCCCCATCACATCACAGAATACATTTTGACAAAATTTTTACACTTTCAAATTTTAAGAAGCACTGAGTCTGTGTTGTTTATTCTAAATATATATATAACCTGATGTCAGTGCTAAATATAAACCATAGGTTCCAATAATGTTTTCTTTTTGCTGATCATATTTTTTTTACCTTCCATCATCTCATGCTACCCCAACTTCAAAGTTAATAATAAGGTCCTTTGCCAAATTCTGGGGCCTATTATTATAACTAACATTGAATGTTGTATGAACTATTGATATTTTTAGGGTCCAGTTAAGGTAAATAATTTGTTATTTACAAATAATTAAGGTAAATGGTTTGTTATGTTCATTGCTACAAATATAGTCAAGTCCTTTGATCATCATTTGGTCATGCTCTTTGCCATAAATATGCTTCAGGAATTTCAAATGATAACATAGAGATTCTTTCTGGTCATGTGTATCTTACTATGCAAGAATAATATTCTCATTATACAAGAATATAGCCCATTTTAAATAAACTCTAAAATGAGTCCATCATTTCCAGGATATAAAAAAGATCTGTATGATAATTGCACAGTAAAGTAAATATGTGGAAAGTGCTGAGTGAATGAATCTAAAGAGGAAAATACAACAGACAATTTTCTATGAGCTATGAAAAAAATCAATACTAATACATGCTAGCTTCCCCTCCTGTACTTAAAACACACTCTGTCTGCCTACCACTTATTCCCCAGTGTACTACCTCAGCCATCCAGCCTCTGGCCAGCATAACAGGGAATCTGAAAAGAAAGCTACTTAGAAGATTAATTACAGAGGGAAAAGAGTGTATAGGTGTGCTTGGAAAAAAAGATATTGGTACTGGTTCTAATTTGTGATGGCATGTAGTCCCCAAGAACATTTACGTAGAGTTGATTTTTGCTGTTTTGTGTTTTGTGGCTATGCTTGATGATTCTCATGGTTTACTCCTGGCTCTGAGTTCAGAGGCCATTCTTGGTGGACCTTAAGGGACTGTATGTGATGCCTGGAATAAGACCCAAATCATTCCAGTGCAATGCATGTGTTGTTCTTTCTCTCTAGCCCCTGTCTGTGGCCCCTTACCCTCACCAACTTTCCTCTTACCAAAAGTGACTGACGTGAAAGAGAAACAGCTCTTGGTCCCATTTATTTTGACTATCCCCTTTTCCTTATTCCCCTAAAAAGTGATAGTTTCTACAGAGGGGTTCATCCCTGTATATTTTTTTCTTATTTCCAACAGAACCATAAAACAGTTCCTCATAAATTGAGAAGCAAAAAAAGTGGATGGTACCAGAGACAAGAAGTCTCATGACCATTGAGTGGAAATAAAAACTGATCAGCCCTAAATACCCAACCCAAAGTCAACGACAATAGAATCAAGAGACCCAAACTACAACAAGCTGTACACCAAAGGGAGCTGTTACACTAGCAATCCAGGGGGTTAAGGGTGGAGGTACGGGATGCATGCTGGGAACTAGGGTGGAGGGAATGGTCCTAATATACTAACTCTATGTACCTTAAATATAACTGGAAAAGACTTGGAATTCACATTGGTCTCAATAAAAATTATAAATTAATAAAAAAATTTAAAAAGTGATTCAACAAAGTGACAAGTAAATAAGGTTTTTATACAACTGTGCTGTTGTTGTGTGGCCTTTGATTCTTCCAGAGTAATCAGCAAAAACCAAAATCCAAACTCTTCATGGCCTGTTTCATTAGAATTCCACATGATTTATTTAAACTAGCAATAACAATTGCAATACCTGCCGCTAATGTTAGCTAAACATTCTCCTATTTCATAGCCATTATTCCTGTTTCTTTCAGGTGGGTTCAAGAGAAGGGCACCTCCTTTGCAATTAAGATCTCTTAAATTTGATCTCTCTGGGATAATTCACACTGGTTCTACGTTTTCGATGTAAGCAAATCTAATCTGTATCCTACAGAATAAACCGGCAAACACTCCTCTCTTATTCAGCTCGTTTCCTGGATTATTTCAATGCTTGCATATTTCTAGGACCAGCAATAAAATAAAGAAAACAAGTTGAATGCAAGAAGCGCCATCACTTCTATATAATTATTTATAGGATTTGGGTCTTTTGGTCAGATTATCTTCAACTTGTCTTAAAAACTAAGCTTTGTTTTGGCAATCCTCAAACCAAAGTTGTGTATAGGCTATTTACCTTTTTTGCCATGGTAAAAATGGGGAACAAAAAGTAGCTTTCCTTTTGAATAGGAGGAAGTTTAGTATACATCTACTATTTTTTTTGTTTTTATGGGGGGTCACACCCAGCAGCGCTCAGAGATTCTTCCTGGCTCTAGGCTCAGAAATCGCACCTGAAAGGCTCGGGGGACCATATGGGATGCCAGGATTCGAACCACCACCCTTCTGCATGCAAGGCAAATGCCCTACCTCCATGCTATCTCTCTGGCCCCATAAATCTACTTTTAAATGTCAGTTTTTGAAGACCATAAAATGTCTTGTTCTTTTCATTATTTTTTAGAAAGGAAGGTTCTAGTAAATAGATTTTTAGAATAGTTCTAATTTTAGTTAGTGCTAATTTTTTATTTTGAATTTAATTTAAATGACTGAAGCATTGTCCAGATGAAGGTAATACTCAGAGGCCATTGTTATGATCAATAGCTTAAATAAATTTTGTAAGTATCCACATTAAAAAATATTCGTGTGTAAATAAATGTACTTGATGTAAGTCTAATGGAAAACTGCACATTATCCTTTGTATAGCTTCATTATATTGTATTAAAAAGCTAAATTGCAAACATATAATACTTAAACTATTTTTTTTTAAAAAATACTGTAGGAGCCTATGATTTATTGTGCCCAAGGGGTGAAAATTAACTACAAACTTCTTCACTTATTGGCAAACCTAAAACCAGAGACTAGCCAAGAGTAATAGGATATGGATTCTGACCCAAAACATTTGTCTTTACCCTTTTATCCCTTTGGCAGACCAATGAGGAAGTAGCTCATAGTTCTTTTCACTATAATTTCTATTAGGGCTTTAAAAATTGTATCTAAATTTAATTATAGTATAGCCAGGCCCACATTATTTTTCCTCTAATAGCTGTGATTAAAACTCTTTGCTTTCCCCTGCCTGTGCACTGAGTACAGTAATTCTATTTTTTTGGCGGGGAGGAGTTTTGCTTGGCATTGGTTGTGTTAGGGATTTTAGAATTGAAAGGGAAGTGGGTATAGGGTTGCTGATGTCTTCTCTCTGCCCACAGGGCCACTCTGCTGGCTTTAGCAACAAAAGAAAACAGTGCAGGCTTTCACCTGACAGAATTTCTAAAATCTCATTATGGTTGCCCACCATTCGAAAATAAGAATAAAAATAGATGTCTTTATGTGAACACAGTCTTCTTCATCAGTATCTTAGGCCCTTCTTGCATGTTCAAACCTCAGGCTTGGACCAACTATCACAGCTAGAAAAACACAACTCTAAGCATGTACATTTGACAATCACTAAACAAGTCATTGCCAACTAAAGAAAAGAGAGGCAAGCTGACTTTAGAAACTACTGGAAAAGGTTATTCATTCTTTAATGTGTCTGAAGTTTCTGTCCTATACAATTATCATGTTATTATGTTATATATATATATCATATTATTTTTTTTATTTGGGGGCCACACCTGGAGGGACTCAGGAGATATTCCTGGCTCTGAATCAGAAATTGCTCCTGGCAGGCTCAGGGGACCATATGGACTGAAGGGATTGGACCCAGGTTTGTCTCAGGTCATCTGCTTACAAGGCAAGATTTCTTTCTCTCTCTCTCTCTCTCTCTCTCTCTCTCTCTCTCTCTCTCTCTCTCTCTCTCTCTCTCTCTCTCTCTCTCTCTCATCATACTCACACTCCTCCCTTTTTCATTTTGGACACAGTTTAAAAATATCAAAATAATATCATGTTCATTACTTTAAGACCAGTACATAATATATTGATTAAACAGAACCAACCTAATCTGGGCTTCTAGCAACACATGGTCCTCTAAGCATCAGGTGTGGACTTGGAGGCTCATGAAACCAGTGGGGTGACTTGGTAATAGCTGATAAGTCTTGATCAACATCATATCCTCAGACCTTGCTATTGAGCTACTTGCCCAGTCAACCTAGAACCCCCAGTGAGATCCCCAGGCTCAATGATATACACCCCCCAAAAAATTATTTATCACTTGTTCATTTGCTATGTGCTATATCTGGATGTTAGTAATAAGTTAAAGATATTTATGCCTTTACAAAATTGATGCTTAATTTACACACCCATGAAAGTAAACTGCTAGTGCAACATTAGAATTATCGAAAATAAAATTAAATAATAGAAGTAAGTGCAGAGCTGACCTCCGATGACCCAGAAACATTTTTTTTTTTTTTAGAGAAATCAGCTCTACAGACTCAGCCTCAAAGTTAGGTAAAGGGAATCAAACACAATGACAATCAATTTATGTATAACAGAGCATGTTCAAAAGATTGAGTAAGACTAGAAATCAAGCTCTGCTAAACATGGCATAGAGATACAGCTTAAGCACAATTATAATAATGCATGATCAATATTATAAAAAAAACATCGTCATACAAGCTTCCTTTTTACTTTTAATTCATATCTATAGACAGGGGCTCCTGCCCACTTTTTTTTTCTTTCTCTTTTTTTTTTTATTAAAACCATAGAACATGCACCATCTTGTTCTGCCGCATATTTATATGTCTTCCTACAAACAGAAAAAAACAGGTGGATGGGATCCAGGAGCAAAGCAGTCTCATGAGCGTTGAGTAGAAATAAAAAAAAATTACTAGTCTTAAATATGCAACTCAAAGCTAATGACAATAGAATCAAAAGACCCAAATGTCAACAAACTATATACAAAGGGGACTTGTTACACTAGCAGTCCAGAGGGCTAAGGGTGGAGGTATAGGACGCATGCTGAGAACAATGATGGAGGGAGGTCAATAATGATGGCAGGAATTGCCCTAATGCACTGTCACTATGTTAAATACAACCGTGGAAGACTTGTAATTTACATTGGTCTCAATAAAAAATTTTAAAATTGGAATGATTGCAAGATCTAAAAACTACATAGAAGAGAACACTTTACATGACTCTGCCGATTTTAAAGACTTAACTATATAGTTATGCTTATCTATATTAAACATGAGAAATGAAATAGAATGGCCAGGAGATAATATAATACTTGGAGGGCAGGTCTACATTGGACCTGATCTGGGATTGGTTTACAGCATACAGGATTCCCCAAATATTTCTGAGTGCAACCCAGGCAGTCCCCAATACCACTGGTATAGTTCAGATATAGAGCCAGAGCAGGACCATATCCTTAGGGCTGTCCATTAAACCAAACCCAGGTTAGCCATGAATTCACAAGAGTGCCTCTGGACCACATAAGCACCACTCAGGAGCCCCTGGTCCCCAAAATATAATACATTGGAATTTGGGGCAAGTGAGGGAGGGGATATTTTAAAGGATTAAATAGAAGATATTGAGCAAAGAACGTATAAAATTTCTCTGTTGTTTAGCATTTTATAAAACTATTAATAAATTTCATTGGTGGTGGGAAGATCACATTTGTGAAAGGGGGTGTCCTTTTTATAACTGAAATCTAACTACAAACATTTGTAATCATGGTGCTTAAATAAAAATATTAATTATTAGAAAAATGAAATTAGATAGCAGGTAGTATGTGTGAGTCACAACATAAAATGAGCCAGGACAGGAGAAAATGTAAGGGTTGTTCAACAATGACCCACCAGAGTGAAGCCAATTCTACCTTATGGCAATAAGAAACTGAGACTCTCTAAAATAAGTCCGTCCCTATGTTGTAACCAGGGAGAGAAAATTGGAGCCAATCCCAGATGAGTGCTGAGTGAACACTACAAGCTCATTATATGATCACCATAGAACACTAATATATCAAAATTCAATTATGGCACCATGACAACTGACTTTGATCTTTGCAACACCCTGAAACAGCTAAATATGGTCAGAACCTGAGATCTCTAGAAAACTTGACCCAGTTAGAGAGCTGAGTGGGAAAGAAAAGAAGGGAAACCTGAAAATAGAAAAAGAGATGATTACTGAATACATGTCACTAATGGTACTCCTCCCATGGATACCCCATTCCCTATGGGGTGCCTAATAATTTTTCCTTATAATTTTTTTTTTTTGGTTTTTAGATCACAGCTGGAAGTGCTTCAGCAATTACTCCTGGTTCTTCTGTGCTCAGAAGTCGCTCCTGGCAGATTCAGAGACCATATGGGATGCTGAGATTCGAACTGAGGTCTGTCCTGTGTTGACTGCAAGCAAGACAAAAGCCTTACCACGATGCTATTGCTCTGGCCCCTTCTTATAAATTTTTATTGAGGGTCAATGTTTTTATTGAACATATATGGTCAACAACAGATATTGATCATGTATGGTATTTCCAGAGTTGGGTTGCAGCATAAAATATTCCACTACCAGTCCTACTACCAGTGTCAACTTCTCTCCACCAATGACCCCAGATTCCCTCCCATACCTCATCCTGCATACTTGCCAGGCATATTTTTGTGAGGCTGCTGTAGTTTGAATTTCATATTTTTAGTTTTGTTGGTTCTTTAGTTCAGATATATAAAAAACAAGTATAAAAGAATGCAAGAGGTCAAAGGGGATACCTAAAATATGCTGGTCTGTTTCCCCTTCCTAAAGCCAAATGCTAACCTTACCTGGATGGTGAGACCCTCCCACAGCAGGGAGAGAGATCAGAGACAACATGGATGCAGAGGAGCAAGAAAGAGGCTGTTAAGCTTAGAAGCCATGTGAGATCTGATGTGAGATCATGATGGTTAGAGCCTTGTAATAAAGCTGGATGTCTCATGAAACTTCATCTGACTGCTGTGGATCATTTCTTTGCCATCACCCTGTACCTACAGACCCATGGGCCGAAGGGGCTGCAGTCACCCGGTTGGGTGGAGAAAGGCCTCACCATCCATCCATCCACACTACTATTAATTAGTAATTAATACAACATTATACAGGGAAGGAAAGAAACCAGGTCAGGGCATCAGGGCATGAGAAGAGGTCACAAGAGGTAATAAGGGTAGGATCAGGAGCCTCAGACATATTGGCAGTGTTTTCTTAAATGCTTGCTGTAAACTCTCTGCATTCTCTATGAAATCCATCATGGAGGGGAGGGAGGGTCACATGAACTAGGAATTGGGATTGTACATGACCACAGTTTAACAATATATTCTAGAGTGAGGATATAAATGCAAGGTGGGTTGGAAATTAATCTTGGACAGGTTGTGCAGATCTTATTTGCATTTTTGAGTAAATTAGATTTCCAAAAAAGATGACCAAGAATGAAGATCTGAACAGTTCTCTCTTTCTCATAATATATATATATATGTCGCATAGAATGTCAAGTTATGGAAGATCAGACTCCTGAAGACCTGACATCTTCACTGGGGTGGTATGAAGAAAGAGACTCACAATTGTAAAATGATTTTTACCTATTTCTGAATGGAAAAGATAGCTATTTAAAAAAACAACAACATTATTTTGATTATTACACTGTCCTACCCATATAGAGAACCAGAGTACTTGGAGCTGCATTGGTGAGGGAAGCACACAAATGATGTCAAGAATGGAGATGAGAGGGGCCGGAGTGATAGCATGGAGGTAGAGCATTTGCCTTGCATACTGAAGGATGGTGGTTCAAATCCCGGCATCCCATATGGTCCCCTGAGCCTCCCAGGAGCTATTTCTGAGCATAGAGCCAGGAGAAACCCTTGAACGCTGGCAGGTGTGACCCAGGATACAAAAACCAAGAAAAAAGAAAAAAAGAATAAAGATGAGGGACCGAGAGATAGCACAATGGTAGGATGTTTATTTGCCTTGCATACAGCCGACCCAGGAGGGACTGGTTCAATTCCTGGAATCCCATATTGTCCCTCAGCCTGTCAGGAGCAATTTCTGAATGCAGAGCCATGAGTAATCCCTGAGCACAGCCGGGTGTGGCCCCAAAACCATAATGTTTAAAAAAAAAAAAAAGAATAGAGATGAATTTCTCCAAACAAGCATAAGATACAGGGGGAAAAAGACCTCTTTCTGGGGAGGCAAGTGGAAACCCACAAGGATAGCCCAGACTTCTAGATGAGCCATACTGGGGAAGAAAATGTTCTATACTCCTATTATAAGGGAGTTTCTGAGTCATCAGAGAGTCCTTATATCTGCCAGTTCAATGTCCAAGGTGCTGAGGGCTTGGGCCTTTGGGCCAGTATCTCTCTTTGACTCTCATGCTAATACCCACAGACTCCATTGCTGCAGTTACTTTCCCTTACAATGCTTGTTACATCTGATCAGAGCATAAAGTAGCCAGAATCTAGCCACAGAAGTTTGATTCTAGGGGAAAAGCCCTGTTTGCAGAAGTTGCTGAGAAGAGATCCACCCTAGGTGCCCACAACCACAGTCATCCCCAGCAGGAGCTCCTTTACAGGGGAGAACCTCAGAAGAAAGAAGTCAGCAAGGGATGTCAAATTTTATGGTTGATTTTTTTTTTTTTTTGGTTTTTGGGTCACACCAGGCAGTGCTCAGGGGTGCCTCCTGGCTCTATGCTCAGAAATCACTTCTGGCAGGCTCGGGGACCATATGGGATGCCAGGATTCAAACCACCGACCTTCTGTATGCAAGGCAAATGCTTATGACCTTGAGAAACACTAACCCAAGTGAACCCACTATTGAAACTGACTGGGAAGTGGAATTGATGTTAGAGCATTGCATAAGATGGGGTATGGACACATTATAAATCATGGTACCTCAGTTGGTTTTGAAAAGAGATTTATAAAAGATAGTATGGTAATAACACCAAGAGAGAATAGAGATAAAGGCCAGGAGAACCAATCACTCTGGACAAAAGCAGGGTACTGAAAGGAGATGTTAGATAGATGATAGATAGATAGATAGATAGATAGATAGATAGATAGATAGATAGATAGATAGATAGATAGATAGACAGACAGACAGACAGACAGACAGACAGACAGACAGATAGATAGATAGATAGATAGATAGATAGATAGATAGATAGATAGATAGATAGATAGATAGATAGATAGATAGATAGATAGATAGATAGATAGATAGATAGATAGATAGAGATATCTGATAGATAGACAGACAGATAGACAGATAGATAGATGATAGATAGATAGATGATAGATAGATGGATAGATAGATAGAGATATCTGATAAAGAAAGAAAGAAAGAAAGAAAGAAAGAAAGAAAGAAAGAAAGAAAGAAAGAAAGAAAGAAAGAAAGGAAAGAAAGAAAGAAAGAAAGAAAGAAAGAAAGAAAGAAAGAAAGAAAGAAAGAAAGAAAGAAAGAAAGAAAGAAAGAAAGAAAGAAAGATGATAGAAAGAATCTCTCCCACTCTAGTCCCCACAGATTGCCACCTTGACTCCAACTATCTATCTAACACTACATTAAATATTTTGAATTCAGAGCTCAAATTTTTCACCTAAAATAATGAACAGAAGCTGCTTCTATGCTATAAGGCTTTGCAAAAATTTATAACTATCCAATGTCCACGTGAATAATACATAAAATTAATTAAGAAGTATGACTAATCAATAGAAATAAAGTGTTATTATTTAGAGATGTTATGGATTTCATTCTGTTTGTCTATATTGCATTATTATTTACCACCACAAGTAATTGCACTTGAAAAGAGAATGTACATTTTTATTCAGAAATTTAATTGAGGGGCTGAAGCAGTAAGGCGTCTGCCTTGCTGGTGCTAGCCTAGGACGGACTGTGGTTCGATCCCCTGGCATCCCATATGGTCCCCCAAGCCAGGAGTGATTTCTGAGTGCATGACCAGGAGTAAACCCTGAGTGTCACTGAGTGTGGCCAAAAGAAACAAAAACAAAAATAAAAAAGAAATTTAATTGATATTGAACTATTGATAGAGCAGAAAAACAACTAATAAAGTAGATGAGATATTAAACAAATACAAAGACATGTGTAATAATATATAAAATATAGCATAATAAATCTTTATATAATTTTCACAAAGACTATGTTCTATCTGATATACTATGTCTATTGTAATTAAATATTCTTAATAGCTTGGTTTCAATTAATTCACTATAAATTTATAAATGTGTAAATTCATACCATTTAGAAACAATGAGACGATATGGTTTACTACGTTAGATTTATATACAAGGCTGTGAAACAAAACAAGTTACTGATTGCTTCTTTGCTTTGACGGTAAAAGTAAGAATGATATTAAATTTGACTTTAAATCCTATTTTTTGGTTCCTGTACCATTGGCAACACTAGAGATATGTTAAAGATCATTAACTCATCCTTACATAATTTATGAAATGTGATTAATTTTTTTTAATTTTGGTTTTTGGTTCAAACCCAGCAGTACTCAGGAGTTACTCCTGGCTCTACTCTCAGAAATTGCTCCTGGCGGCTCAGGGTACCATATGGGATGTTGGGATTCGAACCACTGTCCCTCTGCATGAAAGGCAAACACCCTATCTCCATGCTATCTCTCTGGCCCCATGTGATTGATTTTTTTCTTATTTTTAATACCTTTATTTAAAAACCTTGAATACAAATATGATTGTAGTCATGTAAAGAACACCCCCCCTTCACCAGTGCAGCATTCCCATAACCAATGTCCCAAATCTCCCTCCTCCCCAACCCAACCCCGCCTGTACTTGAGACAGGCTTTCTACTTCTCTCATTCATTCATTTTGATATGATAGTTCTCGATGTAGTTATTTCTCTAACTGCACTCATCACTCTGTGGTGAGCTTCATGTCGTGAGCTGGATCTTCCAGCCCTCCTCTCTTTTGTCTTTGAGAATTATTGCAAAAATGTCTTTTATTTTTCTTAAAACCCATAGATGAGGGAGACTATTCTGCATCTATCTCTCTCCCTCTGGCTTATTTCATGTGATTGATTTATTAAAAAATTACTTAGGTCATTAATACTTTTTACATAAAGATGCTTTTGTTTGTAATCAGTACTATCATCATGAAATAAGTCTAATTGAAATATTATCTATTTCAATTCAAAAATTATGTGATAAAGCTTTGGTGATCAGGAACTACTTCCAACTCAGTGATGGGGAGAGGATTACTACTGGAAGTGCTTGAATTCCCTGTGGTGCGAGTAATCGAACTTGTCTCTCTCCTCTATGTGAAGGGTGTGCTTCAGTCCGTTGGCTTATCTCAATGACTTTAATGTTTTATTTTTAAGTCCCTTTCACTGTCGTATTGTTTTTCTTCTTCTTACTATTATTTACATACAGGATTACAATTGTGTTTCAGTCTATGGTTTTTCTATGGGCAAATTTACTATAGCCCTCCATCCACCACCACCAAAGTATGAAGATCTACCTCTATCCATAGTTTTTGTTTGCATTCTCCCCATCAAAGCTCTCCCTGAGCTGATTGATCATCTCAGTTTTGTCATCCAAAGACAAGGGTTTTTCACTGTTTAATACTGTCTATGCCTTCTCTATATTCCCAAAATGAGTGAGATTATCTGGCACCTTCCCTCTGATTTTTCTTAACATGAAGCCCACCAAAAAGTCAGAAAGATACTACAGTGGAATGGGCTTTATGTTAAGAAAAATCAGAGGGAAAGTGCTTTGCACACTGCCAGCCCAGGTTTGATACCCACCATTTCATATGGTCCTCTGAACCCAACCAGGGGTGGGTTCACAGAACCAGGAGTAAACCCTAAGCAAAGCTGGTGTGGCCAAAACAAACAAACAAACAAAAGAAACAAAACAACAACAGATAACCTCTGATAAGACAATTGCATTTTCCTATTTGCTTATGTCTTTCAGAACCAAATAAAGATTTGGCTAAATTCCCATAGTCAGTCAGGAGTCACATCTTCATATAATCAAGTTTTCTAGGCTTCAGTTCATCTGAGTTACATAGTCATCATAAAACGAACCTAAACTTCTTGATGTTTTATTTAGTCATTAATATGAGGTATAACTATGAGGTAGAGTGAAACAACAGCATAACGAAGAATAATGATTTGATACTGAGAAAACTGAGCTAGTAGAATAAAGAACAAGTGTCAAAGAGATGCTGCTAGTAATTATTGTATATACATAATTATTTATTTTGATCCTTTAATCCCTAGTAAGCTTCTTTTTTTCTATAATAGCTTAGTGCTATAGATTGCTTCCTTAGATAGTTTCTCTCCACACTGATGCAATCAACTCCATTGGCACTGCTCTTTTGAGAATGCCTATGAATTGCTTGGAAACTTATTTACCAGTTTTTTTATAAAGACCCTCGAGTTTATAAATAAATACTCTATAGTAAGAAATCCAAACTCAGTGGTTCTTTCCATTGTACAATATGACTTACTGTTGTGTATGTAAATATTTTGGGGGATTACTATGTTGCTCACCCTAATCTGATTAGGTGATTGTGCCCTACCCTAGGGTGTGACCTGGCATTCTGCCCCCACCCTAGGGTAGGACCTGATTCTGCTTCCACCATTGGTTGGTATCTGATCCCACCATTGGGTGGGACCTGACTCTGGACTATAAGAGCAAGGGTCTGTGGAAGGCGAGAGGCTTTTGCTGGCTGGAACTGAATCGGAGTCTTTGGACTTCAGTTTTGTCCATCCAAATAAAGCAAATATTTCCACGAGCCTGATTGTCTGCGAGCTGTTTACCCGCCGTTTCACCTCAGAACCGTGGGCTAGACAGGGTGGCAGACACGTGCTACGAGCTGGAAGAAAAGGGCCTCATTCTCCATCCCTCCATCAGTCAACCTCTTCAGGGGCTGTCCTGCTACATAATGACGCCCGGACAGGGACCTGAACCCTGGACCCTCAGAACTGTAAGTGAAATATTTCATTGGAAATTTCCTATGCTGACCATCAAATGGTTTCTGTGGTTAGTCATGTGGATTTTACCACCCTTAGTCTTACGCATTGGTGCTCTAGTATACAAGTGGATCATTCCATTTTGTTTAAAACTAATTGGTTTTGATCTAAGGACAATCACTGCAGTTGGATGGTTGTGGTCTATATTTCAAATGAAAAGTGTAGTGTCTCTAGCCATCATAGTTTGTGGAATTTCTGTGTTGACTAACGTTATTATTATGAGCATAGTTATTTGCTGTTATTTCTATTTAGGAAATAGAAAGTGTAGAAATGGTGAGGCTAAAACCAGTATAGATAATAATGAAATTTATCTGACGAAAACTCAGACCAAGGTGCAGGCTGACGAATCCAGCCCCACCATCAACAATATAGAAATTTTTGCTGGAAGAAAAACAACTCAGAATGTTAAGCCTGATTCTAGTGAATTGCTTGACAGTAGTGACTCAGATAATGATCTACCTCCAGTGCTAACTCCACGAAGTATGCCTCCTTCTAGTCACAAAATTGAATCGCAGAGCAGAGCAGATTCAAAAAATGAACCACATGCTCAGTCTCAGAGCTCTATTCAGAGTAATTTTGCTAATCAGGCTTTATCCCCTATAGACGGGGTAAATGTTTCTAACTATGTACCCTATCAGATGGAAGAATTAGATCGGTTTAAAAGATCATGTAAAGAAAATGGGCCAAAATCGCCATACAGTGTGGAGTTATTAAGACTTTGGAGTCATAACTCATCTTGGACTTTGTATGATTTTAAAAGAATCGCTGAAATATGCCTGTCATCTAAACAGCGAACTGAATGGGAAATGTACTATTCAGAAGGCGTAAAAGCTAAATTATATAGTCCGGATGGTATGAAAAAGCAAGTGGCAGGTGTTACTCTATCGTATGAATTATTGATGGCAGAAAATCAATTTGCAAATATTCAGACACAAGCAGCTTTACCTAAGGAAATCTTAAATTTAATCAGGGAGATTGCATTGTCAGCATGGGAAAAAATTGATTCTAACAGCATTGGTAGAGGAAACTTTTTAAAAATTACCCAAGGCCCTTATGAGTCATTTGCAGAGTTTGTAGGTAAGATTAAAGATGCTCTGAAGTTACAGGTGGAAGATGAGGAGATTAGAAACTTCCTAGTAAAATCTGTGGCCTATCATAATGCAAATTCAGCCTGTAGATTAGTATTGAATACATTAAATGAAAAGTCAGATCTGAATGATTACCTTTATGCCTGCCGGAATGTCTATGTGGAACCCCAACCCCCACCCCACTCAGACTCAGTACAAACCTTCCCAGTTACCAAGGGAACAATGTCTTACTCCCCTCGGGGACAGAACACTTTCCGGAAACCAGGTCTTTGCCCAAAATGCAAAAGGGGTCGCCACTGGGCGAAAGATTGCAGATCCAGAAACCTCATTAATAATAACCTAAGTAGAGGTTTCAACACAGTCCCCAGGAGGCAAATCGCCTGCTACCATTGTGGAAAACAGGGACATATCAAAAGAAATTGTCGTCTCCTTATAAATTCAGCTCCCCAAGAACACACATACAAGATGCAGGGAAACGCCCACAGGGCCTCCCCCCAGGCCCTTCCAAATCAGGGGCAAAGTTCACAGACAATAATCCTTCCAAGCCCAGCCCAAGAAAATTCATCACGATAAGGGAATTAATCCACTCTACTTCAGGGAGTGCCGGATTAGACATATTATGCCCAGAGGACATTACAATTTACCCAGGAGCATGCCCTTACATGTTAGAAACTGGCATTGTAGGCCCGCCACCCCCAGATACCATGGGTTTGATTCTTGGCAGAAGTTCCCTCAACATAAAGGGTATATCAGTAATCACTGGTGTCATTGACTCAGATTCCATGGGAGAAATCATTGTAGTTATTACTGTACCAGTTACATGGACCTTTAAAAAAGGAGAAGCGATTGCCCAGATAGTAATAGTGCCTTATGTCAAATTTGGGACTTCAGATAAGACTAGAATTGGAGGTTTTGGAAGCACAGATCCGGGTGCTGCTCAAAACCCAATCGTGGCTCTGGTTACTAAATGTAAAGATGAACACCCAATGATCAAACTTCACTTGGAAGGCAAACCCTTTGATGGAATGATAGATACGGGTGCTCAGGTTACCGTAATTTCTGATAAAGAATGGCCAGAAAATTGGCCTCTTCAGGAAATCCCGTATTCCCTAGAAGGAATAGGAGGCCTGAGTTCCTGTCTGTTGAGTACGAGGACTATACTATTTTACGGCCCAGAAAATCAAAAAGCAATAATCAGACCTCACGTGGGCCCATTTTCACCATCCCTGTGGGGCCGTGACCTACACAAACAGTGGAAAGCAGAATTCCACATCCCATTAGCTCCAGAAGAGTCCGAACCTTCTTTTGATTTAAAAACCCAAAATTTTTAGTGGGGGCCACTACCGTAAAAACACCAGCACCAATAAAAATAAAATGGAAATCTGATGAACCAATTTGGACAGGTCAGTGGCCCCTTAAAACTGATAAATTAAAGGTGCTGACAGAATTAGTGGAGGAACAGCTAAGTTTAGGACATATTGAACCATCTTTTTCTCAATGGAATTCACCTATATTCACTATAAAAAAGAAATCCGGTAAATGGAGACTTTTGATGGATCTTAGCGCTATAAATTTATCCATGATACCTATGGGCAAATTGCAGACTGGTTTACCATCACCTGTAGTTATTCCAAAGGAATGGCCACTAATTATAATTGATCTGAAAGACTGCTTCTACCATATTCCTATCCACCCAGATGATAAAAAACGTTTTGCATTCTCAGTTCCTTCTCTCAATAATACCCATCCCTGCAGACGTTTCCAATGGACTGTTCTCCCCCAAGGCATGCTGAATTCCCCAACCATGTGTCAGTTTTTTGTAGATAAGGTTTTGAGCCCTGCTCGTGAAAAATTTCCTCAAGCCATGATATTTCATTATACAGATGATATCTTGCTCACAATGAACAACGAAACAGATTTACAGGAATTATACTCTTATGTTACTGACTGTTTACAAACATCAGGACTGAAAATAGCTTTAGAAAAAATACAGATAATGCCACCGTATCAATATTTGGGTTTTATTTTGGACCGGACGTCTATACGTCCACAAAAATTTTCTATCAAAAAAGAAAACCTCAGAACGCTTAATGATTTTCAGAGACTTTTAGGTGACGTAAATTGGCTCCGCCCTGCACTAGGAATCCCAAATGCAGAGTTATCTAATCTGTTTAAAACGTTGGAGGGTGATCCTGCTTTAGATAGCCCGAGAAATTTAACAACAGCTGCCAAAAATGAATTGGACATCTTCTTGAGCAGATTACAAAAATCGTTTCTCTCAAGATTCATCCCAGGAGAAAAGGTATTACTGTTAATCTTCCCTACTATAGAAACCCCCACAGGGGCCTTGATGCAACAGTCAGGACCTTTGGAATGGGTGTATTTACATAACAAACAACCTCGCTCAGTTGTCCCCTACTTACAACTGATTTCAGAGATTATTATCAAGGCAAGACTCAGATCTATATCTTTACTAGGTTTTGATCCAGATATAATAGTTTTGCCAGTACCAAAAAAGGAAATTGAGTCAATATTGCCAATTAATGAATCTCTACAAAGGGCCCTCTCAGATTTCACAGGAGAAATATCCTCCCATTATCCAGCAGGAAAAATTTGGGACTTTTTAAAGAAAACTCAGTTTGTTATTTCTTCAATTGTTCGGGATTCCCCTATTCCCAATGCCAAGGTTTTTTACATTGATGGATCCCAAAATGGAAAAGGAGGAATAACTGGAGACAACATTAATATGACCATAGATACCAAATATAAATCTGCACAGAAAGTTGAATTAGCAACGTTAATTTACCTATTAGAAAATGTATCTGAAGCCATGAATATAGTTTCTGATTCTTTGTATGTGGTAAATTTATGTCATGTGATAGCCACTGCATCCCTTAATGCTAATAACCCGATCATACAGGACTTACTTAAACAATTACAGCAGCTTCTTCAAAAACGAACTGAGCCCATCTT